>NC_091064.1:165594204-165906149 GCF_000393655.2 Nicotiana sylvestris | reverse complement strand
GCAAGCTGATCCTGGAACATCTCCATTTGTCTTTCCATTCTGGTCATTGCATCGTAACATCGCCTTCTGTCGGCTTGGGCATCTCGTGCTTGTTTGACGATCCGATCATGTAGAGTGGAGTTCGTCTCCCTTAATATTCCGACGCTCATCTCATAATCCCTTATGACCTGTTGCAAACGCTGCTTCCGGGCCATTGTGTACCTTGCCCATCTGACCTTCATCCTTGCTATGCAAGCTTCTGATTGTTCTAATTCTTCTTGGCTCTGGATGACCTGACTTCTCAAACTTGCTATCAATCTTTCGTCAGAGCGACGCTTCTGTCGGTCAACGTTACTCTTACTGGCTTGGCGAAGGCGGGCCTTCAAGGTTTGGTTTTCTTGGGCTAGCTTGTTTCTTTCAACCTGCTCCGAGGCGACTTGCACATTGTTCTCAAATACAAGCCTTTCGACTTGTTGCTTTAGCTTCCCGATTTCAACCCGGTAACCTTCCTCCCTTTTTAACCATCCCCATTGCTCTTGTGAATCATCTGTGAAGTGTTGGACGTGTGCCCTTTTAGCAGGTCTTTGCCGAATCTGAAACCTTCTTTCGAACCAAGCATCGTACTTTGGGTCTACCTCACCTTTAGCTAGTTCTCGCACCATGGTCTTGGGCTCCAAGAATCTACATTCATGCCACAGTTTTCTAATCTTCCCCTCGGGGAATATGACTCCCGGGCTTAATTCCAAGGCATGCTTGCTCAGATCTTCATCAGTAGGGACTACTTGAAACCTGCCCAGTTGTCGTAATACCCGATGAGGGGCATATGGCTGGATGCTGCGAAGCCCCATTAAGAGAACATGACATTCTTCAGCCGACATGTAGATCACCTCAGTATCAGTCAACCAACCGAATGCCCATTCAATTTGGTCGGCTGTTGTTGACCTTAACCGTGTAAACCACGCTTCGACACCTTCAGGAAATCTGGCGCCTGTCATGCGCTTCTTGAATCCGCTGATACAATTCCTCTCGGTCAACCCGTGGTTCATGTATCCTACTCGGTGATGGAGATGTTCCTGCATCCATAGCTGAAGTAACAGGTTGCAACCTTGGAAGAACTTGCCTCCTTCTCGGCATATAGTCAGAGCCCGGTAGATTTCGGACAAAATCAAAGGAACCACAGTACTATTGGTTCTTTTGATTGCCACGTCGGCCATCCCTACCAGACCTATCTCTATCTTTTTATCCTTCCTTGGACAGACCATGACTCCCAAGAATGCTGTGATAAAAGCCAAAGTACGTCTTGCTTCCCATTTGTTTCTGTTCCCGCCGTGAGTTAGCCCAAGGTTCGGTTCCTCGAAACCCTGCGGGGTTCCGTACCGCTGATACAAGAAATGGAGATCACAATATCCTCTCGATAAATCGTCATGTTGTACCTTCCGACTAATGCTTAGTAGATCCAGAAACGCATGCGGAGACACTGGCCTTGGCGAAAGCAAATATTGCCCTCTTAACCTCTCATTCAATCCCGCATATCCGGCGACTTCCTCAAGTGTTGGTGAAAGTTCAAAGTCAACAAAACGGAATACATTGCGGGTTGGGTCCCAAAATGGTATTAGAGCTTCAAGAATATCTGTCCTTGGCCTAACGCCCAACAAATTTACAAAACCTCCCAATATTCTTCCTACTACCTCTTTGCTATTGGCTTCCAAATCATTCCACCACATGTGGAGTTGTAGGGGGACCTCGCTGAGGGCCGAGAATGGTTCATTTTGCTCTGTGCTCATCCTGCACATTTATTAAGGTGACCTTTTAGGCGAAAACAGAAACCTTTATTTTGACTCTAAACAAAAATCTTGGAAAACAAAACAAACAATATATGTATTTATATACATGTGTGTACATATATGCTTTATGGTATATCATTATTGGTAAAATGAAAAAGGGAGTTGGACCCGATGAGGGTTGCCTACGTATCTCACATCCGGTGAGAATCAAACCGACGTAGTTCGGTTTATAAACTAACTAGCTTATTATTTTATTTTTTATTTTTTTTCTTTTTCTCTTTTTTTTTTTTGAAAATAGAGTAAAATAAAATAAAAACTCATTCCTCATTCCCAGCTTGCCATTTGTTTTTTTCTCTTTTCCTTTTTCCTTTCTTTTTCCTTTCTTTTTTTTCATTCTTTTTTTCATTCTCTTTTTCGTTTCTTTTTTTTTCTCTTTGTTGTGGTCGAATCTTATGAAGATTGCCTATGTATCATGACTCCGCATGAATCAGACCTTGCGTAGTTCGGACTATAAGAGATAAACAATAACAAACAATTTTTTCAATTTTTATATTAAAACAAACTGGGTTTCACAGGTCTGAAGATGACCTACAACTGGAAAAAAATCAAACAACACACATATTCTAATTAAAAGATTTACAAACTCCAAAAACAGATGATCAGCTCCCTTTCTTCGTTTGACAAATGCAACCAAACGGTTATTTTTGCAAATGTGGCCTCTTCCAAATTCATATGAATTTTGAGGTCGGGGAGGATTATTCTGGCACTTTACAAACTTGTCCATTCTTTTACAAAAATAACCTTTCGACAAATGAAAGATACTCTAAGGCTATTTCGGCAAGAACGGTTTAAGACGCGGCCGAAGCTGGCTCGGCTTATTATGACAAAATTCGAACGGTATTCACCTGACCATTGACTCTTTGTTTTTTTTTCAAATTACGGTAAAAACGTAGTGTTGCAAACACGGACCTTCAGCGCCTCGGGGACGAAGATGTTTTAAGGCTGTGTGGGTCAACTGGACCAAAAATCCTAAAAAAATGACCCAAAGGTGGCTGTTTATGCAAAGTCAGCCTTCCGGCGTCCCTTTCGGGAACATTCGGCTATGTCAAAATTAAAATTTGACATATATTTTTTATTTATTTGATTTTGGCGGTTTTAGCAAAAGGTGGGTTGGACATCACCCGACTTATTTATGACAAGATCACAATTTTTGATTTTTGGCTATTTTTGCAAAAGGTGGGTTGGACATCACCCGACTTATTTATGACAAGATTAAATTTTTGATTTTTGGCTATTTTTGCAAAAGGTGGGGTTGGACCCGATGAGGGTTGCCTACGTATCTCACATCCGATGAGAATCAAACCCGCGTAGTTCGGACAAAAGAACTACTTTAAAAGAAGAAAGGAAGCATTTTTTGATTGATTTTCTTTTTACAAGAAACACTTCTAAGATATATTTTTGAATTTTCATTTGCTCTTTTTTTTATTCTAAAGAAGAAGAAGAAAATATTTTTCGGAATTTTGTTTTTAATAAAAGAAATGCTTCTCAAAATGTTTTTTTTTTTGAATTTTGAATTTTCTTTTCAATTTTGAAAAAAGAATCAAAATATTTTCGGAGCTGTTTTTTTTTATATATATATTATATTATTTTTGAAAACAATTAGAAAGACTTCCTAAAGAAGTCAATAATGGAGAAAATATTTTTGGATTATTTTAATTTTGTCATTTTCATAAACAAATAAATAACACAAATTTTAAAGACAAGACTCTTTTTTCATTTTTATGGCAAGACAAACTATTTTCTTTTCTATTAATGTTTTTTTTTTAAAAAAAAAAAAAGAAAAAAAAAATAAGACAAAACAATGATTATTTTTTTCTACTTTTCCTTTGCTTTAATAAAACAAACTAATAAGACATATGTTTTTTTTTATTTTATATCCTCAAAATTTCGGCAGAGTTTCGACACTACTTGGACATTTGTTTTTTTTTCTAACAATAAGTAGTTATATCTCTACACTATTCTGTTCTCCTCTTTTCCACTATTTTCTAATTTGTGGATGATGATGAAAACATACACAATCTTTTTTCGAATTTTTAATGTTTTTTTTATATATATATATACATATATATTTTATTTTTTATATTTATTATATTTTCAAAAATGTGGCATGGGGGACATAGGGAATTTCAAGACTTCTTGGATTCCGCAAATGTTCCCCATGTGCTTTTCCCAAAAATGAAGCGTGGGGGACATAGAGAATTCCAAGACTTCTTGGATTCCACAAATGTTCCCTAGGTGCTTTTCCCAAAAATGAAGCGTGGGGGACATAGGGAATTCCAAGGCTCCTTGGATTCCACAAATGTTCCCCATGCTTTGATTAAAATAACACCATGCTGGAAATGACCAAATGACCCATTCGCCCTTGACTAAATACAACATGTAGCACATAGGATGCCAAAAGCTGGTCTATTATTTTCAGGTTGCTTGTCCTAGACGGACCCAACCCCTGTGTTGAGTCCCCTAAGTCAAATGCACATGATGCAAATAAACGTTCCTACTAGGGATCCGGCATGTGGCTTTGTTATACTAGGTTCAGAACCTGGGTGTTTGTTCTAGACCTGGCTTACCCGAGCGGACAGCTCGAGCCGAGGGGGGGCAGCGTACCGGGAATACAGAAGCTTCACCGGCTTAGCAACTTATCCGAACCTCGTTCTAAATTGGGATTTGACACTATACAGAAAAGAAGTCATACGAAGTACGCCCTTCTTCATGATTTAGAAGACTCAGAAAGTATTGGGGTTTTGGCACAGTTTATATACAGTTCACGTAATATCAAAGCAGTAAAAGCAGCATTTAGCACATTAGGCTCAAACATGTAAAAATCAGATGATAAATAAAGCCAAATAATAACAATTATTTTAAGCTTGAATTCTTAACCCTGAACCAGTGGTTCTGGTTCTATACAAAGATCCCCAGCAGAGTCGTCAGAGCTGTCACACCTCCTTTTTCCGCACCCGCGAGGGCGCAAGGAGTTTTCCCAATTAAAGGACAATCGAAACGGGATTGGTTTATTTATTTCAGAGTCGCCACTTGGGAGATTTAGGGTGTCCCAAGTCACCAATTTTAATCCCGAATCGAGAAAAAGAATGACTCTATATTACAGTCTGCATACCAGAAATCCGGATAAGGAATTCTGTTAACCCGGGAGAAGGTGTTAGGTATTCCCGAGTTCCGTGCTTCTAGCACGGTCGCTCAACTGTCATATTCGGCTTATTTATCTGATTTTAAATACAATTATGAACCAATGTGCCAACTTTAACTTTTTACCACTTTGTTATTATTATTTTAAAGAATGTGAACATCGCTTAAAACATATCTTTGGACTGCGTCACATGAAATGCACCCACAATCCGGAACATATTTTATTTGACGTTTTGGTATTTGGATTTGGGTCGCATGAAATGCACACCCAAGTTTAAGAAAGTAGATTATTAAACACGCGCCTAAAGAGACTATCGTGTTATTATTTTGGGAAGGCCACGAAATTCGCTAAGCGGCCCTCCTGAATTCTAAGTAAATTTAAAACAAGTATTTACTGAGGGCCCCGTAATTTATATTTTTTATTCGACGAGGCTCATCTCATTTATTATTAAAAGGAATTTACAACGTCGTGGAAATGCATCTCGGGCCACGCCATAATCAATATACCCGTGATTAGAGACACATTTCGATTTCGTTGAGATTTGGATTTGGGTCACATAAATGTTCACCCGAGTTTAGGGAGATAACATTATTAAAGGCGTGCCTAAAGCAACTAGCGCATTATTATTTTTGGGGTAGGGCCGTGAGATTTGCTAAACGACCCGTCCCGGAATCTAAATATTTCATACATATATTTTGTGAGGGCCTCGCAATCTGTACATTTTTATTTGGCGAAGCTAGTCTCGTTTTCTATTTATTTATTTATTTATTCCTCTTTTTTTTTCTTTTAGAAAAAGGCCAAGACTAAAATAACTACGTTTTTCGCTACTTCACGAGATCATGGGTTATAAATTGAACTCATTTGATGAAGCGGTTTTTTTTCTGCGGAATTAAAATTGCTACTAAAATTTTAACATTACTACCACATGTATAAACAACTATTAAGACAAACTAAGCAATTAACACCTTTCAGAATAGGAAATCCGATATTCAACAAATCCGATACACAAACAGTGCACAGGAAATCCATATCATTTCATTCCATTTAAGCAAATATAACAAGTTTGGAAATGTGTATGCACCTGTTTGAAGCAAGAACAACGACCAAACTGTCCCGACAACTATCGGAAACCTCTCCAATGACGGAACGACGGAACCTCGACGTCAAGCTCAACGTACCGGACCTCGACGAACCAAAGTCGACCTCGACGGAAAACAGAACGCTCGGCCAAGCAGGCTCGCAGCAAACCACAGCTGCTCGCGAAAGATGAAACAACGTCGACAACAGTAAGGTCGACGCGAAGGGGGCTGCTGACGGGCGTTGGAACGGCGTCGACGCGAGGAGGATGAAGCAGAAAAAGGGGTCGTTTGGACGCGAGGAAGGAGCAGCTGTGCGTTGCTTGGAAGCGCAGCAACGACTGCTTGTTGGACTAACAATGGCGGAAGTGCTGGGTTTTGTTCGGGCTGTGCGTGGGGGTGGTGTTCGGACGATCGAGCTGGGTCAGTGGTGGTGGGCCGTTGATGCTGCAGCTGTTCCGGCGAGGAAGCAACAACAGCTGCTTCGTGATAGCAGCGGACGCGGGGGTCGTTTGACTTGAAGAAGTCGGAAATGGTGGTTTTACGTGAGGGTTTTGGAGTAGGGTAGTGTACGCCGGTGGAGGGAAGGGTGGTTTGTTGATGGTGGTTGAAGGGTCGTTTGGTGTTTTACCGGAGGGGTTTTGCCGGAGGTGGTTCAAGCGTGGGGGGGGCTCCTAGGGTTTTTTCTTTTTCTTCTTTTTGAAGAAGAAGATGAACAGTGCTAGAGCCCAAAAAAATTTCCCGTTTTCTTTTTTTTTTCTGACCAAAAGTCCCTCCTTTCAAAGTTTGTCCGTATATTTGTATAGTCTTTGCCCAGAAAAATGAGCCCCACGCGTGGTGGGGTTCGAGGCTTGTATTCCCCACGCGTGGTGGGGTTCCCCATGTGTCCTGGACTCGGTTTATTATGGGCTAGGTCCGAAAATTAAGCCTAAAACCGGGTAGTTTGAACCCGAATATTATTCTTTTGCCCGGACCCGAGAAATAGGAACACGTTGCTTAACTAGTCCTATGTAAGCAAAATAACTACCAAAAATAAGACTAGTATTTAAACAAAACTATATCTTTTTAAATATTTTTTCAAGATTTAAAATAGCTACAAAATATTAATGAAACTATTTTTTTTGTAATTTTCGTTTTTATATAAAGATAAAATATAAAGTAATATTTTTGCATTTTTTCCAAATTAAAATGACTACAAAACCTTAATAGAATTATATTTTTTTGTAATTTTCGAAATTATATAAAGTACAAAAATAAAGTGCAATTTTTGATTTTTTTCAAGTTTATGAGGGATACATAAACTAAAATTTATATACACTTTTGTAATTTTTCTTTTTGCGAGAAAAATAAAGTAAAAATAGTCAAAATAGCTATATTAGTCCTAAATTAAATATTTAAGCTAAGAATGTAAAAATTCCCGGGGAGGGTCAAAAATCACGTGCTTACAGTGACCATGCCGAATCTAGGGACTTCGTGCCTCATTTTCTGCAAAACAAAAGGGCTAGGCCCCTTACCCCCACCAGACTCGACTATTTAATATCAACAATTAGCACAAAACATTTAGTTCTCCAAATAAATGCACAGAATGTAGTGGTGTTTGTTTGGGTTCAGGGAAACCCGGTGGACATTGGACAAGGCTATCTTAAAGGATTATTATATGGACAACATAACTGACCCAGCTAGGTTTGACCATGATGCATGCACAATTTGAACAGAGTAAGGTTTCTATGGGGTTTTATACTGGTACCCTTGAGCGGACAACTCAAGGGGGAAGGCACGGAACCGTTGACTGCACCGCTGATCGACTGGTTTTACCGCAAATATGCCTTTCCGAATTTAGGGGTAATGATATAGGAAGAGCGCAACCACTCATTATAAGCGTTGCTATAGTATTTGTTTAGCATGAGTGGAGTATGATGTTAAGCATGATTATGCAATAATTAAAAGCATGTTGGCACGTGTTTGCACGTTAAGAAATCGATAAATACAGCAGTTTCATAATTTAAAGCAGTAATAAAAGAAAGAAACGAACAAGATAAGTCAGTTTTGCTTTTGAAAAGAAATTAAACGCTTAAAGGAATTAAACAAGTAATTGCACACAAGGGAGGATACAAATTCACAAGAACAATCTAAAGTGGTAAAATCCTAATATCCCAGAGGAATCGCCATGCTGTCACGCCCCCTTTTTCCCTCTTTGCATCGGAAAATCGGGTTTATGATATTTTTTGGGTATGGGACAATCATTCCTTTTGGGAACTGGGTTTGCATTTGAAGAGTCGCCACCTAATGATTTAAGGTACATTAGGACACCTATAGGGTTCATTTCTAAGTTTGTTTGATCACCAGAGATAGGGTAAGGGCTTGAAATTATCCTACGGGAAAGGTGTTAGGCACCTCTCAGGATCAACTAGTGTGGTTCCCGGCCAGATAGTTTTGTGAATTTGTGCAATTAGCAAACAGATAAGTATAGGCCCAAACAGTAGGGGATTTAAGTTTAAACACATAAGAGTTTGAAAACAGTTATTAAAAGGCGAATTTTGAAAAGGAGTTGCAGTTCTACAAATACTTGAGAATATAAAGGGAGGGGTGGTCCTAAGTTTGTTTATAATATGGATCATATCAATGCGATACCCGGTATGACACTCCTCAGAAGAGGGGATACACGTGGCATTAGTGCATCGGTCATCATATCTATATCTACCATTCCCACCCCGTTAAGGTATTAAAGTGTGAATTGGTCTCGACCTCTATTGCATGATATTACTCGTCCCATTCCTATCAGTCCCGGAGGAATTTAGGACTACTATTCCTATAAGAGGGAGGATTTTAGACTGACTCTCGAGTTTCAAAGGTAAAAAGGCTAAGGCGACATACAAAACACATAGGACTGCATATTAGGGGAAACATATAAACAATTAAGAGGCTCATATATACCTCCGAATATAAATAGCACGACTTAAACACAGTCAGGGTCAGAATTTAAAGTACTAAAGCAGGGTTTTTAAATTGTTGAAGGAGAACCAAATTTATTACACGACTTAGATAAGAAGTCCGAATTAGGCCTACCTGCTGGTAGTAGCAGTTGTTAATTAAACAAAGGCAGATTCAACTTTATCATTATTACCTAAGGCTTACCTAAGCGTGTATTGGTGATGTCCTATAAGCATGATATCTATTACTGATTAAGATTGCAGCAGAGCAATGGTTCATTTTAAAACAGGCGACTTGGATCCTATAGGCATGCTTTCTAAACCGTATTAATAAAAGGAGTAGGTTGTTTAAACTGATTCATAACAGTACGAGTCAAACTAAACTGGTTTTATATCCTATAGACATGATTTCTATTATAGCTTATTTAAATTCTTACAGACATGGTATCTAAATATTAATGGCTGATTTGGGTCCTATAGGCATGGTATCTAGTTGAACGTGAAATGAAGCATGCAGGATTTATTTGATCAATTCCTATAGGCATGATTTCTATACAAATATTGATTTTAATCTTATAGGCATGACATCTAATTTCAAAGCTGATTTCAACCTTGTAGGCATGATGTCTGATTATAGCCATTTAGATCCTATAGGCATGGTGTCTAAGTGTGGAAGTAAAGCATGCAGAACTTGAATTAAAACATAATAGATCTTATAGGCATGTTCTATACCCTTCTAATAGCTAAAACATGCATAATTACTCATCCTTTTTCACTAGCCAACCCCAATATTTGTTACAAATTATTACAGACCAAATACTGAATTACATCAGAAAAGCACAAAAATAAGAAGTTATAACTATAGGAAGCCTGATTCTGACTTCCTCTCTGAGTTATGGAATAAACCACCTCAAATGCCATTTGTTTCAAAGCCTTTCTCAGACCTGGGTGTGTCAAAGTTCCCTAAGGGTCTCAAGGGACCCCGGGCAGTGCTTACACCCAGGTTGCATAACCAGACAGAAATGAGTACAGTATGGAAGGGCCAGCCCTTATGTGTCCAAGTTCAAAGGGAGCTCAAGGGTCCCAAGGCAAGGCTCGCACAAGAGGGGCAGAACCTAAGTTCTAGGAATATAGTGGAAGTGCAGAATATAGAGATTTAGTTAAAACTGGACTGGGAAATAGTAAGGGCTAAGGGTGCTCTGAAAACAGTAGTAGTAAAACTCAAACTACATAGAATTAGCAGTTGCACAAAGGGGTCAGGGATTTTTGGAATACATTGTATGAAGTATATGACCCCAGAAAGGGTCAGGTTTGGTCATGCACAACAATAGATGATGTTGGCATGCCCATAAACCAGCCAGAGAACACAAACATATATAGGGGATGTGGGGTTTGGGATTCGTACACATTGGAGAGCATTAATTTAAAAGGGGAAGGGAACATATTTCAACATGCTAGTAACGTAACTTGATTGTAGAAACATAAGCAAAAGTAGACAAGCATGAGAAGTTGGAACAATTAAAGAAACATGTTGTTGTTGATGCTTGAAAATTAACTAGGACATACCAGTAGAGAAACAAAGTGCAGAAAGGTAAAGCAGGCAAGATTCCACAGTCTAGCTTTGGCTTTCAGCCGACTAGACAAAGCAATAGCACAAGTAATAGTAAAGAAAGAGAGAGTTTTGGAGTGTGATTGTGTGTTTTTAAATCAAATTGTTCTTGTCTTTAAAAGAAGAGGGGGTGGGTATTTATAGTTTTGAAAACGAGTGAAGAAGAGGTAAAGCTTAAACACAAACATGGAAACAATCACAAGTCAGAATCAATTAACACAAGTGATTCCCTTTAATTAAGGAATCACTGTTCAATGGGCAGTAGCAGGTTTAATTAAGGAAAGAAATCAGTTTAGGGACAAATTGCTTATTGCCATATAAGGGGCAGTAAAAGCATGAAATAAACAATCAAGTCTAAGTACAAAATAGGCTTATTTTGGGAAAGGATTCAGCAAGGTAAAACATCAGAGTAAAGGAAAGGAATCAATTAATTTAAACAACCGAGTGAAATTAGGGTTCATAAAAGAAAAGCTTTTGCAATCAGTCACAAGATCAAGATCAATCAAGGAAGAAACATGATTCCGCACTTCAGTATATAAATAACAGAAGCATCAGACATGTGAGGCCAAACACATTGGCAAAAGAGATAACACAGGCATATAGTAGCAATAGGGTAAGCTAGGATTCAATAGTAAGAAAATATTCGGAGCACAGTAGTCACGTAGGTCAAGTAGTCATGTAGAATCAACAGTGAAGAAAACATAGCAACAGGTAAAGAGAATCAGAAACAAGTAAAGGTCTCACAATATCAATTGAGGAAAACCTTTTAAGAAATTAGGTCTTCGACAGAAGTCGAGTTTTAGAGATGATAAGAACTCAAAATCAAATGAGTCAAATAAGGAAAAGAGAGTCAGGAACAAAGAACAAGTACACATTTAAACAAACAGTTTCAGAACTCGAATAAGACTAAAAGGAACTAGGGGTTTTTAACATGCTGAAATAGATAGAAGAACAACATGAGAAAATCGTTTTAAACATAGCAAATTCACAAACAACATTAAAATCAGAGAAGAAATCTTTTTGAAAAACTTAAAGGAAAACCCTAATCGCCGAAGAATGAAGAGTTGTTTTGAAAGAAAAGTTGAAGAACCTTCGAGAAAACACTTAAGAAATTTATAGTAAGTACAGATCTAAGGTAGATCTGAAAGAAAATCTAGAAGATTAGGGTTTCAGAAAACTCAGAAAAGGTGAGAAAAACCTTGAAAGTTACCGATCTAACCAGGAAAGTCAAGGATTTGCCTTGAAAGGCCAAGAATGGCCGGAGAGAGGTCATGGATGGCCGGAGAAAGGCGATGAACAAAAGTCGAGCAAGGACTAGATCAGATCACTTCGAGGTTTGGCCATGAAACCATAGAAACAAACACCCAGGAGCCATAAGAGGCTGATACACATCTCTAATGGCCACGAGAAGCCATGGATTAGGCAGGGGTTAAGGCGGATTAGGGTGGGATGAGATGGCGGCGGCTAGGGTTCATGTGCAGTTTCAGAGAGAATTGAGAGAAGAGGGGATTCAGAGGCAGTGTTTGGTGAAAAATGAAGTAGGGTAAGGGGTCTTTTGGGTTTAATTATGGAAAGGGAGGACGGTGGTCGTTGATCTAAATGATCAACGGCCAGGATTAAAATGGTTAGGTGGGGTATCCGGATTGGGTTGGTTAAATTGGGTTAGGGGCCGAATTTAAAATGGAATTGGTCCAGGAAATTGGGTTTAATTTGGGGTCAGATTTAGGCTACAATTGAAATGCAATTGGGATATTCTTTAAATAGCCAATTTTTCTTTTTTAAAATTATAAAAGATAGTAAATTAATTTCTGGAAACAAATTAAAAGAACTAAAATGATTTATAATATATAACTAACAATTTAAAAATACAGTACTTCATTTTGTGAATATAGAACACAATTGAATCTTAAAAGGGCTAGTATTGCAATTATATGCAATTTAGCTTAAAAATACTAAATAAATTTGTAAAAATATACAAAAATTACCTTAGCTATATTTTAGCATAAATATAAAATTCCAATAAATTAATTACTAAAATAATAATTTTGAAAATAATTGTTGGGTTTTTATGGATAAAAAGGGAAAATAAATTGGTTTAAAAACCTTTAAAAATTATGGAAAAATAATAAAATACTTGGATATGCTTACATATGCATATATATGGCATTTTGAAGTTATTTTGTATATTGAAAATATATAGGGAAAAATTGGATATCAACAGGCGCTCTAGCTAGATTCTATGTTTTCCCGCGCCAGACCAGATGCACTGGCCTCAGATGCCGCGATCACAGGTATTATTTCTATCTACGGTTTGGTATTATTTGATCCAGGGTCTACCTATTCATATGTATCATCCCTGTTTGATCATTTCTTGGATATTCCTCGTGAGTCCTTAGGTACTCCAAGTTATGTGTCTACTCCTATGGGCGATTCTGTGGTTGTGGATCAGATCTATCGGTCCTGTGTGGTCATATTTTGTGGTTACAAACTAGAGCAGACCTTTTTTTTTCTTGATATGACTGACTTTGAGGTCATCCTGGGCATGGATTGGTTATCCCCATATCATGCCATCCTTGATTACCATGCCAATATTGTTACTTTAGCGATGCCAGACTTGATGAGATTGGAGTGGAAGGGTTCATCTATTAGCATATCTAGTCGGGGCATCTCTTTTCTAAAGGCTTGATATATGGTCGAGAAGGGTTGTTTGGTTTAACTAGCTTATGTTTGGGATACTACCGCAGAGTCTTCGACGATTGATTCAGTGCCAATAGTCTGGGAATTTGCCGATGTGTTTCCTTTCGACCTTCCAATCATGCCACCAGATCGTGACATTAATTTCTGTATTGACTTGGCTCCAGGTACCCAGCCTATATCTATCCCACCATACCATATGGCTCCGAAAGAGTTGAAAGAGTTGAAGGAGCAGCTTGAGGAGTTTCTAGCAAAAGGGTTTGTCAAGTCAAGTGTGTCCCCTTGGGGTGCACCTGTGTTATTTGTGAAGAAGAAAGATGGAACTATGCGGATGTGCATTGATTACCATCAGTTGAACAAAGTCACCATTAAGAACAAGTACCCGTTGCCGCATAGTGATGATTTGTTTGACCAGTTGCAGGGTGTTAGGGTGTTCTCTAAGATCGATTTGAGGTCTGGGTACCATCAGTTGAAGATTCAGGACTCGGATGTTTCGAAGACTATTTTTTCGTACTAGATATGGCCATTATGAATTTCTAGTGATGTCTTTCGGCTTGACTAATGCTTCAGTGGCGTTTATGGACTTGATGAACAGAGTGTTCAGGCCTTATATTGATTTGTTTGTCATTGTCTTCATTGATGACATCTTGATCTACTCACGTAGTATGGAGGAGCATTAGCAGCATTTAAGAGTAGCGCTCCAGACTTTGCAGGAACAGAAGTTGTATGCTAAGTTCTCCAAGTGTAAGTTTTGGTTAGATTCTGTGGCATTCTTGGGGCATGTTGTATTAGGCGAGGGTATTAAGGTGGATCTCAAGAAGATTGAGGTAGTTCAGAGTGGGCCTCGTCCTACTTCGGCGACTGAGATCAGGAGTTTCATGGGACTAGCAGGTTATTATCGCTGATTTGTATAGGGCTTCTTATCCATTCTAGCACCTTTGTCTAGATTGACCCAGAAGGGTACTCCGTTCCGCTGGTCCGATGATTGTGAGTCGAGCTTTCATAAGCTCAAGACAGCTTTGACTACGACACCAGTTCTAGTGTTGCCTTCCAGTTTGGGGATGCATATTGTATTGTGATGCTTCACACGTTGGCTTGGGTTGTGTATTGATGCAGGAGGGGCGAGTTATTGCATATGCTTCACGTCAGCTGAAGCCCCATGAGAAGAATTATCATGTGCACAATTTAGATTTAGCCGTGATTGTTCATTCTCTTAAGATTTGGAGGCATTATCTTTATGGGTGTCATGTGAGGTTTACATTGATCACCATAGTTTGAATCATTTGTTCAAGCAAAAAGATCTCAATTTGAAGCAACGCAGATGGATTGAGTTACTGAAGGATTATGACATTACTATTCTTTATCATCCGGGCAAGGCAAATGTAGTCGTGGATGCCTTGAGCAGGAAGGCATAGAGTATGGATAGCTTGGTATTCATTTCAGTTAAGGGGAGATCGCTAGATTTGGACATTCTTTCCTTGGCTAACAAACTTGTGAGGTTGAATATTTCAGAGCCCAGCCGAGTTCTTGCATGCATCATTGCCCAGTCTTCACTATTGGAGCAGATCAAGGCTCGACAGTCTAATGATCCACACTTGGCAGTTCTTAGAGAGACAGTACTACAGGGTGGTGCCAAGGAGGTTTCTATTGGTGAGAATGGTGTTTTGCAACTCCAGGGTCGTTTATGTGTTCCTATGTCGATGGCTTGAGGGAGAGGATTCTAGAGGAGGCACACAGTTCCCAGTATTCCATTTATCCAGGTGCTACGAAGATGTATCGTGACCTGAGACAGCATTATTGGTGGCGGCGGAAGACATAGTTGAGTATGTAGCTAGGTGCCTAAATTGCCAGCAGGTTAAATATGAGAACTAGAGACCAGATGGCTTACTCAAGCAGATGAAGAGTGGAAATGGGAATGCATTACTATGGACTTCGTAGTTGGGTTGCTATGAACCTTGTGGAAGTTTGATGCAGTTTGGGTCATCGTCGACAAGTTGACCAAGTCGGCACACTTCATTTCGTATACTTTAGAGAGGTTGGCCCAGATTTATATTCAGAAGATAGTTCGGTTGCATGGTGTGCCTGTTTCCATCATATTAGATAGAGGCCCTCAGTTTACTTCTGTTATGCCCCGCAATATTACGTTGATATTACATCCCGCAGTATTATATTATGATGATGCTACGTCCTGTAGTATTATGATACAATGATGTTACGCCTTGCAGTATTACATTACAATGATGTTATGCATTGCAGTATTAAATTACGACGATGTTACACCCTGTAGTATTGTACGTTGAATTTGTCGTAATGTAATGGTGCTATAGATAGATTATGAAAGAGGGTTTGTCTGATCTTGGTCGGCACCCAGAGCCAGGCCCATACGGGTGACGTTCAAAAATGCTCATTTCTTTAGAGCCTGATTCCGTTTGATAGAGATCCTCGAGGTTGGGTGCCACCCTGGTGTTGGCGAATGTGTCATCGGCTCCCTGGAGCATAGCCTTATTTTGATGGAGGTCCTCGAGGTCAGGTACTGCCTCGGGACTGGAGAGGGTGTTACCGGCTAGCGTTCCTGACCGGCTTTGAGGTAGGCGAATCGTCGCCATCTTTTCTACATATAATATGGGGTTGTTTCCACCTTCTTAGGGGTTACCATGTTTTAAGCAGTAGTCATTTTCTTTCTATGCTAGTTTTTCGGCATTCCGGCATTAACATGCCTGCACATCTTCTCACTTTTTAATTCTCCAACTTTGTGACCGACACGGCGGTTATGTCGGGGTTTACCTTATAGGGAGGGGATAGCTCCGCCCCTGATCTTCAGAATCATCAGGGTCCGCTGACTTTGTGGTGTCGATCGACTACGCCCTTCATTGTTGTTGTTGAGGACAACGGAGACCCGGTATGGACGAGTCGCTTCGCCCGGGTGTGGATTGCTGACATTATAACCTAGGAGCTTGTATCATTTATTGAAGAATGGGGCTATTCTCTTAAGTGGTGCGTCTCGTGCCTTATCAGTTCTGCCTATGGCGAGAGCTAGTTTCGTAGTTGTGTTTTCCTCCCTTCTTCTGTAGTAGTTTCACGGGCGTAGGGTGATATTTCTGACCTGCTAGACTCGGTCCTAGGATTTGGCGGCCGACTCGACCTGCGAGGAGAGCGAGTGGCGAGCTTTTTCCCAGGACATATGGGAAACAAGATATCATGACGAGTGTTGCGCTATTCCTTCCTTGCTACCACCTTCCACTTCTTACTGAGTTTTCTTTTGTAGGCATCTGACAAGCTCGAGTCCGAACTACTTCGTTGTGAAGTTAGGCTCCGGAAAACTCTGGATGAGGGTAGGTCCCTTGGGCTTCTTTGCGAGGAGAAGGAAGTTGAGTTGACACACTGGCAATATGAGGCGTACCGGAGCTCGAATTACAAGAGCTACTTGATGAAACAAGTAATTTCTCGTCCCGGGCGGGTATGCATTTCGCCTCCTAACTTCTCAAGTTAACTATTCATCTGCCTAGCTGCAGAAAAAGATGGAGGCTCTGGAGTACCTTAGGGGTGAAACCGACCGAGTCAGGAATGACCGTGGCGAGCTAAGAGCTCAGGTGCAGGCTCAAGCTTCAGAGAAGGAGGGCGCCTTGGCTACTGTTCCTGCCTTCGAGCCCTAACTTTGCTCAGCTCGTGACAATGCTTCAGTTCAAGAGGATATGATCACGAAGCTCGAATCCGAACTTTCGAGGATTAGGTCTGAGATCGTTGACGCTCGAGCTGAAGCAGCAGTGAGCCGGACTGAGGCTAATCATGAGATGATAATTTATTTGAAGGATGTTACTAGTGCCCAATGCCGAATTGAAGAGGGTCCTTGATCATGAAGAGAGGATCAAAGAATATGCTTGTTATAGATCTTGAAGAAGGGTTCTCGAGGAGATCGGCGCCAGGGGTTTTGTTCTCCCGGAAGAGCTGGCGCGAGCGAGGGCAGACGAGCGTGATGCTCAGTCATTTCTATCCGGTTCTGAGGAGAGAGAAGGCGAGGTTGATAGGTCGTAGTCCTCAGGGGTGGGGCGTACACTTTGCCATCTTGTATGTGATATTTCCAGAGCGCGTTTGTAGATGGAGGATGCACTTTTTCATGTATGTAAAATAGAAGAGAACTTGAAGCTCTATTTTTTGTGTACCCCTTTCTACTTCGCCTCTGACTAGGTGGACTAGTTTCGGGGTTGGTGAGAATGCTTAGATTCGTAATACGGCTCCGGGTCTCATCAGGCAAGCCCGGGGGCTCTTACGCGTTCGGTCGATGCGGTATTTAGTGTAAGCTGGCGTTAGAGCTCTTATGCTTTTGCTCAACCGTTTTGGGTTTAGTCTCCGAGTCGGGCTTCGACTCAAGCCCATTCGACCCTCAAGCTTTTGTGAATGCATGGGCAGGCAACAACGGCTCTTATGTCTTGGGTCGAAGTGACCTTTTATGTATGTGGCCCTGAAGCTCATAAAGCTGGAGACAATGGCTCTTACGCTATGCCCTTAGGCATGTATAGTTAACTATTTTGGATCCGGTCTCCGAATTGGGTTACGACTCTAGCTCACTTTGACCCTCAAGCTTTCAAATTCTTAAGCTGGCGACGATGGCTCTTACGCTTTTGGTCGATATGACCTTTTATGTATGTGGCCCTGAGGCTCATAAAGCTGGCGATGATGGCTCTTACGATATGCCCTTAGGCATGTATAGTTAACTATTTTGGATCCGGTCTCCGAATTGGGTTACGACTCGAGCTCACTTTGACCCTCAAGCTTTCAAATTCTTAAGTTGGCGATGATGGCTCTTACGCTTTTGGTCGATGTGACCTTTTAGTGTGTGTGGCCCTGAGGCTTATTAGGTTGGCAACAATGGCTCTTACGCTTTGCCCTTAGGCATATGTAGGCTTTCTTTTCCTCTCGTTAAGGACTTTTTGAAATGATTTTGCCTGACCCGTCGTCGGTTTAGGAAGAACCTCTATTTCAAGTTGTTTGCAGTGATGTTTGAGCACCTCAGAAGGTATAGCTTGTAGGTTGAGTAGCTCGAAGCCTTGTGATTTGGAGGTGACATGGTCGAAGCTCGTTTGCCTGTCGAGGGTAGCCTGTTTAACCGGTATTTTTTGAAGTAGATTCAAAGTAATAGCCTAAGATTTTATAGCGACAGTCAGGTGTCCCCGAGTCGCGTTAATTTAGCTAGTGCAGCCTTATGACCATAGCCATTTGTGTTTGGCTGGAGCCATTTTTTATCCTGAGTGTGGTAGTTTAGGCGTCTACATCGAGGGTATGCCCTTTCGAGAGTCTTACAAATGCAACATATAGCCTAAACTTCGGGATTGAGTTTATGCCTGTAGTAAGGTCTTACAAAAATTTCATGTCTTTTGAGGTCTTACAGTTTTGTTGATACTTGGTACAAGTGTGATTCATGCCTTGCTTGAGGTCTTACAGTATTTTCATGCATGTTGAGGTCTTACAGTTTTTGTTGTCGATACTCGGCATGAGTGTCGTTCATGCCTTGCTTGAGGTCTTACAATTTTTTCATGCCGTTGAGGACTTACAAATTTTTCATGTCGTTGAGGTCTTACAGATTTTTCATGTCGTTGAGGTCTTACAGATTTTTCATGCTATTGAGGTCTTACAGGAACGAGTCTACCCGCTCGGGGTTTTATGGCCTCGTATCTTGGTGAGTCAATGGAGATGGCATTTTGATAGCAGTCCCCGAGTCGTCGAGAGTTTCTTGACTCGGGAGCCATTCTTCATAAACTTTGCATTGCCTCGTTGAGGTCTTGCGATTTCGGATATCCCGACCTTGAGGCCGTGCATTTTTCTTTTGAGATTTCGACGTCACCCCGAGCACTTGAGGTACCTTCGATGTTGGAGATATTTAGCGATTTCCGCGTTGCCTTACCAGAGGGCTTATGATTTCGGAGTCCCGACCGGGAGGTGATCTAAGCGTTGAATTGTTGACACTAGTCCCCGAGTATTTCGAGGCATTCTCGATGGAGGGATCCTTGCTGTGAAAATGCTGAATTTGCTTTGGAGTACGAGATGCTTTCGGTGAAAGATATTCTTTGATTGCTTAGCATAAGTACATGTTGTTTTGTTGTCGTGAGCCTGGCTTGTGCGTACACGGCTCTCTTGACCATTTGGCCTGGTACATTGTTTTCTATTGGAACTTAGTTAGTCATTCTCTGGTTCCTCCGAGTGGATGACCTCTCAATGGGGTGCCCTCCAATGTTCGGGATTGATTGCAAGAGAAGCCTTGTAAGCTTGTTGGGTCCTCCTTAGGTAGCGCGTGGACGTTGCCTCATTAAAAACCTTGCTGATAAAACCCTCTTCGGGACAAAAGCTCGGTCGAAAGGAAAGAGTGCAACGGATGCCATTAAGGCCTTGAGATCTTCGGGTTGGGTTAACACTTTCGACCGCCCTAACCGGGAGCTTGCATATGGGTTACTGTAAAATAATGAAAGAGGGAGGTGGTCTTACCTTATCGCGGGGTACGCAGGCAATGTTTCGAGGCTTGATGTGTCCCTATTGTTTGGAGTGAAGACTCGGTACGGTCCTCTGCTGTGTTTAATTGGGCTTAACTGAAGACGTAGTTTGATTACCCTTTGACTCTCTCGAGAGTGGAGATATTGGTGTCGGAGCTATGTTACGTAACGCGAACAGTTCCCTTGCCGCATGTTGTTCCCCCTAAACGGTTTTAATTCCGTCTTTTGCTGGGGATTTCATCATTTGGCGAAAGGGGTATGGCACCGCTTTCATGCGGTGTGTCCACGACCGTCCGAATAAGGCGTTTATACCTCGTGTCTCTTTTGATGACATGGAATTTGGCGTTCCGGTCTGTGCCGGCCATGCTGATTGAGAGAATGGTCTCTCCTTTTGTTGTTTCGATCACCGTGTTGAATCCTTCAAGGATTCGAGAGTCGGGCATGATTTGGCTTGGCAGTACGAGCTGCTCTATTACCCTCGACCTGATAATGTTGGTCGAGCCACCTGAATTCACGAGCACATGTTTTATTCGAAAAGAACGAAAGAGAAAGAAGGTTACCAGTGCGTTGTTATGAGGTTGGGGTGAGGTTTCGGAGTCTTCCTCGCCGAATGCGAGGGCATTTTCGGATATATATCCCCGGGTCCGTTTTTCTCTGGCGATGGATATTTTTGTCCTCTTCTTCACAAGATCCCGGGGAGGGTCGATGCCCCTCCAGTATCGTGATAACATGTCATGGCCTATTTGATTTGTTATTCTTGGCCACCTTTCTTTCTCGGAACCGAACTTGAGCCTGATTGCCCAAAAATTCTCGACGGTGACTTTTATTGAGTAGCCTGGCTGTTTCCTTTTGGAGCTGGTGCCAATCTTTGGTCATATGGTCGTGCGTACTATGAAGTTCACGTGCCAAGTTGTTATTCCTTTGGGAAGGATCCGACTGAATAGGACTGGGCCATTTGGCGTCTCTGGTTTTGCTGATCGTGAACACGATGTCCGATACAACGACGTTGAAGTTGTATTCTGATAGGCGAGGTGCCCCCGTTGGCCTCGCGTCTCCGTCGAACCTGGCTCTGTTGATGAGTCCCTGAGGATCCTATCCTCGATCTATTCTCCGGTCGTTGCAAGGTGGGTTGCACCTCGGGGCGTTCCTTTTATTCTCGATATATGGCTGATATCAATCTTTGTTTGGTCTTGGTTCCTTTGCTATGAGCCTGCTTGGGTATACAAAACCTGAGGGGGCTCCTAACTGGTCATCCTCGACCCTGATTTTTGACTGGTACCGGTTGTGGACGTCCGACCGGGTCATAGCTAGATACCCGATCAAGTCCTATTTCAGTTGTTTTGAAGCCACCGAGCTTCGTTCATTTAGACCTTAAGTGAAAGCCTGTACCGCCCAATCTTCGGAGACTGGTGGTAGCTCCATCCATTCCATTTGAAAGCGGGATACGAATTCCCGCAACATTTCGTTCTCTCTTTGCTTAATTTTGAAAACGTCAGACTTCCTCGTTGCTACTTTGATGGCATAGGTGTGCGCCTTCACAAAGGGGTCTGCTAGCATGGCGAATGAATCTATGGAGTTAGGAGCAAAGTTATGATACCACATCATGGCCCCCTTCGAGAGTGTTTCCCCGAACTTTTTCAGTAATACAGACTCGATCTCATCGTTCTTTATGTCATTGCCCTGTACTACGCAAGTGTAGGCGGTAACATGTTCATTAGGGTCTGATGTCCCATTGTACTTTGGGAGCTCCGGCATTCTGAATTTCTTAGGAATGGGTTTCGGGGCTGCTTTTTCAGGGAACGACCTTTGTATGAACTTCTTCGAATCCACACCTTTCAAGACCGGGGGTGCACCCAGGATCTGGTCGACCTAGGAGTTATAGGTCTCGACCTTCTTATCGTTGGCTGCTATCATTTTTCTCGCCCTATTCGATCCTTTTGGTGAGGTCCTCGAGCATTTTTACGATGGCAGGGACGGCTATCGATCTATTGTTGCTTGATCTCTCCGGTACCTATTCGGTCGGGGGAATAGTTTCCGGGGCTACTGTGCTAGGAGTCTTCGGGTGGCTCTGTAGCTGAGCGATAGCCAACTGTTATGCCTGCAACATTTGAAAAATAACATGAAGTCTAACTTCCTGTTCTTCACGAGCTGGGGTCTTTTGGGCTTCCTGTTGGTCTCCATGTCGTACTCTCCTGTTGGTGTGTGAGGTTTCGTCGACCTGTTGTGTATCTTGCGAACCCGCGTCCGCTGGAATCGATCCAGGTGCGTTATCGGGGTTTTGTGGTGGCACGCTAATAACTGGAATGGCCACACCGTTTTCTCTGTGGTTTTCAAGGTTGTCGTTCTCAACTCTGTTCACTGAGCCAAACATTTTAACCTAAAATCGAAAATCTCGGACAAGAAAAAGTGTGAAAGATAACTTGCGTTGTGTAACGAAACTAGCAAGAAAATAATCACTATTATTTTTAGTCTCACGGTGGGTGCCAAACTGTTTACCGTGAAAATAGTAATAACAATTAAATTTGTTGATGGGACTCTGAAAATACGTGATCTATTTTTATGCTAGTTGTTAGAGCAGTTGACGATAGATATGTGAAGCTTAAAGGCAGAATTACGAACTAAAGCTGAGTTATAATAAAATCGAGGGGTTATCCATCTGAGCCTCGGGTTAACCGATGAAAGGCCTCGAGGTCGATGCTTGGGCTCGGTCTCGAGCTATCAGGGGTAACCGGGAAGGGACTAACAGTTAGGATATAATCAAAGGAGGCTCTTTATAGCCAATATCAAGCAATAAGTGAAGAACAAATACAAAAGCAATAAATGAAAATGGTAGTCTCGAGCGAGTAAGTTAGAGAGAAAAGAGAGATATTATTTATCTTGTGTAGAATGGTTGGAGCAATAGCAGCCCCTTACAAAGTGATGAGGATCCCCTTTATATAGGAGGGAAAATCCAACATAGTACAAAATGTATTAAATGATGAAGGAAGCGGGATGGGACAGCTGACTAGCTTCATGATGTAGACGTAGAGCAGCGTTAGTCTAGCCTGGTAGACTTGACCGGCCCCGGATGCATTCTTCGGAATCCTCTCATGCCCGTCGAGGTCTCGGCCAACATTATCTCCAGGCCGGGTGTCGATAGATCTTGAGGAAGGTACCCGGCCCATGGTCTCGAGCCTCCAAAGCGATCTCCTGAAGTACCTTATCAATGAGAAATTGGTCCCCCCGATTTCGCATACACAATATGTATATGGGATAGGGAAAAGGTTATGGCGTTATATACGCACCACCACCTGATCAATTGTATACGTTGATGATTTGCCCATAGTAGCCGAGATGACATGATGGGATGCCGTCAGAGGCTGATGATGTTATGAAACATGTACCTATGCACGACATGACATTCATACACATATGCATGACACTATAGGTATTTCATAATTTATAAAGTTTTCCAGACTTACGGGTTGAGTCATTTACTCTATATTTCTTCCATGTCTATTATGTACTTATTTATGTGCCTTACATACTCGGTACATTATTCATACTGACGTCCCTTTTGCCTGGGGATGCTGCGTTTCATGCCTGCAGGTCCCAATAATTAGGTCGAGAGCCCTCCAAGTAGGCTATCAGCTCAGCAGAAGATGTTGGTGTGCTCCATTTGCTTCGGAGTTGCTTGTTTGGTTAGTATGATTTAGAGGTGTATTGTTTGGTATGGCGGGACTCTGTCCTGACCTTTATGAAAATTATGTATTCTTAGAGGCTTGTAGATAGATGTCATGTACGTAAAAGATTGTATGGCCTTGTTAGCCTATGTTCAGTATACGAGTGGTTATTTTGGCCTTATAGGCCCGTATGTCTTATGTATAAATTGGTATTACAAGTTGTATTCTACCTATTTCACGACAGTCTCTCAGGCTCAGTTATCTATGATAGTATGATACAAAAAGATACGTTATGTTACTCGATTGAGTAAGGTACCTGGTACCCATCGCGTCCCATCAGTTTGGGTCGTGACAAAAGTGGTATCAGAGCAGTTCTGTCCTAGGGAGTTTACAAGCCATGTCTAGTAGAGTCTTGTTTATGGGTGTGTCGTGCACCACACATATAAGCAGGAGGATACGGGGCATTTAGGATTGTCACTCTTTCTTCCTACTCTAGATCGTGTGGTAGAGCTCAGTTGTAAGAACTCAATTTCTTAAACTCTATATTACTTATAGCACGACGATACCTATATCCAGAAAGACGATTGGTAAGAGATATAGCTGTGGAAGAGTTGAGTCAGAGGAACTCGATTTTTTCATCATGTTTATGATGGATAAATATGAGGTATTCGGTAGATCATGTGTATACTAAGATGTGTAAGCTTTTTGATAAGTATCCCTAAGGCAAGAATGCTTATCAACTTTTACAGTAAAAAGGAATAACGAGGGAGGCACAAGTTTCAGCAAGTAAAAGAAGCAAGGTGAAGAAGGGTACGAGGCACACAATTAATAAGGATTATCAGTATTACAGTTCTGGCAGAAAAATATAAGCATTGTGAGTTACCCTCAACAGTAACAGAGGTATATATAATTGGCCACACCCATATCAGTTATACGATATTGGGGGCTAATAGGTGTAGATTAATAAAAGGTTGGGGTTAGAGTAACCCAAAATAGTGAATTGATTGTTTGTGTTAGTTGATATTTCCGAAGGATATTGCAAATGTGCTAATAGATCTCCTTGTGAGACATCCAGATGGCGCACTCTAAAATAATACAACTAGATATGAGTACTATCAAGATAGACACTGGAAAGCCTTGAAATGATAAATATTACCTTAGTGTGGCTTGCGTCCCTAGTAGAGTGATAACGTTAAGCAACCCGAAGAGCCACTGGATGGAGCAAAGGGGAGCTAAAAGTAAAAGAATGTCTTGTTCGAGTTTCCAGAATAAAGCGATAGGCGTAAATGTTAGCAGGAAATAAGAAAAGAGTTAATGAAATATTATCAGTAAGATATGATACATGGATGACCACAGGTAGATCAAAAGATGACTGTATTATAGAATCTATAGTCAAGTAAAGGAAGAGACGAGAGGTGACAGGCCTTTGGACAACAAAAGAGTATAGGCCATAAAGTCATGTCATCACTTCAAAAAATAAGTTCATGACTCCATCGCAACTACCGGAAGGAAAAGTTAGACCCCAGAATAATAGAAATCAGTATGGGCTGGTGAACAAGATAAACTAAACGCGAACTGGGGACTGAGTGATATGATAATAGTCGACATCATGAGAATTTCAGAGATTGCGTTTCGGCGATAATAGAATGGACGGCAAAAGAATATCCTTTAAAGGTCATTTAGGAAGACGTTTCCCTAAAACAAGCAATATGAGCAAAGTTAAGCTTAAGGGACTATGTGCGCCAGTTACACTAAGTGCCATCTTCGCGAGTAAGGAATTTTATTATCCTTGGTACCAAAAAGCATTACCACAAGGCGAGTAAGGGTAATCGATGATGTGAAAAGACATCAAAGATGAAGAGGTAAAACATCTATATGTAGATCGCCGTAGCTCCAGCTCTTAGTACTCCCCTAAAGGGGGGAATATGGAGTGATGTGGCGTGAAGTCAAAATTTAGTGGTTCTAGTAATCATGGAGTGGTAAAGGAAGAATGTGGTAAAATGAAAAAGGGATGAGATTGCACTTATCCAAATCCTACAAATATGCTACGATTCCAGAACATTATGCAAGCACGATGTCAAGGAGGGGAAGTAAGGGTTCCGGCCCGAGATAAATAAATAAATAAAAAGTCAGTACGAGAGGTAAGTTAAGACAAAGGAAATAACCAAAGAAAGATTATGCGGAGTATTGATATGAGAATGGACCAACGAATAGTTAGCAGTTGATTCAGGAAGCCTGTTATGGCTAGACAAGAAGATGCAGACAAATCAATAGATCGTGCAAGATAAATATAGTAAAACCCAGTATAGTGAATTCATCCTCGCGGTTATGACATCGTGGCCCTTGAGAAATATTTAGATAGAATTTTAGGTAGTTAAAGGTACCGTATAAGTATTACGGGGATAAAAGAAAGTGCCACTGGGAAGGAGTTAAATATTAGTTCAGAAGCAACCCTACAAGCACAAAGGCACGGAGGTAAGCAACTACGGATGATTATAGGCAAGGAAGGACATCAAAAAGGTCTGTAATAAGCTCGTAGCTTTACGAGAGTCAAGGTTTCTCCCTAAGTACTACAACGAAAGACTAGCTGAGGAGATAATGAAGAAGGCTTCAACCTAAGCACAACGACCTAAAGATAAAATGGTCATGTAACAACAGTCTCGCAACAACATTGTAAGCACTCCAAAGGAAAGTGGCACCCTACCGTGGCTAATGAACAGGAAGTAAAATGAAAATGAATATTCAAGATTATAGGAGTTGCACGAAAACTTTGGCATGTGTGGGAGCTAAGTAGGCACACAAAAATAAGGCAAAACGACCAAGAAAAGTAATAACGTACATTTAAAAAAAGCTAAGAAGGAACGAAAAGAATTATTCGATTAATGATCCAGAATTAGTTACGTTGTGAACGCACTTAAGAATTTGGAGTATTATCCATGCAGCATATATGTTGACAGTCATGCAGTTGTAGAATACTCCCATATAAGATAAAAGAAAGAATTGGGTCCAGTTTATAGACAAAGAATTGAATTGTTAAAAGATTATATCCTGGATATTCTATAGCGTCCATGAAGGACCAAAGTAATAGTTAATACCATTAGCCAAAGATCGGAAGATAGCTTAAGACTACACAAAGGTTGATCAAAGGAAAGAGGAAACTAAAGAGTTACATCAACTAAGTAAATCAGGAGTCTGATTATTGGACCTAGAGAATTATAGAAATCGTGATCGAGAACATTGCAGGACCAACCTTAATATCAGAGGTACAAGAGAGATAGTACAACAACCATAGTCTATAACAACTCTATGATAAAGCCAGTTAGAAAAGTAACAGCTTCATAAGAAGCCAGTATGAAGCTCCCACCGGATTGTAGTATTATAGTAAAGCTCCAAGTTGTGGATGTGAATCATACCTATGTGAAAGGGGAGTTAAAAAAGAGATACAATATGTGATGTCTCGATATTCTAGAAAAGCATAATGAAATCGGTTGCGAGCTAAAGTATGATAGAACGACAAGGTTTTAGAAAGATAGAAGTAAGAATAAGAAAAGGGCAAATGAGAAGATGACGAAAATGGATAAGTCCCTGGGGTTAAGCCCGTGAAAATAAGGGAGTTGATGGTTCCTCTAAGTTATAGAAAGCTCAGTATAGCCTGAATAAACTCAAAGGAGTCTAAGAGTAGTAGCATTTAAGAGAGATGGAATGATTCCCTAGTAGTAGAATAAGGGTGTGATTATGATAGATAAAGGATGACTTTTGGGCTTTCGATTGAGTAATGACTCGAAGAAGATTTCATGAATCGTAAGGAACTAAAATACCCATATAGGGTGAGTCACATTGGGATGCTATAAAGTACGATTATGGAAGTATAGTATCACCCTTAGGTGGATCAATCTAATTACTCCAGATGCCCCCGATGAGACGTGAGCCCTAGCGGCAGTGTTACATAAGAGATCAAATTATCAGTGGTAAGTGATGGATCAACATTTAGGTGAATCAACAATAGATGGATAAAAGTTCACCAGTATGAAATGAGATTAGACCATCAATCTTAAGGATAAGTAATAAGAGTAACCTGGAGTTGGTTGCAGACCTCAATAATAATAAATCGAAGTAAGAATTATGGTATAGTATGACCTATGCAGATACAGTAAAGTCATACGAATGGATAATTAGGTCTATGAAATAAGCTATAGCCATATTCGCAAGTTCTACAAAGTACTGAGCGAAGAACTTCAGTACACTTATAAGTGCCCCGAGAGGCATCCTATTAAGCCTTATATATGTTTACAAAGTAAGGCCTAGAGATTGGCTAAAAGCTGGAGGAAAAGGGAGAGAAAAATTGCATAGGCACACTGACAAGGTCAGTATCGTAGAGGTTGCATGGTAGGAGGTAGCAACAGTTACGATATTGGAAGGAATTCGATCACAAGTAATAACGTGGGAAAGAGGCCTAAATGGGGGAATGCCCTAACCTTTGGATTTATTCACAGAACAACTGCCTAAATGGAAAGGAGAGTATTAAGTTATTCACAAGAGCTATAATTTATAAAAATGATAAGAGCATCAGTCAACATTCGAGGACGAATGTTCCAAAGAGGGAATGATGTTATGCCCTGCAATATTATGTCGATATTATGTCTCGCGGTATTATATTACGATGATGTTACGTCATGCGGTATTATATTACGATGATGTTACGCCTTGCAGTATTATATTACGATGATATTACGCTTCGCAGTATTAAATTGATATTGCACCTTGTAGTATTGTACGTTGAATTTGTCGTAACGTAATGGACATCAGTCCAAGGAGAAGATTATTTGGAGATTATAAGGATTGTGCTATTTCAAACAAGTAATGAGTAAATTCGTGAAGGTGAGAGAGTAAGCAAATCGAAGAAAATGAATTTCGTCGAAGTTTGACATTTTGGGATTAAATATGGCCCAAGCTGAAATACCCAGTATTTATGGACTAGTATCATACAAGGTACCACATGACCATGATAGTAAGGTGTATAAGGTATGTGAAAAGTGAGTAGTATTTTAAGTAATTTGAGGTAATTCTTAATTATGTGGATGATTGGTTAATTATTGGATAATGGGATATTATCCAATTAATTAAGGAATTAATTATTGGAAAACGGGATTCTTAATAATGGGATATTACTCATCAATTATATTGCATGAGGTGGCAGCCGCCTTTGCCAATTTGAAATGACTCATGTTATAACATGAAAGGTGGCAATTGTTAAAGAAAGTGAGTCATTTCCTAATCTCTTAAAAGACTACCATAATATTGTAACATTATTGAGAAAGGCTTTCATCCAAGAATATAGTAACATTGTTAACAAAGTCTTTCATCCAAAAATATGATAACGTGATTGACAAAAGACCTTCTACCCAGGGAATATATTAATGCTATTGACAGAGAGTTTCAGCCAAGGAACATAGCAACGTTATTGAGAAAGAGTTTTAGCCAAGATTATCTTTGCATAGCAAAGTTATTGCTTCGAGCATTTCATACAGATTTTTCCCTACTCCGATTTTGCCGTCATGTGTTTTGTCGCAATTAACGTGTGTTAGAGGGATTGTCGAGAAAATCGACTCGGGTATGTTAAGGCTATCCCTTCTTTCTTTTGGCATGATCTATACGACACAAACGAAACGAGCAAATGCGCAATTTTCATAAATGACTATATTCATAGAAATGCTAGAGATGCTTATATTCTTGATTCTCCATGTCTCATATTATTCTATCATCTGTTCATGGGTCTCAGAAAAAATATGTAATTTGAAAAAAGTTTACTTCATGATATTAATCAGAAGCATAATGGTCTTATGACGTACCGAGAAATTTTATTAACATATTTTCACATGCATTTCATGCATTTATACATGTACATTGACCCATGACCAGATGACATTATATACATGTATATATGTATATTATATGTATATGGGATATGGGAAAAGGTTACGGCGTTATATACGCACCACTACCTGATCAGCTGGTATACGTTGATGATTTGCCCACAGTGGCCAAGATGACATGATAGGATGCCCTCAGAGGCTGATGATGTTATGAAACATGTACCTATGCATGACATGACATTCATATGCATATGCATGACACTATAGGTATTTTATAATTTACAAAGTTCTCCAGACTTACAGGTTGAGTCATTTACTCTATATTTCTTCCATGTCTGTTATGTACTTATTTATGTGCCTTACATACTCGGTACATTATTCGTACTGACATTCTTTTTGCCCGGGGATGCTACGTTTCATGCTCGCAGGTCCCGATAATCAGGTCGAGAGCCTTCCAAGTAGGCTATCATCTCAGCGGAAGATATTGGTGCACTCCATTTGCTTCGAAGTTGCTTGTTTGGTTAGTATGATTTAGACGTGTATTGTTTGGTATGGCAGGACTCTGTCCTGACCTTTATGAAAATTATGTATTCTTAGAGGCTTGTAGACAGATGTCATGTATGTAAAAGATTGTATAGCCTTGTTAGTCTTTGTTCAGTATGCGAGTGGTTATTTTGGCCTTATAGGCCCGTATGTCTTACGTATAAATTGGTATTACATGTTGTATTCTACATATTTCATGGCAGCCTCTCCGACTCAGTTATCTATGATAGTATAATACGAAAAGATATGTTATGTTGGTACTCAATTGAGTAAGGTACCGTGTGCCCATCGCGGCCCATCGATTTGGGTCGTGACAACTTCACATTTCTAGAGAGCCATACAGCGTGAGTTGGGGACCTATGTAGAGCTCAGCACATCATTCCACCTACAAACCGACGGGCAGTCGGAGCGGACAGTTCAGATTCTGGAGGACATGTTCAAAGCATGTGTGATTGACTTTGGAGGGCAATGGGATCGATTCTTACCTTTGGTCGAGTTTGCTTACAACAATAGTTATCAATCTAGCATCGAGATGGCTCAATTTGAGGCTTTATATGGTCGGCGATGTTGTTCTCCCATCGGGTGGTTTGTGCCCGCGAGGCTAAGTTATATGGTGCTGATTTAGTGAAGGATGCGTTGGAAAAGGTAAAGTTGATTCATGAGCGACTTCTCACAGCACAGTCCAGACAGAAGAGTTACACAGATCAGAAGGCGCGAGATATATCATTTATGGTAGGCGAGAAGGTTCTCTTTAAAGTTACACTGATTGAGGGTATTATGAGATTCGGGAAAAAGAGCAAGCTGAGCCCAAGGTTTATAAGCCCATTTGAGTGCTGAGGCGAGTTGGGGAGGTTATTTATGAGCTTGCTTTACCTCCGAGCCTATCAGAAGCTCATCCGATTTTTCACGTGTCTATGCTTCGGAGGTATCATGCCAACTTGTCGCATGTGTTAGACTTCAGCACTATCCAGTTAGATTAGAGCCAGAGTTATGAGGAGGAGCTAGCTGCCATTGTTGCTAGACAGGATCACCAGTTAAGATCCAAGAGGATTTCTGCGGTAAAGGGTTAGTGGAGGGGCCAACCAGTCGAGGAGGAGACCTGGGAGTTCGAGGAGGACATGCAGAGCAGATATCAACACTTATTCAGCACTCCAGATATGAATCTAAATCCGTTTGAGGACGAACATTGGTTTAAGAGGTGGAGAATATAATGACACGACCGGTCATTTTGCTTTCTAGAACTCTGTTCCCCTAAATACGACTTCTCATACGTGCTTTTACTGTTTTGTGACTTGCGAATATGGTTAGCTCGGAATTTGGAAGGGTTCGGGTTGAAATTAGAACACTTGGTTCCTTAAGGTTGTCTTAAAAGGTCAAGTTTGACTTCAATCAACATTTTGAGTAAACAACCTCAGAATCAAGATTTTAAGTTCCAATAGGATCGTATGATGATTTTGGACTTGTGCATATGTTTGGATCGGGTTTTAGATGACCCGGGAGCATTTCGGCACCTAATAGTGAAAGTTGGTTCTTTGAAGGTTTTAGAAGTTCTTTAAATTTGGTTTGGAGCGGGTTTTGGTGATATCGAGGTCCGGATGGAATTTCGAGATCGGGAATAGTTCTGTATGGTGATTTAGGACTTGCACGCAAAATTTGGTGTCATTCCAAGTAGTCTAAGCATGATTCGACGCATTTGGAGCAATTTGGAAAACTTGAAGTTCAAAGTTTGATTCAATTTGGTTTTGGGGTATGATTCTTGGTTTCGTTGCTGTTTTACACGTTTCGAGAGTTCGAGCAGGTCCGTATTATGATTACAAACTTGCTTCTGTGGTTGGATAGGGTCTCTAGGGGCTCAGGTGCGTTTCGGACCACCCGAAGCTAAGTTGAAAACACCAGATTTCTGCTTCTGGTTTCCTTCATCGCAAATGTGGGTGGACCCTCGTGTTCGCGATGAAGGATTTAGGGGACTGAGTTTTTTGCCCTTCGTGTTCACATAAGCAGGGCCGCGTTCGCGGAGACCTGGACCATTTGGCCTTCACATTCACGTTGCGAAGGTCGCATTCGCGTAGACGCCTGGGCCTGGGCCCGGGCCACCCGATTTCCTTACGCATTCGCGTTCTGGGCCTCGCGTTCGCGATGATTAGGCGACCCAGTTCTTCGCGTTCGCGCTGGTCTTCTTGCGATCACGTAGAGCCTTTTTCTGGGCTCCTCTAATTTAGCCATCGCAATCGCAAGGGCTTGGTCGCGGTCGAGTATAAGGACCCCTGGCAGAATCATCTTTTAAAAACGGGATTTAGTCATTTTTGGAGTCATTTATTGCACTCTTGGGCGATTTGAGAGCTTTTAAGGGGGGGATTTCGACCTAGCTTTATGAGGTAAGTAATTTCTACCTAATGTGAGCTTAATACATAGATTATGGGTGGATTTTAACATGAAAATTTTTCGGAATCATGGGTTAGATGAAAAACCTAGGTTTTGATAAAAATGAGATTTTACCACGAAAATAATTATGGAACTTGGTGAAAATAATATATTTGTGTTCCTATGGTTATGGGTAACAACTTTCTTGGAAAATTTTCGAAATCCGGGCAAGTGTGTCCGGGGGTGAATTTTAGGAATCTTGCATTTAGAGTTGGGTAACCATTTTAATAGTTGGGATATGAACTTTTGAGCATACATTGATTTATTTATATCATATTTGACTAGTTTCGAGTCGTTTGGCGTTAAATTTGGAGGTTTGAGCGTATTCTTGAATTGGGAAGTAGGATTTGAAACGAGGTAAGTTCCTTTTCTAACCTTGTAAGAGGGAATTACCTTATAGGTGAACTTAATTAATATGTGTTATTATATGTGGGGGGGTACGTACGCACGAAGTGACGAAAGTCCGTACGTAGCTTCTATTCATGTTTATGTCCGGGTAGTTTTAGTCCTACACCATGATTTGTGGACACCGTTATTTGATTATGTTTGTTAATTATATCGAACGGAACTAGGTTGAGGATTTTAATATTTCAAAAGCTTCAAGTTGAATTTTCTTATTTTGAAAAGAATCGTGAAAGATTATGATTTATTGATAAATGTATATTTAACTGCGTCGCACGTATATTTTGCGAGCGGGATGACTCTTTCCACTACTCTCATGGGAGTGGGTCGTTCGCCTCGGCAGGTTAATAAATGCATCTATGGTTCGTGTCGTTCGACCCTCGGCAGTACACAGTTTATATTTATGTTGGATCGGGTCGTACGTCCTCAGCGAACTTCGTGTGTGATAATATAATTGGTAGTCCCTCTTGATATATGGTATTCTTTCACTTGAATTGAGAAGTTATTAGCTTTAAATGAAGGAAGTGAATTGGTTCTTTAATGTGGTAAAAGGATTGTTCAGTTATTTCTTATTCTGAATTTTATTATTATCTCTATATAACATGCTTAAATCAAAATTTTATATTATCATATTATTGACCTTTAGTAAGTGTCGGAGTCGACCCCTTGTCACTACTTCTTCGAGGTTAGACTAGATATTTACTGGGTACATATTATTTATATACTCACGCTACACTTCTGTACTTAATTGTACAGGGTCAAAGGCAGGTGCATCTGGTTACCAGTCCGGCGCTCAGATTTGATCCCCATCTCGAGACTTCACGGTGAGCTGCCTTCTGAGTCGTTCTGCAGCAGCTGTAATCTTCCTTATGTTATATTTTCTGTCTATTTTCTTTTAGATAGTAGATTAGTATTCTTTTGTATATTCTACTAGAATTACCACATACTTGTGACACCATATCTTGCCATACATACTGGTAGACTTATGATTTTGGATTTGTTTTCATAATTACGATTTGCACTCATTTGCTTTTGTTTAATTATTTTATATTTGCAAATTTCTAAATCTTTAAACAAAAGAGAATATGTTATCCACTTAGTAATTTATTTAAAAATGGAAAAACTACAAGTTTGATCGGTGTTGACTTGCCTAACAATGATATTGAGCGACATCACGGCCTACAAAGGAATTAGGTCGTGATAGGTAGATTCCAGGTATTAGGACCCAGTGCATATCTCCAATCGCTAGTGAAAAATTGAATATGTTGTCACTCACAAATTGAACAAAAATTCATCGAAATTGAAAAATATGTAAAATGTCCCGCCACCTAATATTCCTTTAGAGTAGTATTTTATAGTTTTACCATATATAAATAAAAAGGTATAATTTCTCTATTCATAAACTGTAAAAGCGGCAGCAATCGAATAGGGCTTACATCCACCTCGCCGCCTGGGCCAATGAGCCTCACTAATGGGCTCCGAACAAGCATTTTCTGTCGCTATTGCGGGCCCTAGCCTGGTATCTGTTGCCTCACGCTGCAGCCCAACACACTGTCAATATTTTTTTTCGTGCTTCCACACCTGCTTCCACGTGCCCTTGGCCAAATAATCTTCTTTTTCTTTGTCTTTTTCTTTTTCTTCCCTTTTTCTATTTTTCCTCCCGTCTCATGCGGCACAATCTAATTTACAAGGAATTATCTACGTATTATTCATGGTTATGACTTATGTAGCCATCTCTCAAATTGAGTTCTGTTAGATTGTCAAGTTACTTTTTCTCTAGCTTTGATTTTATTAAATAATTATAATCATAAGTAAATAATTTTAGTGACGAATGCCAAATTTTAATCAAGTGGTATCGATTTATTTTATTATTCGATTTACAAGCGAGTTTGAATATAGAATATACGATGAGTTATGTTTAGATTATCAATGAATAATAATTGTTTATTGCAAATTATTTTGAAAAAATTGCGAATATATATATAACAAAAGGAGAATTTTGGGATGTATTGTTAAATAACTCCCCTAACCAAAAATGAGTACCTGCCGTTGAGTAATTTATTTTAATTTTATTTATTTGAAAGGTTTTGTTTTTAAGAACAGAGAAGTTGATGCTCGAATATTTTAAATTTAATTTTTTTTCTTGTTACGTATTTTCCCTGATTGAGTATAGGTTTTATAAAAATTGTCTATTTCATACATAAAGTTGGCGTTATGAGGACCGGCATGGAGATAGACCAAAAAGTAAACTTTATTTTATTAGTTGAGAATGATGCCACGTTCATGCGCTTGGGTGAAGAAAAATTTCATAGGAGATTTCTTTATATTATTGTGTGTAGGAAAGAAAAATCTGACGTCCCTACAATGCTCTTTTTGAGAAAGATATCAGTTGAACTAAATTTGCTTGTCCTTGAATTAATGGACTATGATCTCGGTGGGTTAAAGATATTTAATGTTTCTAGGTATGGCTCAATGTCCATGAGCTACGATAGCTTGAATTTAGTTACTCCAATTTAAAATGGTTGGGATTTAGGCCCAGTGACTTGGACAAATTTAAGGTACCAGATAGATCTTTTGTGACGTAGCTTTAATAAAAGCTTCGTTGGATCAGCCCCATGTTCTGGAAAATACTATTTGGGTTCGAGAGTTGGATAGTATGACGATCAAGAAGAAGAAAACCGAGCTTCAAAGTCTGAGTACTTATCATGGAATGAAGTTTCTAACTGAAGTGTATTTACCAGTGAAGCTACAAAATCATGACTGGATATGAGGCACCATTTCTGACTGAAGTGTATTTACATATTTTATTGTATTTCATGCAAAGGATAGTAGCACTATAAATAATAATAACAAAAAAGAACCCTCCACCTCAGCTGTGGAACACTGGAAACTTGTCAAGTGAGCTAGCTCTCAACTTCACGTGATGACCAGTTTCTTTTCTCTCCCTCCCAAGAGCTTTCCCACTTTGCTCCCTTGGTGACTTGACTCGCAACCTCAAGATTGCAGGTGTCGAATGATTCGTTTGGGTATACTATTGAAATATCTTTTTTCCTTTAATACCATTTCGTTAAAAACATTTGGAGAATGAAATTACTGTTATAAAATAAAGACTATAAAGTAAAGACAAGTATAGAGAGAAACTGATATATTATTCGAATTCAAACTTATGTACATAATGAACTGAAATCTCTTCTATTTATAGAAGAAAGGAAGTTGCTCTGTAAGTTGCTACTACAAGCTGATGTGTAAGCTGCTACTATAAGCTGCTGTGTAAGCTGCTACTACAAGCTGCTGTTGTACCAGATATGAATAATCTTCTACTGAGAGCAATATTTATCCATAACGGAGTACTGAAAAGATAAGCTTATTATACCCGATATGGATAAACTTCTACTGGGGGTAATGTTTATCCATAACCGGGTACTGAAGTGATAAGCTTCTTCAGGAAACTTATTTCCAATATAGTACTAAATAGATAAACATATTTACGGTGGAGTCTCATATGGATAAGCTTCTTCGGGAAGCTTATTTACAACGGAGTACTAAATGAACATCCATAATATAATATATTTATAACACTCCCCCTTGGATGTTCATCAAAAGATAATGTGTCTCATTAAAACCTTACTAGGAAAAACCACGTGGGAAAAAAATCTAGTGAAGGAAAAAGAGTACACATATTTAGTAATACGCATTGTTAGGTGCCTCATTAAAAACCTTATAAGGAAAACCCCATGGGAAAAAACCTTAGTAAGGGAAAAAGAGTGCATCGCGTATTTTACTCCCCCTGATGAAAACCTTGTTTCAAATATTTGAGTCTCCGCATTCCAATCTTGTATACCATCTTCTCAAAAGTTGAAGTTGGCAAAGATTTAGTGAATAAATCTGCTGGATTATCACTTGAACGGATTTGTTGCACATCAATGTCACCATTTTTCTGAAGATCGTGTGTGTAGAATAATTTTGGTGAAATGTGCTTCGTTCTATCTCCTTTTATAAATCCTCCCTTCAATTGGGCTATGCATGCAGCATTGTCTTCGTATAAAATTGTGGGTCTTTTCTCACATTCCAAACCACATTTTTCTCGAATAAAATGAATTATTGATCTCAACCATACGCATTCCCTACTTGCTTCATGAATAGCTATTATCTCAGCGTGATTTGAAGAAGTAGCAACAATAGATTGCTTTGTGGAGCGCCATGATATGATAGTACCTCCATATGTAAATACGTAGCCGGTTTGAGATCGAGCTTTATGGGGATCAGATAAATAACCTGCATCTGCATAACCAACAAGGTCTGCACTATCTTTGTTAGCATAAAACAAACCCATATCAAGAGTTCCCTTTAAATATCGCAATATATGCTTAATCCCGTTCCAATGTCTCCGTGTAGGAGAAGAACTATATCTTGCTAGTAAATTAACAGAAAATGCTATGTCAGGCCTTGTAGCATTAGCAAGATACATTAGTGCACCAATTGCACTGAGATAGGGTACTTCGGGACCAAGGAGTTCCTCGTCCTCTTCTGGAGGTCGGAACAAATCCTTATTCACTTCAAGTGATCGAACAACCATTGGTGTACTCAATGGGTGCGCTTTGTCCATGTAAAAGCGTTTTAAGACCCTTTCTGTATAGGCAGATTGATGGATAAAGATCCCGTCTGCTAAATGTTCAATTTGCAGACCAAGACAAAGTTTTGTCTTTCCAAGATCTTTCATCTCAAATTCTTTCTTAAGATATTCAATTGCCTTTTGGAGCTCTTCTGGAGTTCCAACAAGATTTATGTCATCAACATAAACAGCAAGTATAACAAATTCTGATGTCATTTTCTTTATAAAAATACATGGACAAATAACATCATTTATGTAACCTTCTTTCAGCAAATATTCACTAAGGCGATTATACCACATGCGCCCAGATTGCTTTAAACCGTACAAAGATCTTTGTAATCTGATTGAATACATTTCCTGAGATTTTGCTTCAGGCATTTTAAATCCTTCAGGAATTTTCATATAAATTTCATTATCAAGTGAACCGTACAGATAAGCTGTAACTACATCCATTAGATGTATTTCAAGCTTTTCATGTAGTGCTAAACTGATGAGATATCGAAATGTTATGGCATCCATAACAGGTGAATATGTTTCATCAAAATCGACTCCAGGTCGTTGTGAGAATCCTTGTGCAACAAGGCGAGCTTTGTATCTTTCAACTTCATTTTTATCATTCCTTTTTCGCACAAAAACCCATTTATGACCAACTGGTTTTATACCAGCAGGTGTTTGGACTACTGGTCCAAAGACCTCTCTTTTAGCAAGTGACTTCAATTCCGATTGAATTGCCTCTTGCCATTTTGGCCAATCAGATCTTTGTCGACATTCTTCGACAGATCGAGGTTCAAGATCCTCACTATCTTGCATAATATTAAGTGCAACATTATATGCAAAAATATTATCCACCACTATTTCAAATCGATTTAAATTAATCCCATCACCGTTCGAACTTATTAAAAGTTCCTCACTCACATGAGCTTCAGGTTCATTGATTTCTTCAGGAATCTCAGAACTAATCAGATTTTGGGTCTCTTCAGGGGATCCCTTCATAGTATCGTTTTGATCATTTGTCGATTTTCTTTTTCGAGGATTTCGATCCTTAGAACCCAAAGGCCTACCACGCTTCAGGCGTGCTTTAGGTTCACTAGCTCTCATGCTAGTAGATGGTCCTACTGGGACATCAATTCGGATAGGCACATTCTCTGCTGGGATATGTGACTTAGTTATCCTTTTCAAATCAGTAAATGCGTCTGGCATTTGATTTGCTATATTCTGTAAATGGATGATCTTCTGGACCTCCTGATTACATATAGGGGTACGGGGATCAAAGTGAGATAATGATGAAACTTTCCACACAATTTCTCTTTTGATTTCCTTTTTCTCTCCCCCTAATTGTGGGAAATTTGTTTCATCAAACCGACAATCTGCAAATCGAGCAGTAAATAAATCTCCTGTCAATGGTTCAAGATAGCGAATAATAGAGGGTGATTCAAACCCAACATATATTCTTATCCTTCTCTGTGGTCCCATCTTACTACGTTGTGGTGGTGCTACTGGCACATATACAGCACATCCGAAAATTCGTAGATGGGCAATATTTGGTTCATGACCAAAAACTAATTGTGACGGAGAATATTTATTATAATGTGTCGGTCTAAGACGGATAAGTGATGTTGCATGCAAGATAGCATGGCCCCAAACAATAGTGGGCAATTTTATTTTCATAAGTAGTGGTCTTGCTATCAATTGCAAGCGTTTAATAAATGACTCTGCAAGGCCATTTTGAGTATGAACATAAGCTACAGGATGTTCAACTTTTATCCCAACGGATAAACAATAATCATCAAAAGCTTGAGATGAGAATTCTCCAGCATTATCAAGGCGAATAGCCTTTATAGGATAATCTGGGAATTGTGCCCTTAATCGAATTATTTGGGCTAATAGCTTTGCAAACGCCAGGTTGCGAGATGATAGTAGACACACATGAGACCATCTTGAAGATGCATCTATTAGGACCATAAAATATCTAAACAACCCACTTGGTGGGTGAATAGGTCCACATATATCCCCATGTATACGCTCTAAAAAGGCAGGGGATTCAATATCAACCTTCATTGGTGATGGTCTAGTGATCATTTTTCCTTGATAACAAGCATCACAAGAAAATTCGTCATTTGTAAGAATCTTCAGGTTCTTTAATGGATGCCCACTCGAATTTTCAGTAATTCGTCTCATCATTATTGATCCGGGATGGCCCAAACGGTCATGCCAAAGCACAAAAGTATTTGAATCCGTAAACTTCTGGTTTACGATAGAGTGTGCTTCAATTGTACTAATTTTTGAATAGTATAAGCCAGAAGATAAAGTTGGTAACTTTTCTACAATGCATTTCTGGCCAGAAATATTCTTTGTAATACAAAGATATTCCCTGTTCATTTCATCTATTGTCTCTACATGATACCCATTTCGGCGGATATCTATAAAACTCAACAAGTTTCTTCGGGACTTGGAGGAGAACAATGCATTGTCTATAATAAGTTTTGTTCCCTTAGACAGAAATATTATGGCTCTTCCGGAGCCTTCAATCAAACTTATATTACCAGAAATTGTTGAAACATTTGCTTTTTCCTTATGCAAATAAGAAAAGTATTTCTGATCGTTGAATATGGCATGTGTTGTTCCACTATCAATAACACACATATCTTCATGATTTGTCTTTGATCCAAACATAATTTGAGGGTTATCCATATTCTTCAAAATAACATAAATAAAATATATTATAGTAAACATCATTATCAAAGCATAACTTTTATTTATGTACAACAATTACATAACCATACTATTTATTACAAACAACAAAAATTAAAATATTTACATTTCTACAGATTCACTACCGATTACATGACTTATTTCTCCTTCTGGGAGTGCAAAGTAATCAGCTACATCCAAATGCATGAAGTCTAAATTATCTTCAGAAATAAAATTTGCTTCAGCATTTTTCTCTGTCTTCTTCAGGGAGGCTTGATAAAGCTCAACCAGGTGCTTTGGCGTACGACAAGTACGTGACCAGTGCCCTTTTCCTCCACATCTATAGCATGCATTTTCTGCATTTGGCGCTTGCACCGCTTCATGCTTTTGTTCCTTCCTTTTCCACTGCTGGTGGTGAGGAGGCTTCTTTGGTGCATTATTATTACCATGATTGGGGTTTCTTCCCCGACCACGGCCATGACCACGACTGGGGCCACGACCTCTTCCACGTTTAGCTTGGTGGAAGTTCGTCTCATTCACTTCAGGGAATGGAACAAGAACCAATAGGTCGACTTTCATGATTTTTCATTAATAGCCCATTATGTTGCTCTGCTATAAGAAGATGTGAGATAAGTTCAGAATACTTTTTAAATCCCATCTCTCGATATTGCTGCTGCAGGAGCATATTCGAGGCATGAAAAGTGGTGAAAGTTTTCTCCAACATATCATGATCAGTAATATTATCACCACATAATTTTAATTGGGAAATAATTCTGAACATAGCAGAATTATACTCACTGATAGATTTAAAATCTTGTAGCCTTAGATGAGTCCAATCATAACGTGCCTGTGGAAGAACGACCATCTTCAGGTGGTCATATCTATCTTTCAAATTATTCCACAGTATGACTGGATCTTTAATAGTGAGATATTCCATTTTCAGGCCCTCATCAAGGTGATGGCGTAGGAATATCATTGCTTTGGCACGGTCTTGGTTTGATGCCTGATTTTTATCCTTGATGGTGTCTGCCAGACCCATCGCATCAAGATGAATTTCAGCATCAAGCACCCAAGACATGTAGCTTTTGCCCGATATATCCAGGGCTACAAATTCAAGTTTAGAAAGATTTGACATTATTTAGGAAAAGAAAGTTCTTACCTCAGATACTTTCAAAATATTTGCTCGAGATGGTAGAGCTTCGTGCTGATAACGTGTTATGAAATAAAGACTATAAAGTAAAGACAAGTATAGAGAGAAACTGATATATTATTCGAATTCAAACTGATGTACATAATGAACTGAAATCTCTTCTATTTATAGAAGAAAGGAAGCTGCTGTGTAAGCTGCTACTATACCAGATATGGATAATCTTCTACTGAGAGCAATGTTTATCCATAACGGAGTACTGAAAGGATAAGCTTATTATACCCGATATGGATAATCTTCTACCGGGGGTAATGTTTATCCATAACTGGGTACTGAAAGGATAAGCTTATTATACCCGGTATGGATAATCTTCTACCGGGGGTAATGTTTATCCATAACCGGGTATCGAAGTGATAAGCTTCTTCAGGAAGCTTATTTCCAATAGAGTACTTAAATAGATAAACATATTTACGGTGGAGTCCCATATGGATAAGCTTCTTCAGGAAGCTTATTTACAACGGAGTACTAAATGAACATCCATAAGATAATATATTTATAACAATTACATTATTGTGCTGTTTTCATCTTTGGATTGTAGGACCAAACAAACACAAAGTGAATACCGGTATATCCCATGTCTTAGGACTAAGGGTGTTAAACGGGTGGGCCGGGCCGGGTTGGGATTTTTGGGCCCGTACGGGTTATGGTCTGGGCTGGTTACGGGTTGGATCTTACCGAGTTTAACGGGTTCGGGTTCAGCCGGGTAAAAATTGAACCATAAGGGCTACGGGTTGAGGGGGTCGGGCCGGGTTTAGTATATATATATTTTTTTTTGTATTTTGTATAACTATTGTAAGTTATATTAATACAAAGTATTAACATAAAGAATATAAGGAAGATGGAAAAAAATTGCACTTATAAATTGCAAGTGCTACATTTATTTCAAAATTACAAAATTAAAGTTTGCATTTAAAAAGTAAATTAACAAAAAAATAGTAAAACTAAATTTCCATGCATAATAAATTAATAATACTTCATATTAATCTAACAAACTAAAACATTAAGCATAAATACGTCTAATAATTTTAAAATAACACAAATTGTCTTAAAATCTTAAATACGAATTTCCGGAGGACGCTCAAGACAATACTTTATATGTCTCCTTAAACTGCCTGTGCCAGACCCTGAACGAAGATTTAAGACTTGATCACAGTTCTTGCACTTTACTTTCTGACCTTCTTCATTTTCTTCTACTACCTCAAAGTGTTGCCAAACATATGATCGCACTCTAGAAGTACGAGACATGATTTAACTTGAATTGAGATTTGAGAATTGAGATTGAGAAATGAGAATTGAGAGATGAGTGAAGAAATGAGGAAGAGGAGGGGGTATTTATAGTTTTAGAGAAGGTTAATTTTGTAAATTGAAAAAAGGTTAAATTTTAAAGAAAAAAGAGGCTATTAATGTAATTAAGGGTGTTAAGCAAAGGATCCCTGCCAGGGGACCGTTGCCAACGGTTAGTGGGCCCCATAGATTTCAAAAAATTAAAAAAACAAAAAAAAAAGATTTAGCCGTTGTACCGGTCCGGTCCGGGCCGGTTAAACCGGTACACGGTGTTGTTCACGTGGACCGGATTTGACCCGTCCGGTTAACCGTTAAAAAAAAATAAACGGACCAACCCCTCTACCCCTCCTACCCAGCCTCACCCGGCCCCCATGTACCGGACCGGTCCGGTTCCGGTTTTTTCCGATTTGGGCCGGTCCGATTACGGGTCAACCCGCCCGCTAGACACCCTTACTTAGGACCTAGGGCATATCTCCAGTAGCTAATGAAAAATCGAATTCGTCGTCACTCGTTGTGATAAAATTTCATCGAAAACCGAAAAATATATAAAGTTTCCCGCCGCCTAATATTCCTTTAGAGTAGTATTTTATAGCCTTACGATATATAAATAAAAAATATTATTCTTCTATGCATGAACTATAAAAGCGGCAGCAATCGAATAAGTCTTCCATCCACCTGGCTGTCTGGGCCAATGGGCCCTACTAATGGGCTATCAACAAGCATTTTCAGCCGCTACCGCGGGCCTTAGCTTGGTGTCTGTCGCCTCACGCCACGGCTTAGCCCACTGACAATATTTTTTTTCGTGCTTCCACTGACCTGCTTCCACATGCCATTGGCCAATGCGACACAATCTTATGTACAATGAATTGTCCATGTACGATCCATGGTTATGACTTATGTAGCCATGTCTCGAATTGAGTTCTGTTTAGATTGTCAAGTTACTTTTCTCTAGCTTTGATTTTATTAAATATTTGTAATTATAAGTAAATAATTTTATGCCAAATTCTAGTAAGTGGTATCGATTTATTTTATAATTCGCCTTACAAGCGAGTTTGAATATAAAATATACGATGAGTATAGAATATCGATGAGTAATAATTTTTTATTGCAAATTATTTTTAGAAAATTACGCATATATATAACATAAGGAGGATTTTTGGGATGTATTGCCAAATAACTCTCCTAACCAAAAATGATATCCCGCCGCTGAGTAATTTATTTTATTTTTTATATTTTTGAAAGGTTTTGTTTTTAAGAACAGAGAAGTTGATGTTCGAATATTTTAAATTTAATTTCTTTTTTTTTTTGTTGTTACATATTTCCCCAAATGAGTATAGGTTTTACAGAAATTGCCCGTTTTATTGTTATTTTTTTTAACCAACCACAACAACTAGGCATCGAATAGTTAGTTACCTCACGTGGCGGCTACAGGTCACTAGAGTAAAACGTAAACAATCACTTCCTAACAGTTGCAATTCATCAATATATAACACAAGTATGAAATTGAATTATTTTAATTAGAGAGTGGTGTATTTGTTTAAAAAAAGAAGTGGCTCTCCCACACGGTAAACGATGCGATGGTAATAGATCAATACAGCACGATTGTGGGGGTCCAAATTTCGGTTGCGTAGCAAAAGGAACAGAAAAGAAGTACTCTTTCGGGTCTTACCCTAATATTGTGATAAATATTTTTTAATAGAGGCACGTTTTTAAGAGGATCCGATAGACCCGTAAAATAAGAAGGAAGAGAAAGATATAAAAGCATTTTAATGAGAACTTACGGTATATCAATTGCTAGATTGTAACTCAATCTTTTGTTAACTTTCTTTTCTTGTTATTGTTTTGTTTTTGTTCTTTTAAATTTATCTTCTTAGATGAAAAGAAAAGAAAAGATTGCGTAAAAGAAACTCCACAAGGTTGACCAAAAGATGGAATGTCTTTGTAGGAGCAGTAGCATTTTCCAAAAGGCAATGAATCACCACTATCTTTAGAACCATCGTCAAGATACAAGAGTTGAAACTATATATATATTGAAAAAGGAGAATATTATCTCCTTCTATTCGTCTGAATTTATTTTATAATATAAGCAGCATCACAAGTGGCTGAGAAACAATAAATTACTGGAGTTTTCCTTAAGCTAATATGATCATCAAACTTGATTTACCTTTGCCCGCTAGAGGAATTAGAGCAACAATTTCTAGTTATTGCTAGTGAGTGATATATGCAAAAGATTAAATAGTACAAAGAAAACTAGTATCTGTCAACGAGATCTATTTTTAGCTTTTAAATGAAAGGATTAACATTTACTATTTGAGTCATCGTAGTAGCTACAAGTTAGAGTAGTATTTTTCTAAAGGGTTGCGTCTTACAGTAAATACAAATTATAGTTTATATCGAAACAAATCATAGTTTTTCAAAGTAAATATGTGACGAAATTAACAAGAGGATTAATAACAATAAGGAGAGCAGCCTTAATTACCTTACTAATTCTATACCATAATAAGCATGTTTTTTGTTGCTGAAGCATTACAAGCATATTAAAAATAAGAGAAGTAGCGAACGAAAAATCCTAATATCAGAAAAATAGTTTTAGTCATAATAAATATTAGTTAATGTATGAAAAACAACACTAAATAAAAAAATTAATTGACAATTGACATGCTAATAATACATTTTCTTGGGCGGAGAAAGTAAAAGGTAGAAAATAAGATAAAATTTATTGTCCTTGTTCTATTGGCTCACAGTAGTAGAAATGACAGTAAGCACGTAAAAATAGCACGGTATAGCCAGTTTTCGGACTGGTTATTCAAAAATAGCCAGTGTTTACCAAGTCAATGAAAAATAGCCACTTTTTTGCTGCAACAGAGACCGGTCCAGCATAATATACTGGAGTTCGGTGCACCTGTGTATGAACTCCAGCATATTATGCTGGACCCGGTATACTTTGCTAGCTCCAGTATATTATGCTGGACCGATATACTTGCTGGAACTTCAGTATATTATACTAGAGTTTTAGTGTACTTATACTGGAACTCCATCATATTATGCTGGAGTTCCATCATACTTATCCTAGAACTCTAGTATAATATGTTGGAGTTCAAGTATACTTATACTGGAACTCAAACATAATATACAGGCTTATTTTCCGGGTTTTAAACAGTGTTTTCGTTCAAATTTATCTTTACATGAAAAGTGGCTAAATTTCGATTACTTTTGAAACTAGACTATTTTTAAACGACCAGTTGTAAATCTGGCTATTTTTTAACTTCTCCCCATGAGCACGTAGTAAAAGGTAGTGGGAATGCCTGTGCGCGTGCGGACCAAAATCTGGTGGGCGGCCCACATGTTTGGCCCATTACAAGATACAGTCAACTCGCGTCAACCACACTTAACGCTCCACAGACCACATTTGACATTTGAATAGGGACACGTGCAGTGCCGTGAGTACTTTGGATAAAATATGTTTCACACCCTCCACATTTTACTGAGAAAAGATCCAAAGTATCCCTCTACTGTTTGAATTTGTTCAATTTATACTTTAATATACTTTTGGTTCATTCACGCCCTTAACAAATTGTCTAATATTTATCTTTATCATTAACGCAACTCTAGCATGAAAAGGGTGAATTTCACGTGCCCAAATTTTTTCGAGAATAAATATCTAAATATACCTGCCAATTGTTTATTGTGGTTTAAAATTATCCTTGAATTTAGCCCTTTAGGGAATCGAGGGAAAAAACGATTTCTTTTCCTAACTTAAGACGTAACATTATACTAAAAGTCTAACAGATAGTATAAATATGGAATAGAATATGAGCAAATTTGATCATTTTTATGTGAGATAAAATATGTAGAGTACAAAAGGTAAAATATACACTTCATGCATACCTTAAGGGTAGGTTCAGAAAAAATCGAAATATCGAACCAACATAAAACAAACGACATGTTATTTGGCTTAGTTTGTTTGTTTTCTATTTTATAAATTGAAAATGTTTGGTTTGGTTTTATTTGATAGTTATCGAACCAAACAGTCTCTCTCTTTCTCTCTATATATAGGAATTTTATAGACATATTCATGGTGCTTATATAAGTTTTCTATTCCCTTAAGTCGAAGTTATTTAGCAGTAATTCATTTATTGTCTTAATCATTAAGGTAGGTAAGTTTAAGAACATAAATGGATAGAATTGTTTTGATTGTATAAAAGTAAATAATTGTCACGTCTCACATTAAATTTCTGACAAATAGGTATTCTAATGGATAATTGGTTAATCAATTAATTGTATACTGCTAAACATATAATGATATATAAGAAATTGTGTATTTAGTTCTTTCTCCCTCCTATTATAGCACTATGGTTTATATTTGGTTTTAGAATAACGATGTTGGATCTAGTTTTGTAAGAATTAAAATTTAAAAAATGTTGTGTTTGAATACTCAAAGATTCTATTTAATTTGGTTTGTGTTATGATAAATATTACATTATGGTGGATGTCTACTCTTCTTCCATGATCTTCATCTCAAATGCTTAATGACATATTCAATGACATATTTTGTATGTTCAATGACATATTCCATGATATATTTTCTTCACTTTTTATGCCTATATAAAGGTCTTGTAATAGATAGGAAAAGACACACAATAGAAGAAGAAAATCTCTCCCTTCTCTCTATCTCCATTTCTTGTTCATGTTTTACTAAATTGCTTTATTTCCTTGTTCCATATTGTTACTCTGAGTTATATTTCATAACACGTTATCAGCACGAATTAGTCTCTATTTTTCATCCTAAAATTGAATTTGATTTTCTCATCGAAGTTAAAAAAGTTTGCGGTGCTGCCAATTGCAATAACTAGGTAATATGTTTCAATTTGGGTTGTTAACTCTTTGGTTATATACAGGATTTTGTGTGAAAACTATTACTGATCATATCATGCTTAGCCAAGTTTTTGTAATTCATCCTAACGTTGAAATATTAACTTTGCCTGCATCACAATAATTATACTTTTCATTTATAAGCCTAGTGGTATAAATTATTTGGATTGTTAGATTCCTGTCTTGATCAAAATAAAATTATCTATGCCTAATAGCAACAAGACTGTAAAGGTATAAAGAGTATGCAATGCATATTTATTACTCTTTTGTTTATTTGAGTTATTGATTATTGCCGAAAATTTTGGCTAGACTTTGATGTCACCTTGAAAGGTGATTTTCCCCCTTCATTTATGATAATTGTTATCAATTAGAAGCAGTCCTCAACTGATATATAAAATAAAATCATCTTAATGATCAAGACATAAATGAGAATTATTAACTTCTGACAATATCAATTTTTTTTTGAAAAATCATAAATGAGGGCGATGACTATATCTTTTTATTTTTCTAGAGAGCATAATACTTAGTTTTCACAAAAGTGCATGGTAACTAATAATACTATTATTCTATTTGATACATCATTTTTCTTAATATTCTGGTCATATCACTTTCATCTTGAAGTAGACTTATTGCATCAAAGACCACATGTAAATTTCCAAGTATTTTATATGAATGATGCGCAAACTATAACTGGTAAGTTGTTACCTATAATGTCACTTTTCAGGTAATATAAATGTTGAATTTATATATTAGTACTATATATGTGTTGTTACCTATATGGTGTACTTTTGATAAATTTATTCACTAATTCCTTGGTTGAATTGAGTGAAGGAAAGTCATGGCGTTAAATCAAGTCCAATAGGTAGGGTATACCCCGAAAACAACAATATTTTTTAGAGAAACTCAATAAATATAATGACAATAATTTTATGATCCATTTAAACTCTAATAGAATTTAGAAGAAATATTCTGACTACAAACGGTTCTATTTCATATATATGCTATAAATAATTGATAAATCTTTACGTTGATTTGAGGTTTTACTTATTTAAGAAAGCTAATTTGATTTGCTAAGTTACAAAATTGTGTACAACTTTCTTGGCATGTGATTGAAATTAAGGCTTGAGAATGAATCTCAATATTGTTTAGCCTATTATATCATTGATTGAGGGTAAGACATCGAGATCAAATCCTGATGCACCATAATGATAAGAGTTGTGTTTGAGTCCCAATTCATTATGGCCTAGCATGCCTTTATATTGGTAAGACATTGGGTTTGATTCCCACTATACCATATTGATGATATAATGAAGACAAGTGGTTGAACAACGAACGTGGGCGTTCCAAAGATCAAAATAATAATAATCATCACTATGATTATAAAAGTAGAACAATAAGGGTTCTCAAAATAGTCCTTCAAAATGTGAAGGCAATGTTTACCATCAAATTGGTATGAAAATAATAAAGCACGTCGTTGATTATGATTCATTCCTTGAAGAGAATGTGATTTGTGATAAGCATTGAGAATACAAGCCCATTCCTAAAGTTGAATGTAGCAATATGTGATAAAAGTAATGAATAAAGACATGTAATTCATGATTATATGAATACCACACAACTCACCTCTAAGGGAGGTTTGAGTGAAATAAAGAGAATAAATATTATTGTGTGGTTACATGAATATGTCATTGGTCGCGTACATATGATACGCCAAATATTATTTTGCTATGCCTTATAAAAGTTATTAAAGGCAAAATTAAAGTAATAAATGATTTTGCTTATGATGATTCTGACCATGACAATTTATTATGATATAAGTTTCTCCATGAAGGAGATATTTACCATATGAATGGTATGATACAAGATCTTGTAGTATAAAAGTTGTTAAGAGCTCCGGAAAAACTAATTTGTTACTACCCGGATGAATAAAATTATTCATGACATTGATATTGTAAAGTCTCAAAAGAAACTTTTTGAGTTTCAAATGTATAAGTCAAAGTGGTTGTCATATTGCGACAATAAATGAAAGGAAGATTGAATATCTTCTCTATAATCGTACCAGTTAAATATGAAAGGTTACCCGATTTTGTTTCTATTTGTACTACACAAATATAAGCATGATACTTGAATCATATGCCACAAGTAAACTACAGGTTTACTAAAACAAATAATAGTTGGCATAACCGGTTGATCATCCCGGTTCAATTATGATGCGGAAAAAATTAATTGAGAATTACATTGGCATATTGAAAAACATAAGATTTTTCAAGAATTCTCTTGTGCTGCTTATTCTCATGATATACGGTTGGGATTGTATCCCTTGATTTCTGGAACAAATAAAAGATGATAAATATATGGGCCCAGTCACATGCCATGTGGACCGTTTACTATTTTAATAGATGAATCTATTCTATGGTCACATGTGCATTTGTTATCAACTTGCAACTTGGTTTTTGCAAGATTGCTTGCTCAAATTATTAGAGCACAGTTCCAGAATATAAATTATGATGATTTATCTTAATAATACTGGTTTAAATCCAAGTTGGTTTAGCAGAAATTATATGCCTCCAATTATAGCTAAATCATTGGTTATGAGAACAAAACTCTCAAAAACGAAATTTTGTATGAGATGTATTATTAATATACAACAGCACTTGTACGCATCTAGCCAAGTTATGAAAATTTCTCCCTATCACAATCGTTCAGGGACAGGAACCAAATAATTTCTATATAGAAATATGGATGTGTTATATGATTTAATTATTCCACCACAATGCACAAAGATATATTCCCAAAGAAGGTTGGGAAATGTGTTGGTGATCCCAACATTAGGGAGAAAAATGGGCAGCTGAGGAAGTGATACATGAAATAAATTATTATGAATACATATAGATCCTCGTATAAGAAAATATGAACTTAAAGTTCAAGTTCAAGTGATAATTCATTTACAAATTATTGCCAGACGCATTTGCTGACCCAAAGCTAAATGTCATATTTCAGCTGTTAATGCTCCAAATAGAATAAAGTCCATGAGGGACAGAGTTTATGCCACGTATGAAGCGTAACAGACCAATCGGTTCCAAAGATAAAACTCCTTGAAGAAAGAGAGGGGCAAATATTCAAAATGGTCATAATAAGGAGGCAAGTGCTCTAGAAGAGCACCACGACGTAACACTTCATAAGACCTCATGGGAGAGGCTCAGGTACCTGAAAATAATGAGATAAAGAAACCTCCATAAATTATGTCTTTATTAGGTAATAATGGAACCGACAAAAAGTGATCGTCGACGATATTGTTAATATAATGTAGCGCTCAATATTATTAATATTGACGAGGATCTTGAGCTCAAATCTGTCATGAAATTTGGACAGATAAATGATTGGCCAAAATAAAATAAAATATACGCAATCAAGATTGATTTTACCTGAAAAATGTGAAGTAGGATGGATAATCCGAACACCTGAAAGTATAAAGCCAGTAAAGGTATAAATGTGCTCATGTGCGAAGAAAGACAAGTCGATAGACATAAAGACGACTTGTGTCACAAGAAGATTTGTAAACATCCTGGCATTGATTATATAGAGACATGTTCTCTTGTGTGGATGTAGTCATTTCAGGTTTTAATCTGGCAATACATAAAAAACTTGATATGCGTATAATGAAAATCATTGAAGGATTTAAATTGTTTTGAAGTATATTATGGTTCCCAAGAAATTTATTAAATAAAGCTTCAATAGTCCTTATACGGATTGAAACAATCAGGGCGCATGTGGTATAATCGCCCGAGAAAATAAAAGAAGGGTACAAGAATAATTCAATTTGTCCTTGTAAAAGGATCCAGATTTGAATTTGTTATAATCGCCGTGTATGTTGATGATTCAAATATCATTAGAACTCCCGGGGAGTTTCATAAAGCAGTGGATTATTTAAAGAAAGAATTTGAAATGAAAGATCTTAGAAAGACAAAATTTCATCTTGGTCTACAAATTGAGTATATGAAAGATGAAATTTTTATCCATCAATCAACATACACTAAAAATATTTTAAAGCGATTCCATATGGATAAAGTACATCCATTGAGTACCCCGGTGGTTATGTGATCACTCGATATAAATAAAGATTCATTCTGACCTCATGAAAATAATGAAGAACTTCTTGATCCTGAAGTACCATATCTTAGTGAAATTGATGCACTAATATATCTTGCTAACACTACAAGGCGTGGCATAACTTTTTCAGTTAATGCCTTAGCAAGATATGGCTCTGCTCCTACAAGGAGATATTGGAATGAAATCAAACACATATTGCGTTATCTAAAAAGGACTACCGATGTGGGCTTATTTTATGGAAATGATTGCAATCCCGATCTTGTTGGTTATGCTGATGCGGGGTATTTATCTAACACACGCAAGACTTGATCTCAAACATGTTATGTGTTACATGTGGAGGCACTGCCATAACTTGGCAATCGACTAAGCAATCAATCATGGATACTTCATCTAATCATGCTGAGATAATTGCTATTTATGAAGAAAGTCGAGAATGTGTATGATTGATGTCTATAATACATCTTATTCAAGAAAAATGTGATTTGAAGTGCTACAAACTACCCACAATTTTATATGAAGACAATACAACATGCATAGCCCAATTGAACGAAGGATTCATAAAAGGAGTTAGGACAAATCACATTTCACCAAAGTTATTTTCCATACATGATCTTCAAAAGAATGGTGATATCAATGTGCAACAGATTCTTTCAAGTTATAATATGGTTGATTTGTTCACCAAATCTCTACCGACATCAACCTTCAAGAAACTAGTGTATAAGATTGGGATGTGAATTGATGCTCTCATCAGGGGGAGTTAATACGCGGTATACTCTTTTTCCCTTACAAGGTTTTGTCCCACTGGGTTTTCCTTGCAAGGTTTTTACCGAGACAACCAAAATGCGTATTTCTAAACATGTGTACTCTTTTTCCTTCACTAGGATTTTTTTTCCCATAGGGTTTTTTCCTAATAAGGTTTTAACGAGGCACATTATCTTTGGACATCCAAGGGGGAGTGTTATGATAAATATCACATTATAGTGGATGTCTACTCTTCTTCCATGATCTTCATCTCAAATGCTTAATGACATATTCAATGACATATTTTGTATGTTCAATGACATATTCTATGACATATTTTCTTTACTTTTTATGCCTATATAAAGGCGTTGTAATAGATAGGAAAAGACACACAATTGAAAAAGTAAATCTCTCCCTTCTCTCTATCTCCATTTCTTGTTCATATTTTACTAAATTGCTTTATTTCCTTGTTCCATATTGTTACTTTGAGTTATATTTCATATAAGGTTTGATTTATATATGTAATAAGCTGCCATATATTATTGGGGTCCGAATTTCCCCCAAATTAAACTCTTCCCACCTGTCAAGAAGAATATGAATAAATAAATGCAATCTCAATCAGAGAGATCAACCCACACCTTTGAGTTGAAGACGCTGGCACAAGCACGAACTATTCACGACCGGCAAGTTTATCGAAGCGAAATAGTGTATCCTCCAATATTCTACCCATCTACATTAAGAACACGTGTCCACACAAAAGTTCAAAGGCTGAGATTGTATTCCTCTTTTTTCAGTTGTAACAGTAGGACTTTTAATACGTTGTTCATAACTTAACCTTTTAATTTGTAAATAACATTGCTCACTCGTTTGGACATATGATGTCCCTAGTGAAGTGAAGTTACTAATTATCCTTTCGTTGAAAAGAAAAATAATCTCGACATAAAACTATAATAATTAATATAATATTTAATTTGCAACGTTAAAACTATGCATTACTAAGGTCACTGCAAAAAGATTAAATTTACGGACGTACATCTTTTATTGTGGAGATTAGTACTTAGTCATATGGCTACTATTTGATACAACTCTATCACACCTCCTTTTTCCGCCCCCGCGAGGGTACAAGGAGTTTTTTCCATTTAAAGGACAGTCGAAACGGGATTTGTTTATTTATTTCAGAGTCGCCACTTGGGAGATTTAGGGTGTCCCAAGTCACCAGTTTAATCCCGAATCGAGGAAAAGAATGACTCCATATTACAGTCCGCGAACCAGAAATCCGGATAAGGAATTCTGTTAACCCGGGAGAAGGTGTTAGGCATTCCCGAGTTCCGTGGTTCTAGCACGGTCGCTCAATTGTCATATTTGGCTTATTTATCTGATTTTAATACAATTATGAACCGATGTGCCAATTTTAACTCTTTACCACTTTATTATTATTATTATTATTTTAAAAAAATAAAAATTGTGAACATCGTTTAAAACATGTCTTTGGATTACGTCACATGAAATGCACCCGCAATCCGGAACACATTTTTATTCAATGTTTTAGGATTTAGATTTGGGTCGCATGAAATGCGCATCCGAGTTTAAGAAGGTAAAATTAATTAAATCGCGCCTAAAGAGTCTAGCGTATCATTATTTTGGGTAGGGCCGTGAAATTTGCTAAAACGGCTCCTCCCTAATTCTAAGCGATTAAATGTACATTTATTGAGGGCCCCGCAATCTATACATTTCATTAAGCGAGGCTCATCTCATTTATTTGGACAAATCTTAAAACGACTACATTTTTCTATAAAAATGAGTCTCTAAAATAAAGAAAGAAAATCCTAATTTATTACTAGCTTTTATTATTTTAAGAAGACATGACATGCTAATTGCTTGATTAATACAAATATTGATGAAAAAGGAATTTCACTCTTAATTTCGAAATTATAAATAAAATAAAAATTCAACAACTAATATTCAAAATAAACAAATATAGCTAGATTAAAACTCAGCATTGTTATTTTTTTAAAAAAAATTATTGAGATTAATTATTCACAATCATTTGAAACTAGATTTAACCATAATTACTAAAGCTTATTAGAAAGTTTATTAGACTTAAACGTTCTCTTAATCTTGCTTAAGCTCAAGTCATGCCTTAATGCCTAATTTACGATGTTTAATTTAAATTCGTGTCTTAGCTAAATTTAGCTACTTGTTCATGATCAACCTATAATCTTGAAGCCTTCATAACTAGTGAATTAACCTATTTTGCCGAACTGATTTATTACAGACTAACTTATGATATTATTTTCTTATTCCAGTTATTATTTAGTAATTCATGAAATAGCTTAAATACAATCAACAAAAGGAACAAAGAAATAAAAACGAAATTAAAACTTCAAATTTTCATTCTTCATATGTATTCACGCTTCATATTTCGGATTACAATAAACAGCTTTTCAGTTGTGTACCTGATATTGGAAGCAAAAGAAAATGAATATGAGAATCAGCAACAGCAGTAAAATCAGTACAACACAGCAACAATAGCCCAGCAACAGTAACAACCCAGTAACAGACCAGTGGAGTAGTAATCCAAAAAAAACAAAAGCTTCCAGCTTTTATGAAACAACAATTAATTCTGATTTCAAACAACAAAAGAAAACAGAATATTTTTTTTTAGTTTTTTTTTATATTTGAAAGCTTAAATATTTTTCGGAATTTTCTATCTCTTAAATGTTCAGCCCTTTTCTCTCTCTTATTTTCAGATTTATTTCTCTCTCCCGTTTTTTTCCTGTCTCCTATTTCTCTTCCCTTTTCTTTATTCTGATCTCAAGACTTCTTATAACCCATCCCATAAATCTTTTAATCAATTAAAATCAACCCATTTTCTCTACCAAACCCATTATCTTCCCACTCATCCCCATTATATTAAATAAACATATCACACCACCCCATTTCATTTTGTCCCCCATGCTTCATTTAAAATAATGCAAGATTCCCCTTTAAATTAAATCTTGTCCCCCCTTTATATTAAATAATCATATCACAACCCACCCCATTTCATTTTGTCCCCCATGCTTCAAATAAACAATTACAAAATGTACAATTCCTAAACTACCCCTTCCGACCTTACTGAAATTACCAAACTACCCCTGAACGTATTACAAATTTACCAAACTACCCATCAGCTATAACACATCAATTAATCAAACTTAACCAAAATATAGACAATATGATCAATTTCTAACAATGTTCAAACAACAATATGAACACGGATGAACATCATAACAACAATATCACATGAACACGATTTTAACAACAAAGAACAACTAAAATTTGATTGAACAATATTTTAGCAACAAACAATCCTATTTTCGGATTCAACACCAACAACAAACAAAGTATGAAGATTTCTAAATTCAATCATATTGAACTTAAAATCAACTCTAACAACATTACAACAAACAATTCTTATATTAAACTTAAAACAAGATTATGAGACAAATTCTCAAGAAATAATCATAAATGATAAACAAGAAATCAAACTATACAAAATTCGGATTCAAGATCATCCAAACAAAGTATGAACATGAATGAATCTATTTTAACACAACAAACATGACGGATTAAACGATTAAATCAATATATTCCTTTAACACAACTAAATTCTTTAAACAAATAACAAGATCGACGAAGAAACAATTATGAACTTAAACTTGAACTTAACAATACTAACAATTTCTAACAATACATAAACACATGAAACAAATTGAAGAAATAGTTAATTAAATTTCAATTTGAATCTAACAAACAACAAACTAACAAATATTCACTTAAACAATAATACAAACATGAAATGAATATGAAAACAACTAATTAAACTTCTATTTTGAAATCTGAAAATTAATTTTAACAAAGCACATGAACATGAACAAACTAGAAAAAATGATTTCAACGATAAACAACGAACAAAACAAGAATCAAATATTTAACGATTTTAACTTTTAGAAATATAAAAACGAAATATGGACAAAAATAAAACTCAAAATCTACTAACCGGATCGACACGAAATATGTACGGACTGTTTCGACAAACTTCGACCAAACAACCATGTCATTTCTGTTACCGACTGTTCACCGGCACGACTGCTGCTAGCGTTACCCTTAAAATTCTTGCCTAGAATCTTGTTAGTACTGCAACCGCTGGTATTCTCTCTGGCACCGGAAGAGATCACACAACTAATTCTATGCTTTTTGAGAACTCTCTCTGGATCACAGCTGCTACTGTTACCGTCGCAGTCAACTATCACGCCTTCTGCAGATCTCTTTCTAGGAAGCATATAGTGCAATAAACGATCGCAGCGGTTGAGAAGAAGTGCACGGAATATGTGCGGAGATCAGTGTGGTGATTACTTGGAGAAGAATTTTCATTCGTGTGTAAAACAATACCTTGACCAAACAACTCGTCATGTAAAGCTCGACGAAGGATCTCGATTCGACGATAAACCTTTGAACTTTGCCAGACTTTAACCGGACTGCCTTGCGTCGTCAACAAGAGTACGATGGTGAGCAACAAACATGACTCATGGAGTCGTCAATGACAGTACGCAGCAGTGAAGCGTCTGAAGCAGATGCAGCTTGACGCCGAAACAGGAGCAGTGAAGCGACGCCGCGTCCATGGCTGGAGCTCGGGAGCTCGACCACCCAATTCGGAGTCGACGAAACAAAGAAGATGAAACAATAGCAGTAGCGCGAGCAGCAGGTGGACTGTTGGGACGTGAAGTTGAGGACTGGTTCAGCAGTAGAAACGATGATGGTGAAAGGGAGTCGATGGACTGGTCGTTGATGACGAAGACGCAGCAGTGGCGACCATGGTTGTCGAGTTCGAGCTTGAAGGTGGTTGTGTGATTTTAATGGAGGACGGGGGGGTCGTTTGGACGCGAGGGTGTTTGTGTGGACGAAGAAGAAAGTAAAGGGAAGCCATGGGAGGTGTTTTTGAGTTTGGGGAAGAAGAAGCCAAAATGAGGGGGGGGGGCGGATCCTTTTCTTAGTTTTTTTAGGGTTTTGGTTTTTTTTTTTGTTTTGTTTTGTCTTTGGACAAAAAATGAAGAATGAAAATGAAGAGGGGAAGTTGGGTTGTTGGTACTGGACTGGGTCGACCCAGTTCGAAATAGACTGGGTCGTAGGGAAGATTGGGCCATTTTTTGGGCATGTGGCTTGAAATCGAAGAAGAGGCCCAATTCCGACTTTCTTTATATTTTCGCTCTCTTTTCTTCTTTTATTTCTTCTAAAACTAATTTATAAAAATAATTAAACTATTATTAAGAATTAAATTAAGTTATAAAAGCGCAAATTAATTCTCAATAACAATTAACGCATAATTAATTATAAAATTGTATATTTGGACATTAAATGCTAAAAATGCAAACGATGCCTATTTTTGTAATTTTTTATTTTTGTAAAACAATTTTAATTACTATCAATTGTAGAATTAAATCCTACATGCAAAATGCGACATATTTTTGTATTTTTTATTAATTTAGCGAATAAACACGCACAGACAAATACAAATAATTCTTCAAAATATCACAAAATATCACAAAATTGCACACCAAAGAAAAATCATTTTATTTTTGAATTTTTTGGGAGTAATTCTCATATAGGGCAAAAATCACGTGCTTACAGCTGCCCCTCTTTGCCCGGAGACACGAAGGGTTTTCGTGCAAAGATAAAGCGAGCGATTTTTGCCCATCCGAGTACTCCGTTGAAGCATTTTTTGAAAAAGATTTGACCGAACCTTTGCTTCAAAGGTTTCCTACATATCCTGGGCTAAACAGGAATCAGGTCAATGTAGTTCGGGAAGTTTTTGGTAGCTGGGACTACCGTGGGACTGCGATGTTACTGCTGTTGCATGCTGTTATCACTGCTTACCGATCTCCTTGTTACACCGTGCTTAAAAGAAAACAAGAAGCTAGGCTAGACTAAAATTTGTTCTTGTTGCCTTGCTTTCTTGTCGGCTTGTGTTTCCTCCGGTGCTTTTCTTCCGATACTTTTCTTCCTTTTGACACATGGACTTGAGTTTATGCTGGGACCTCTTGTTGCAACCTTCTGCTTCCCGGTGCTGGGGATTTTATTGTTTACTGCTGGGGATTCCTGTTGTAACCTTCCGCCTTCTGGTGGGGTTACTGATTCCAAAATCTGTAATACAAGACTAAAAAGTTGCTTCAATGCAAAATTATGAAATGTATGCCCGCATTATACTGGTGGGCGACCTAGAGCTGAAAGTATTCCCGCATTTTACTGGTGGGCGACCTAGAACATGAATGTATTCCCGCATTTTACTGGTGGGCGACCTAGAACTGAAATGTATTCCCACATTTTACTGGTGGGCGACCTAGAACTGAAATGTATTCCCGCATTTTACTGGTGGGCGACCTAGAACAGAAAGTATTCCCGCATTTTACTGGTGGGCGACCTAGAACATAAAGTATTCCCGCATTTTACTGGTGGGCGACCTAGAACTGAAATGTATTCCCGCATTCTACTGGTGGGCGACCTAGAACTGAAATGTATTCCCGCATTTTACTGGTGGGCGACCTAGAACTGAAATGTATTCCCGCATTCTACTGGTGGGCGACCTAGAACTGAAATGTATTCCCGCATTTTACTGGTGGGCGACCTAGAACTGAAATGTATTCCCGCATTCTACTGGTGGGCGACCTAGAACTGAAATGTATTCCCGCATTTTACTGGTGGGCGACCTAGAACTGAAATGTATTCCCGCATTTTACTGGTGGGCGACCTAGAACATAAAGTATTCCCGCATTTTACTGGTGGGCGACCTAGAACTGAAATGTATTCCCGCATTATACTGGTGGGCGACCTAGAACTTAAAAGTATTCCCGCATTCTACTGGTGGGCGACCTAGAACTGAAATGTATTCCCGCATTTTACTGGTGGGCGACCTAGAACATAAATGTATTCCCGCATTTTACTGGTGGGCGACCTAGAACATAAAGTATTCCCGCATTTTACTGGTGGGCGACCTAGAACAGAAAGTATTCCCGCATTTTACTGGTGGGCGACCTAGAACAGAAAGTAAAAGGACAGAAATGTATGCCTCTGTTATATGGGCGGGCTCCCAACTTCAATGCTAACTTAGGAGGAAATGCGTCTCCTATGGGTAAACTAAACTTAGGAGGAAATGCGTCTCCTATGGGTAAAAGTAAATTTAGGAGGAAATACGTCTCCTATGGGTAAACTAAACTTAGGAGGAAATGCGTCTCCTATGGGTAAACTAAACTTAGGAGGAAATGCGTCTCCTATGGGTAAAACTAAACTTAGGAGGAAATGCGTCTCCTGTGGGTAAAACTAAACTTAGGAGGAAATGCGTCTCCTGTGGGTAAAAGTAAATTTAGGAGGAAATGCGTCTCCTATGGGTAAACTAAACTTAGGAGGAAATGCGTCTCCTATGGGTAAACTAAACTTAGGAGGAAATGCGTCTCCTATGGGTAAAACTAAACTTAGGAGGAAATGCGTCTCCTGTGGGTAAAACTAAACTTAGGAGGAAATGCGTCTCCTGTGGGTAAAAGTAAATTTAGGAGGAAATGCGTCTCCTATGGGTAAAACTAAACTTAGGAGGAAATGCGTCTCCTGTGGGTAAAAGTAAATTTAGGAGGAAATGCGTCTCCTATGGGTAAACTAAACTTAGGAGGAAATGCGTCTCCTATGGGTAAACTAAACTTAGGAGGAAATGCGTCTCCTATGGGTAAAACTAAACTTAGGAGGAAATGCGTCTCCTGTGGGTAAAACTAAACTTAGGAGGAAATGCGTCTCCTGTGGGTAAAAGTAAATTTAGGAGGAAATGCGTCTCCTATGGGTAAACTAAACTTAGGAGGAAATGCGTCTCCTATGGGTAAACTAAACTTAGGAGGAAATGCGTCTCCTATGGGTAAAACTAAACTTAGGAGGAAATGCGTCTCCTGTGGGTAAAACTAAACTTAGGAGGAAATGCGTCTCCTGTGGGTAAAAAGTAAATTTAGGAGGAAATGCGTCTCCTATGGGTAAACTAAACTTAGGAGGAAATGTGTCTCCTATGGGTAAACTAAACTTAGGAGGAAATGCGTCTCCTATGGGTAAAACTAAACTTAGGAGGAAATGCGTCTCCTGTGGGTAAAACTAAACTTAGGAGGAAATGCGTCTCCTGTGGGTAAAAGTAAATTTAGGAGGAAATGCGTCTCCTATGGGTAAACTAAACTTAGGAGGAAATGCGTCTCCTATGGGTAAACTAAACTTAGGAGGAAATGCGTCTCCTATGGGTAAACTAAACTTAGGAGGAAATGCGTCTCCTATGGGTAAAACTAAACTTAGGAGGAAATGCATCTCCTATGGGTGAAACTAACTTAGGAAGTGCGTCTCCTATTGGCGGAACTAGACTTAGGAAGTGCGTCTCCTATTGGCAAAGGCGTGGAATGTATTCCCTTGTTATACAGGTGGGCGCCTAAAATATGCAATGGACAGACAAGAAAAGTATTCCTCTCGTTATTCAGGTGGGCGCCTGGCTTCAACAACAACTTTGAAAATAAAATCCTATTCGAGGGCGGATGAACCCAAAATATCCTATTCGAGGGCGGATGAACCCACAATATCCTATTCGAGGGCGGATGAACCCAAAATATCCTATTCGAGGGCGGATGAACCCAAAATATCCTATTCGAGGGCGGATGAACCCAAAATACCCTTAAGACTTGAAAATGTCTTACCTCGAATACTTGCTGGGGATAACACTGTTGGGGAATTATTTACTTACCTGTTGGGGGGTAAAATGTTATCAGCTGGGGATAACGCTGTCGAGGATAACACCGTTGGGGGATTCTGATTCTTTCAGAACTAGTGCTTCACTGAGCTCAAGTTTCATCCCTTTGCTGGGGAACAACTTCCTCCATAGAAACTTATTATGTTGGGGGCAACACTGGTTCTAAGACCACTTCCCTTGAGACTGGTGTTATCTTTATTCTTCCCCGCATGGGTACCTGACTTCCAGAAAATTTTCTAAGCGGAAGGAAAATTTTCTGCCCCAGTTTGATAATATCCCTTGCGGCATGCATTTCTGGCATCAATGCCATTTCCTTTACCTGTTTCAAATCAAACAAAATTTGTTAGTTTAAAACATGGTGGTTGGTTGTGATACCCCTACTGGGATGGCTTTTCCCTTTCTCCTTCCTTGCTCTGCGTTCCACAGCTTGTTGGGGATGATATTATGTGCTGGGGATAATCCCTTCCTGCTGGGGATATCCGTCTTCTTTTGTGACATAGCTCGGAAGCTGGCATTTCCCCGACCTTTTAGTCCTAGTATGAATTTCCCAAATCATGCTCATTGCTCTCCTTGATTTGCCCACGGGTTTTGGCCTTGAGGTTTATAACTTTGGTTTTGGCAAGGATATCCCTTTTGACACTCGTCAATCCTTTTGTCAATTCCCTTTTGCTGGGGATATTTTCTTGACACTGGCCTCGCATTTGTTCCTCGGTGACTATACCATTTGGATGCACTAGTCAGATCTCATTTTGTATAATTGGGAAGCTGATGACATATTTTGAAGTCAATTCACACTTGTTATGACCAGACAGACTCTATTGGGGAGTTTTTCTATGAAAGGAGAAAGATAAAAGAAACAAAATAAAAGACAAAGGAAACGATGACTCTTTTACAAAAGAAACTATAAATAAAAACCTATCAAACGAAAACAACGACTCTAATGGTCATGACATGCACATGTGGCCTATCCTCTGCCGTCAATCGTCTTTCAAGACCTTCAATTGGCAATTCTCCATCTGATTCCTAATCTTATTCGACTTGTAGTGCCCGAAGGGTTTTCACTATCAAGCCTCTCTCATTTTGGTTTTTCTCTCAGCTTTCATCGCCTTATGGTGTCCGTGAAGATTTTCACCGATAAGACTCTCTCATTTGTATCACTTTCCCGCTGGGGATTTGGAGTGTTGCCGGTATGACTCTCTCTGCTGGAGATTAGAGTCCTTTCTGTTGTGGAACAGAGTGTTATGTTCGCCGGTAAGACTCTCATTTGTCTGACTTGGCATCTTTTGCAGACTGATCAGAAGGTCTTTCTTTGGACCGTAATGTGGGTTTTTTGGATAGGCTTAGAAAGAAAGGGTATTAAAGGCTCAAAACAAAATAAATTGGAGGTTTAAAATTACAACATTCGGAACCAATTTTGCTTACCACAAGCGCAACCCTTGCCCCAGTTTCTTGCTTGGGGATTATTTATTAAATTTTTTTTATTCATTACACCATGCATACCATGCACATTATGCATACTATGCATTCTATGACCGAGCTGTGAAGCGCCTACGTATCCTTTTTGAGGAATTAGGTCAAACGTAGTTCCCAATTCCTCTTTTTCAATTGACTTTTTTTTTGTTACCATTTTTCTTTTCTTTTCTTTTCTTTTTTTTTTCGTTTTTTTTTTGCTATTCTCTTTTTTTTTATCTTCCATGTTCGCATCTTCTAGTCGTTGCTACTGATTCCAAACGAGGGGTATGAAAGAAAACAAACAAGGCTCAAAGGGCTAACGAAGGATAAAGTGTTTGGGTAGCAGAACAAAATGCCTTCGTCATTCCAGTCTTCAAAACATGCCAAGTGCAAACAACACAATTATACAATAGATTTATAGTCTCTTCCGATGGTGTTGGACTTGACAATTATATTAAACATTTGCTTTTCCCTTTGTTATTTCTAAAACATCGTTGGGCGACACTCTCATTATCATGATGACCCTCACGCCAATTTGGCGAATCTTGATTTTAACGGTTTTCTTTGTGTTTAACTTGCCCCAGTTCCACATGACTCGGGCTTCAAATAATTCCAAACCGTTCTTATTTCCTTTAAATGGTCTGATCGCCTTTCCAGGGTTTTACGATTAACTTTTAAGGTTTGGTCCAAACTGTGTGCGCATGTCATGTCACTAGAATCGGCACTGAACAAAAATGATAAAAGGCCTAAACAAAGAGATGACTGGAAATAAAGAAAGATCGGATTTTGTATTAGACTACCGGTGAAATGGTTTAAATAACAAAACAAACAAAACAATCCAGAACAAAATCCTAAAACAAACTGGACAAGACAATATCCGACTTATAACCCTAATAATCCGAACAACATAAATGTCAACAAAATAAGCCACCACAAGCTTCTCTCTTGTTAACCAAGGAACAGAGCGTCCTTCCACTTTATCAAGACTGGCATCTTAGCCACTGAGCTTTGCATCGATACTGCCAAGACCATTACCAGCTTCAATATCATCAACATCCGTCGGCAAGTTCTCGAGGGGGCTCGAGTGCACCATGTCACTGTTATTAATCACAACCCGCCCTTCTTGGATCATTTTCTCTACTTCCCTTCTCCAACTATGACAGCTCTCAATGTTGTGCCCTATGACATTGGAGTGGTAGGCGCATCGCGCTGCCGGATCAAAGCTCCTTGCAAGTGGATTTGGAGTACATGCGGGGAGTGGCTCAATCGAGCCAGCATGCCTTAGCCTTTCAAACAGACTGGCATAAGATACCCCGATAGGGGTGAGAGCCTTTCCTCGTTTCAGCAACCTCTTCATTCTTGCATGTTGACAGGACCGGAAACCTGATCCAGATGGCTTTTGGTAGGCTTGTATGGGTGGGTAAGCATTTCGTGGAGTCGTGTATCTGGGAAGTGAGGTATGGCTTTTGAGGTCCCGGGGAAAGAAGTGGTGTTGGGGAGCGGAGAAGCATTGAAGAGTGATGGAGCTACTCGGATAGCTGAGAAAGCTGCCATAAATGGGTTGGGATGGAGAGTATGGGGGATCTTCCATTATGGTGTTGGGTGCTCGGGAAATGACCGAGTTCAAGAGGTTTGGCGGTGGAGGGGTGGTGCTTTTCCCGTTATCCATGCCTGATACATGTCTGCCACATGCTGTCTCAGCATTTTCACTTCTTCTACCAACCCGTTATTCCGTTCGACCAATTGTTGTCGGTCATCGATACCGACCCACTCGGTTCTGCAGTTCTGAGCCATTGTTCATTGATTTTGCTTTGCAGGGAAGAGCTACCACAACCAACCACTTTTCTATATATGAACACAGCAAAGGGAAGCCATCAACGTTAGTGTTAGGGCATTTGACAGACAATCATATATCAGAGATACAATTGTGCCCCTCCGAAAATTTCCCACACTTTCCTTTATTTATTTATTCTTTTTATTATTATTATTATTATTTTATTTTGGTGGTGGTCGAATCTTATGGAGATTGCCTACGTATCATGACCCCGCATGAATCAGACCGAGCGTAGTTCGGACCCAATAAAAGATAAACAATGCTAAACATTTTTTTTTCAATTTTCATGTTAAAACAAACTGAGTTTCAAAGGTTTGAAGATGACCTACAAGCTGGAAAATCAAACAACCCACATATTCTAATTAAAAGATTTACAAACGGCCAATTTCTTTCCCCGTTTGACAAATACAACCAAACGGTTATTTTTGCAAATGTGGCCCCTTCCAAATTTCACATGAATTTGAGGCCGGGGAGGATTATTTTATGACACTTTACACATTTGTCCATTCTTTTACGAAAATAACCTTTCGACATCTGACAGATACTCTAAGGTTATTTCGGCAAGAACGGTTCAAGACGCGGCCGAAGTTGGCTCGGCTTATTTTGACTGAAAAATCCAAACGGTATTCACCTGACCGCTGACTTTTTTTTTTCTTTTCAAATTATACTAAAAACCTGATGTTGCAAACACGGCCCTTCAGCGCCTCAGGGACAAAGATTTATAGGGCTGTGTGGGTCAACTAGACCAAAATCCTAAACATGACCCAAAAAAGTGACAGTTTATGCAAAGTCAGTCTTCCGACGTCCCTCTCGGGAACATTCGGCTATTTTTGACAAAACAACATCACCCGACTTATTTATGACTCTTTTTATCATTTTTCGAATTAGAAAAGTCAATATTGCAAACATTTTTCGAATTAGAAAAGTCAATATTGCAAAAGTGACAGTTTATGCAAAGTCAGTCTTCCGATGGATGCTTGTTCACCGTTGACCACCTCATGCGTCTATACAATCCCTGACTCTTTCGGGAGGACTGATCAAACTCGCTCGTCGGGCTAGTAAAGCCCCGTTCTCAAGTCTCGATGAAGATTGGGATTGAGGTTGGCTAGGCTGTTTTGTCCTAGTGAGGACCTCAGACCTGATCCCAGCTAATCGCATGTCGTTCCCCGAGAAGTGGAATATAAAACGTAAGTAAATTTTCGTTTTTCAAAATTTTACTTTACTCTTTTTTTCCTTCCTTCTTATCGGTGTTTAGTGGTGGTGCAGCTGTCGCTCGGGTCCCGAATGCACTCCCTCGACTCAAGGAGTGGGTCGAGGGCATTATGTCACAAAAGCCATATTCTTAGCGTGCATGGCACGAACTCTCGAAAGACCGGTGGGAGGCCCATTCTCATGGTGAGATTCCTTTCCCGAGTGAGTACTACTTGGGTTTCTTTTATGTAGCCAAGTTCTTACTCGTTTCCTTTCCCTTTTCAAAACCGGATAACAATTGAATTTGTAAGTGGTTTTAAGGATACGTGGATTAACTTGACACAAAGTGATAAATTAAGTTGCAATTGAAATAAACAATGATAAAGTAAATTCAAACCACACGAATTGAACAGTTATACCTTGGGAGGTTGACCACCTTCGAACTGGATGAACTTCGATCGGTAACAAGGCACAGTTGAATTAGATTTTAAAGTGAACAATAATGTATTGCTTTGGAATGCGTGTTACAACGTGTTTTACAAGTAATCAGACTCCCTTTATATAGTAGGGGAGGCCTACTTTAGGTACAATAAAAATCTCTTGATTCGCTGATTTGCCGGTTCCTTATTGATACGTGCCGAGATTTCCGCCGTAATATCCGACTGATCACGTATATTTCGGTCTTCTGTTGGTTACACTGGCAATGTTTTCCCGAGCTCGTTTGAGTTAGGGTCGATTGCGGGATTACGGACTCAATGTTCTCGAGGACATACATTCTGATCTCGGGTTGACTTAGGGTCGATATCCAATCCCTCACGTTCCGAGCCTGATCTACCATGTCATATACGAGCCCGATTTCTACCGTATACACGTATTAATAGGTAGAGCATGGTTGTTACTTGTAATATATATCTTTCAATTTTTTGAATGGAATATAGAGTTCCATAATACTGATATCATATTATAGAAAGTTACTCGTCTCTAAGTTCTAATCGATATCGTCTTAACTTCAAATATGTCGACTAAACTTCAACCTTGTTATCTTCTTTCTCTTTTTTAACTTCAGCTATGTCGATTACACTTGGAATTAAGGTTTGAATAACTCTTTCCTTTAGTAGTCTAGCTTCAATCCTTGGACTGGTTTACCCAAGTACTACGTGATCAGAGTACAAAGAACAACTTTTTCCTAGATATGAATTGCCTTAAAGTTAGTACAAATTAAATTTTACCAATTCAGTCCGTAGACAAGCTCATCGGTTTCACTTCTGTTGTAGAAATAAGAAAAGAAAATCATTGGGAAATAAAACGTAAATGTTAGAAACGCGGTATTTGTTTTACCACCGTTTAGAAGTCTACATTTGAGTGCGTAGGTACTGTTAAAAACTTAAAATTTCTTGAAACCCACTTAGATCTGTCTGCCATTACTTCAATTGATAATTCTCCAGCAAACGTTATGTTCAAACTTCAAAGATAGAGAGTAACGTATTTTCTTGAATATGACCAACGCATTTTGTATGTGTTGAAAATAACAATCGCCAAAAAGACTGGGCATTGACTCATTTGGTTATGTGTAAATTTGTTTCACTTCTTTTTTGGTCATTTCTTTGAATTTTCAAAACAGACCATGTTTGATTGTGTATGCTTAAATTTTAAGGAAGCCATATTGAATATGCTTGTCTATATATACTCTTAATTAAGGGAGATAAATTCAATCTTAATTCGAGGCACTACTATATAATTTTGATCTTTGAAACCTGTCAGTTTTTCTAGATAGAGTTTAATTTATATACATTAATTATCAGTGTATTTTTTTTCATTGCCCGAATCGAAATATTTAAATCCATGTTGCGGAGTAGAGTAAAAGTTTTAACTCAGTCTTATCCCGACTTAATCTAACTTATTGTTAAATAAACAATTAGTACTTAGCTTGCATTTGTTTTACGGTAAGTTGTATTATATATTACATCTCACATAAGCAAATTAAACTGCTGGTTTAATCTTTTAAGTTTATTATTATATCTTCTAACACATTTCGTGCTACTGTACCCCTCATGGAATTTTAGTTACAAGAATTGCCAAAGTAACATTAGTTTGGCAAGACAGGAAAAGGGATCTTTACCCAAATAACTTGTCACGACCCAAATTTCCCTCTATTGGGTGTCGTGATGGCACCTAGTCTTACGGATTAGGAAAGCCTAACATTTACTGAAATAATAACAATATTGAACTAACGTCTGACAAATTTCGAAAATAGAAATCTCTTTACAAATTTACAATCCCAAAACTGATAGTATTCATAAGCTCTATTGAATTTTGCTAAAAAGCCTACAAAATACAACTGTTTTGAAATAGAGATAAAGCAGTGCAAATACAAAATTAGAAGGTGACTCCAAAGCCTGCGAGCAGCAGCAGGTTTACCTTGAGTCTCCCCAGCAAGATCCGTACAACTAACGAGCAATCGACCGATTTTGATATACCTGGATTTGTACAAAAATATGCAGAAGTGTAGTATGAGTACACCACAGCGGTACTCAGCAAGTATCAAGACTAACCTCCGTGGAGTAGTGACGAGAAATAGTTAAGACACCTACAAGACTAAATAACCTGAGCGATATATAGGTATAGAACTAACAGAATACGATACTCTACAAAACTACGCGTAATGATGACGATAATATGATACTTGCAATAAGAAATAGAAACAACAATTAGCAGCGGGACACAACAAGTAGTAACACAATCGAGTAAGCTGAATACAATCTAAATCCAGTGATCACAATTAAAAGAAAGACATGTAGCAACTAGATGAAAATAACCACTTTCACATCAGGCTTTATCCAATAATCTCCACGAGGTACCGAACATCAAAATATTCATAATTCATGGGTCCCAATTTGTGAACCCTAAACACTTGGCATCTTGTGCCTTCATTACAACTAATGACTGCACGGACGACGCACATGCCAATAGAACTAGACGAGGGCGTGTAGAAATGATCAATAACATCAGGATCCATTTTCTTGAACCGTTAAGGGTGATTAACTATGTGTATGTTTGTGCTAGTTATTCTATCACAGTTCAGGCTAACTAATAAGAATAGAAACAATGAATGACACATAAGAAATGATCACCACGAAATGAACACAGTGTAACTTACACAGGGTAGGCACGACACTACACAAATAACAACAATAACAATGCCCCAGGCCATCACAAGTCATCACAATCAATCGCCAACATAGCCCACCTTGTCTCGCCACGTAAGCAGTAATAAAGCAAATGCCTGCCTTGTCTCGCAACACGTGCATAATAATGTTCCCACCTTGTCTCGACACATGCGCAACCCACATATATATATCCCGCCTTTTCACGACACGTGTACAAATATCAATATCAATAGTAATAATAGCACGGTAGAAACCTTGTGCAACAGAATAACATCCGCACGACAGAAACCTCGTGCATCACAATAACAACCGCACGGCAGAAACCTCGTGCATCATAATAACAATCGCATGGCAGAAACCTCGTGCATCACAACAACAAGTACAACAACAACAATGACAATAGTACAAGAGTACGACAAAAAAATTAACTTAGAAATTCCAGAACTCAAAGAAACAGAAGAAACAACTCACAAGGAAAGACACAACAGAAAATAACAATACCACCTAGCAATAGCTCAACAAGAAAGAGATACTACGTCGCAATAACCCCTACATAAGTGCAATTCAACAACAAGGGAAATATCACGAGTCGATAATTCCAAATAAGGATAGGCAACTATGATAAAGGATAATTAATTTCATTTAGGATTTAGCATTCACGAAAGAGGCACAACAATAACAATTAAAGATAAGCAACGAAAAGGATAATCAGGGCCTCAATTAAGAATAAATAATTACAGAAGAGATGATAATGATTTCAAATAAATATAAGTAGTTGGGAAAAGATAGCAAAGCAATCAAAGAGGCAACAACTTCAGTTAAGGCACACAAGAATCAAATAGGCAATAAGAGTAGAACATGAAGCAATTAATTTCAAATAAAACACGTAGAGGTGAAATTAGTAAATGGAAAAAAATTTAACATAATAAAACAACTTCATATCTAATGAACATAAGAACATACGAGCCCTAAAAGGTCAATTTTCTACAAATAAGCCCGCCCACGTACTGGTCACCTCGCGTACACAGAGTCTACATGATACAATTAGCATAAAAGACTCAAATCCTAAGGGGTAATTCCTTCCCCTCCCTCCGCCACAAAGTTAGGCAAGATACTTACCTCAAAGAAGTTAGACCCATACTTAAAAATGAACTTCTCGAATGAAACAACCACATGACGGCTCAAATCTAGCTAAAATAACTTCAAAGCATATAAAACTCATAAAAAACTATTTCGGATAATAAAGCTTAAATCTTTATCAAAAACTAAAATCAATCCAAAAGTCGACCCCCGGGCTCGCACCTCGAAACCCGACGAATATTTACAAAATCTGAACACCTTTTCCGATACAAGTTCAACCATATAAAAATTATCAAATTTTGATACCAATTCGTCCTTCAAATCATCATTTTACATTTTGAAAGTTTTCTTCAAAATTTCCATTTTTCCTCAACTCAAAACACTAATTTAATGATAAAAATAAAGATAGAATCATGGAATATAATAAATTCTAGGTGAAGAACACTTACCCATTTGATTTGCTTGAAAAACCCACAAAGAATTGCTCAAAACAGAGCTCTAGAACTCCAAAAATATTAAAAATGGCTAACCCTCAGAATAAAGTACTTTTATATTCTGCCCAAGTATTTGTACATCGCGATCACGGAAGAAATAATATGATCGCGAAGAAGAAAATGGCTACTGCCCAAAATGTACTACACGATCGTGTACATAACAATGCGATCGCGAAGAGGGAAAAATGCCGAGGCCAAATACTACATTATGCGGCCACGTGAGATTGCATGTGATCGCGAAAGGGGAAGGGGAAATCACCAGCTGTTACAGCTGAGCAATGCGAACGCAGGCATTGAGGTACGAACGCGGAAAAGGCAGAAGCACATGCATGCGATCGCGTATAGGCCTATGCGAACACAAAGAAGAAAATGGTCAGCCCACCAAACACGCCTTCGCGATCGCGGCTTTACCTATGCGATCGCATAGAAGGGGACTCCAGATATCAGCACAACTATACCAAACAATGAGAAAATGGTCCGTAGTCCATCCGAAACACATCCGAGGCCCCCAGAACCTCAACTAAATATACCAACACATCCTAAAATACGATAAGAACTTAGTCGATGCCTCAATCGTGTCAAACAACGTCGAAACTTCGAATCGCACCATGAACCGAACTCATGAAATTTTCAAATCTTCCAACTTCTAAAACTCGCGCCGAAACCTATCAAATCAATCCGGAATGACGTCAAATTTTGCATGCAAGTCCCAAATGACAAAAAGGAGCTGTTCTAACTCTCGGAATCGCATTCCGACCCCGATATCACTAAAGTCAACTCTTGGTCAAACCTCTCAACCTTCCAAAACTTCAACTTTTCCAACCTTTGTCGAAATGTTTCAAATTACCCTACGGACCTCCAAATCCAAATCCAGACGCATGCCTAAGTCCAAAATTACTATACGAAGCTGTTGAAATCATCAAAACCTCATTCCGGAATCGTTCACACAAAAGTCAAATTCCGGTCAACTCTTACCGCTTAAGCTTCTAAAACAGAAATTCTTCTCTCAAATTGACTCTGAATCATCCGATAACTGAACTCGATCACGCACGCAAGTCATAACACATAATACGAAGTTGTTCAAGACTTTATGACGCCGAACGAGGCTTAAATTCTCAAAATGGCCGGCCGGATCGTTACATAACTGGTCTGATTCATTGTTTATTTATCTTGATCGACATAATTATATATATATATATTATAAATTAATATATATTATATATTCACCGTTATTTTGAATTTTAAGCCATTGAGTGAGCCATCTATTTAGATTAATTTTTCGCGGGTGAGGAAAAGGCGGTAATCTTGGTCTTCCGCAGCTTAGTTTCTAACCAATGGTATCTAAAGTTATTTTATATCTTGAAAAATTCAAATCCGGGAAACCTTCGAGGAAGACCTGAAGCTACAATTGACCACTAACGTAGACTCACTTAACAATGGCCACTTTTAATCAGAGGCTTTATCAAAGGAGAAAAAGTAACGTTTTTGTGGAATATAGTAAGCAAAAGAATGAGAGAAGAAAGATAAATTACTGTTGTTTCTAAGCATGCTTTAGAAAAAGTTGATATCCTGGGCTACTCTCCCTTTCTTATCTTTGTTATCTTAAATAGTCCTTGATATTCCTTAACTTTAGGCACAAGTTTAATAGACAATGCTCTAAAATAGCACTACTAATTAATTACTACGAGATGTGGACAAAGACCAATTTTCTCAGGATATATTATTCCCTTATGATTCATAAAGACAGACAAAACTTCTGTTTCTCTCTCGGTATTGCCAAAATTCTATTTGAATATTTTAGTTATATTAAATGATATTTTTGAGCCTTGAAATTTAGAAACTTGTCGAAAACGAGCTATTTTCTCAGCCCATCAAGATAGTCATCATTCACAATAAAAGAAAATACAACATGCATCGTAATACAATGTTCAGAGATGACACATAGTGGCATCGAAATTTAGGAATTAGTTCCAACAAAAATCTAAAAAACCTCGAGGTATATATACTAGTGAAAAAGTATTACTATATGCATATTTATCAATCAACAAATTAACCAACTATGCCTTAATCATACACTAATTGCACTTAATTATACTTATATTCATTATTTTGACTCATTTCATTTCAATACTAAATATAGATTTTAAGATACAAATTGGAAATCTCTAATGAGTTCGTTCTTCAGTGTCACAGTTAGCCTAACATGTCATTCGAGACTCAGTAAAACTAAGCTGGCAAACACAAACCCTAATATATGAACCAATTAGCTAGTGTCGCTTATAGAGATTTTTAGGTTAAATTGTTTCATATTCTTCGTAGATTTCTGAAGATTGTAAGTCATTTGAGAAACTTTTTACTTATGTGATTTTACGTTGAATCTATCTTTTTTGCATATTCAATCATCATAATATCACAACTATTACAGGTGATTGAGGTCTATATACATTAGGAGAAGTTAACTCATCTAAGATGGCCTCTCTTTTATCACATCCATCGCCTTGCACCTTTCCAAAAAATAGGCGATGCCACCTTAATTAAATTAAATCTGCAGTGACAGAGACATTTTAAAGTTATTTATAATATTTATAGTTAAAGAAGATAGGTTTCATATGTACAAATCAAATTGTCAACTAATATACTCATAACTTAAAACGGAAATGAGAAGAGGTCTAATCTTTTTCAACCAATGATGCTACGATTTGGCAAGAAATGAAGTTGGATACTCTTCCTTTGTCATTTTTCGATATTGTCGGAAGATGTCAACAATGAAATCTTGATGTTGTTCTTTCTACCTACAAGGAAATAAAGGGGAAAAAAGAGAACATCATTTGACTTACTAATGATCTCCACCATAAATGTCAAGATTCTTTTACTTAGGATTCTAAAAATTGACCTTTTAACCCTTTGATAAAGTATACGACCATATCCATATACCAAATAAGGAGCCCTTTTTCCATCAAGGACTCCTTATCAATTTTGTGACTTAGCAGCTGTGATGGGGATGCCAAGTGATGTGAAGTTAACAAAGAACCAATCGACCAAGGATCAAAATCTTGAAGCGAAAATATGTTTTGTGGGCCAATTTCAAGAAATATTTATCTCAAATTTTAGAACTCGAAATATGATAATTCAAAAACAAGATGAAGATGACGATCTGAACTATAAGAAAGACTATTTACTCGTTCAAAATAAGTAAATATTAGTGCTGTACCAGTTCAATGAAAATTCTAATTCTATGATATCAAAAGAACGAATTTAGATCAAGAAAAATGTATTTTGATTAATAAAAAACTAAAAAGTTTCTCAAGTCACCACTTGGAATCCATTAACATGATAAAGAAACACCCCACGTGATAAGGAATTCACGTTTTTGGAAGTTTGCCCTAATTTGCAATAGAGTAGTTTTTTACAGTCGAAAAGTAATGTTCAATTTGTGTTTTTATATACGATATATTGATTGAAGATGTAATAAGACTTGGTGTGACGTGATATAATGCAGGTGTTTTAACCATGAATATTAATGTAAATTAGCGACTTTGAGACAATAGTATATACTATTATATTGCTCATGCTCTTATTTTTCGAGTTGGACCAACTCAATGATGTGTATTACAAAACAAACTTTAAAATTTTTGGGGTTCGATTGCACTCTTTATGTTTCTCGATTTTCTTTTATTTGATCCATTTGAGATGAGTTGTGCTAACAATACAACAACACAATTACTTTTGCTCACTAATTTTATGCAGACGTGATTACTTCTACTTAAGTCAGTATCAAGAAAACCTTAATTGTCGGATATCTAATATATCATTTCTATTCGCAATACTCAAGGGACTCTTAAAATTGTTTTTAGTTCCACATAATACCAACCAAGAGAAAAAGAAGGAAAAGCTAAATAAAAACAAACAAAAGAAGCATGAGTAGCGTCTAAAGATCGAAACTTTCGGATATATTCTTGTATTCTCACATGGATAAATAACACTACTCTTTTGAAGAAAAAACAAAGAAACAGAAAATCTTGTTTTATGTCATGCTTTGTTGTGAACATGCCATGTATGTATGATCATGATAATATGATAGTGACAGTGATGAAAGAGAAATACTATAAAATAGGTGTGTGGGGGATAGACAGAGCAAAAATCGAGGGGGCGCATGCAAAACATCCTCATTATTCTGTCTTCTTTTTCTTTTATTTTTTTCACTTTGCTTTTCACCCCCCTAAGCAATCTTTTTTTTTTTTTTTTAATTTTCTTTTAATATATTTTTAACCTAAGGTTCTGTTACTATATTTTCCTATTTCCCACGTACGCATGACATATGTCAGTTTGCTCAATTACCCCTTATCTTTCCTTGTTTTTACACTCTTACCATTTCCACTTTTTCTTGACTCTTTTTTTTCTATTTTCTTTTTCTTAAGCAAATTACTAAATTTATATAAATATTGTAGTAAAGAGTGAGTTTACATAAGGTTTATTACAACTTATAATATATAAGTTGTTAAGAACATATGACTATAGAATTATAAAGAAACAAAAAATCATTTCTAGTATTCCTAACTTAGAAACACATATTTATTTTTCGCAATTGATCATATATGCAATAATACAACAATACAATACTAGCCTTGACTTAGCCGAAATTTTTGTTTACAATAAGCGCTACAGTATTATATATATAATTAAGAAATATATTATTACTAAATGTATATGAAATTTTCGGTAACTAATACCTTTAAAAAAATATATAGCTCTTCATATAATACAAATTAACAAAATAACGGGTTAGCGCAGAATGACTTTCTCTGACAGAGGCTCGCTTCTTCAAGTTCAAGTTCAGCTTGTTGCTCCTCATTTTGATAGAAGTAGATTCTTGCGAGCTCACTTTTTCTTATTTGTGATATATGGTATTAGGAAAAAGTTCATAAAAAAACAAAAAGAAAAAAGAAACAAATTATATGAGTAAGATTTACTCATTATTTTATTGGAGAGAGAGAGAGGGGCATTAATGTCAAATAGGGAGGACAAACAAAGCAGGAGGCTTACAAGACGCTCTACCAACTGAAGTGGGATTTTGTGGCTTTTACTTTTGTGTCTGTTACATTCCCATCTTATTCTGATGTTTTAGTAGACAGATTGGTTGTTTTGCAGTGCAAAAGATACCATTCACAAACACTCTCACTGTTCTGCTCCTTTCAACTCTTTTACTTTTACCTACCCCCTTCCCCCCCCTCCCCCCAAAAAAACCTCCCAAACTTCTCCTTTTAAATTAAAAAAAAACAGAAAAAAGAAAAGAAAAAAAGAAATACTACTACCCCTACTTAGCAACAACAGCAAACACCATTTGATAATTAGCAAAGTAACCAAAATGGTCTTTCCCATTTCTGCTTCCTCTTTCCCCACTCCTCTTTAAACTCTCCCCTTTGCATATACATACGAAAAATATATAAAGAAGACCACTCACCTTCCCATTCTTGTATGTATAGTAATAATACACCTTTCAACTGGTTCTTGAATTCATAGAGAAAGGTAGGTTTACAACAACAAAACAAAAAAGATTGTGTTTTAATTATATTTTCTTGAGTTTAGAGTTGTGGGAAATTGGTAAGACCGTGATCCGATGATGAAAGATCTATGTCTTTGTGCTTGACGCTACTGCTGCGTGGTTTTGAAGGAAGTGGCTGAGAATTTGACTACATATTTTTTTTTGGGAGAGGATATTTTACAAGGTAGCAAATCTTGTGTGTTTTGTCCCCCCTTAATTTCTTCGTCTTTGTCTCCTACTAATATCTTTGTGTGCTTACATTTCTTGATTTCTAAGGCTTTGAAAGTTTCTATGCTTCAGACACAAGTTTCATTGCATATCCAAATGTTTTTTTTCCTTAACTTTTTATTTTCACATGGGATTCTAAAATATTAGTATATATTTAATAGTTGTATCTGTCTTTGTATTCACATATCTATATGCTATATATACACATGCAGAATTGTTAGGAGTTTGTTGGGGTTAAGTGGGTAGGAAGGGATTTAGCTGTTAAATCCTTTGTTTATACGTATTATTTTTATTTATCATTTGACTGAAAAAGATTTGTCAAGTTTGTACAACTGCAAGTCTTCAAATCATCTGTAAAAAAAACATAAAAGGTAAATGATTTAATTGTGGGAAAGTGTAGAAAGATTTAGTAGTTTCTTAAAACTTCCTAGCAAACCAAGAATTTTTTTTTGTTTCCTTTAGTATAAATTTTTATTGATGGTTTGGTAACAAGGGGGGATAATTTTGAAATTGGAATTTGTGGTATACTATAAGAATTTGGAGAATTTTGTTGAAAGAGAGTAAGGAGTTGTAATATACAAGATGTTGGAAATGAAGATGAAGCAGGGGAACTCTGTCTTTTGAACTCTGTTTGTTATGTGAGTAATTCTTTTTTTGGTTCTCAAAATTGATTTTTATTAAAGTGATGATGGCGGTGACGTCGGCCTGTAAAGACAGTAAAATGGGGATGGACAATGGGAAATATGTGAGGTACACTCCTGAGCAGGTTGAGGCTTTGGAGAGATTGTATCATGAATGTCCAAAGCCCAGTTCACTCCGTCGTCAGCAGTTGATTCGGGAGTGTCCAATTCTGTCCAACATCGAGCCAAAACAAATCAAAGTCTGGTTTCAAAATAGAAGGTATCCGACTAAACTAAATTGTTGGATTTTGCAAAAGTTGCTTTGCTTTCATTTCATTCTTATTCTATTGAATTATTCAGATGATTATGGAATTGTGTTTGTGTAAATGCAGATGTAGAGAGAAGCAACGTAAAGAATCGTCGCGTCTTCAAGCCGTGAACAGAAAATTGACAGCAATGAATAAGCTGTTGATGGAGGAAAATGATAGGCTGCAGAAGCAAGTTTCACAGTTGGTGTATGAGAATAGCTTTTTCCGCCAACAGACTCAAACTGTAAGCAATCTATTCTTACTTGTCTTCTTCTTGGATTTTTTTAAAGATTGGGGTTTGGGTTTTGCTTATTGCAACTCTTTCTGATTAGTTAGAAGGTCAAGGAAAAGAATTGGTTTAGAAATATATAACCTAGAAATGCTACCTATAGAAGCAAGAATCTGCATATGATGTATTTTATAGCATTTCTAAACATTTTGCATTTTTATTTAGTTCGGTGGTGAATGCTTGAAAACAATGATGTCAGCGGGAGAGATAAAACCTGTATTTGTATCTGGCTTTTCATTTTGTCAATACAACTCGATGTTTCCATTTTAAAGAGTACATGCGAGCAGTAATAGTTTCGTTCTCTTTGTTTCCCCGATGACTTAGTTTTTCCTAACTGTCATACTTCAATATTGCAGGCAGCCCTTACCACCACAGACAACAATAGTTGTGAATCTGTGGTGACGAGTGGTCAGCAAAACTTGTCCGCTCAGCGTCCACCAAGGGATGCAAGCCCTGCGGGGTAAGTACACGTTTTCTGAGTCTAATTCCTTTTTTTTTTTTTGCATTATTTTCCATAGCATGTCTAATGATATATGAATATTTTCAGACTTTTGTCCTTAGCAGAGGAAACTTTAACAGAGTTTCTATCAAAGGCCACTGGAACCGCTGTGGAGTGGGTCCAAATGCCTGGGATGAAGGTTTGTTCCCTTTCCTATCTTTCAATTTATAGAAGACTTGATCAAATTTTTGAAGTGTTTAACGATTTATTAACTAGCTAAATGACTCCTTTATTCACAGTTCTTTAATTGTAATTGTTTTAGATTTGCGCTTTCATGGCATTATTTACTTGCATTATTATCTCTTAAATCTCTTGGCAAAAAGAGCTGCATGGTAAAAATCCTCTCTGCAGTGAATTTTCTTGCTTTCTTCCTCTTTATTTAATCATCAATTAATCATAATCACTTTTGTTTTAGTTAAAATATGAAGATATTTCTTACTTATTCGTCTTGCTCTACTTATGTTGTCAGGCTCATCAAAAATCTAAGTTTTAGCAGCTCCCATTACACTATTGCATCAATACATCGCATCAGTAGAAGCTTTGCTTTTTAAGATAAATCTCTACCTGTGACACTTTAGAGGATTTGATCACGTGTACAATTACATGTACCATGTTTAATTACATAATAGCTATATATGCACACAAAATTATGTCATTGTTATCTTTAAGAATATCTCTCTTTCATGACTGCAGCCTGGTCCGGATTCCATTGGAATCACTGCTATTTCTCATAGTTGCTCAGGAGTAGCCTCACGTGCTTGTGGCCTTGTGGGTCTAGAGCCTACAAGAGTAAGTGTCATCCTGAATAACTTGGTCAATTCAATATTTTTATTGGAATTCAAGGTGTAATTGTGCTTTCCTTAATCAAGGTTGCTGAGATCCTTAAGGATCGGCCATCATGGTTCCGTGATTGCCGAGCGGTGGATGTTCTCAATGTGATGTCTACTGGGAGCGGTGGAACCATAGAGTTGCTATACATGCAGGTTACTTTTAGAAAATTCATATCCGGTCCTACTTTAGTTCATGTGTGTGTCACAATTTTTCATTGAATATACTTTTGTAACTTGTTTCAGCTCTACGCACCTACTACTCTGGCACCAGCTCGTGACTTCTGGTTAATGCGGTATACATCTGTTATGGAAGATGGTAGCCTTGTGGTATGTGTCAGTAGTTATTTTATTCCTTGTAAACTGACAGAAATGGTAACTGTCCATTTTTCCTTGTTAACTTATGTTATGAATTGCTCAAATTTCAATGGTAACTGTCCATTTTTCCTTGTTAACTTATGTTATGAATTGCTCAAATTTCAACTCTAGGTATGTGAGAGATCACTGAACAACACTCAGAATGGTCCTAGCATGCCACCGGTGCAGAATTTTGTGAGAGCAGAGCTGCTTCCAAGTGGGTATCTGATACGACCCTGTGAGGGGGGTGGTTCAATCATTCACATAGTTGACCATATGGATCTAGAGGTGTGTTAATTTGTTAATTACATAAGACTCTTCTTCTCCCTCTCAAATTTCTGACAAAATGCTGCTAATAATCTTTTCCAGCCCTGGAGTGTTCCCGAAGTATTGCGTCCACTGTATGAGTCATCAACAGTGCTGTCGCAGAGGACAACAATGGCGGTAGGTCTAATTTATGCTCAGATATCTTTCTTCATAAGGAAAATTTAGTTCTCTTATTTTATCATCCGCTTTTCAATTAACTTTAGTTGTAATTTCAGCCTGATGAATGTACTTCTGAAAACTTTTTAAATAAAATATTTTAAATGTGAACAATGTTCACGAAAGATTCTTAGTTGCGATACTGCTGTTCATTAAACTTTTTCTAATTATTGCTTCAATATAACAAATTTCAGGCATTACGTCACCTGAGACAAATTTCTCAAGAAATTTCTCATCCTACTGTCACTGGTTGGGGAAGAAGACCTGCAGCCTTGCGCGCACTTGGTCAAAGATTGAGCAAGTTGGTCTTTCAATTCCTGATGTTTTCTCTACATCTTAAAATTTTATTCTATTTGTGGCTGAACTTCTAATTCGCATTGTGAAGGGGTTTTAACGAGGCTGTTAATGGTTTTACTGATGAGGGATGGTCTATGCTTGAAAGTGACGGTATAGATGATGTTACACTTCTTGTCAACTCATCACCCAGCAAATTGATGGGTGCAAATATCTCTTATGCCAACGGATTTCCATCAATGAGTAGCGCTGTACTATGTGCCAAGGCATCTATGCTTTTACAGGTACGAATTTGTTGGTCAATTTGATTTGAGTAAACTATGTGAATGGCTGTATATATATATTTTTGAGGAATGTTTTTCCATTTGTAATTTTATTCTTCCACATGGCTTACAAATTTAAAGTTTTCTGAGACGTCATGTGATAAATGAAAACTAAATGCTTTCATCCAAGTCTGCAACTTCCAGTTGTATATTAATAACTAAAACTGCTTATATGTTTTTGGTGTAGCCGTGATATAAAGTTCCTGGGGTCGATTTTTCTTAATTATTTATTTATTAAATTCTATTTTGTGGAGGAGAGTTTCCAAATTCTACTAGGATCATACCTTAGTTCTTAATTCAAGTCTAGGATTAGGTAAATTCTCTGATCATGCGTGAGAAAAATTAACATTATGGTGTAATAGGAAAATTAAAATACTGTCTAAAAATGGTCCTGCGAGATGCTAATGCAATGGGTAATGAAACTTCAACTTGGTATTTTTCCATGCTTCAATCTGTAATAGCTCCATGAGCTTCTGGACCGTCTTCAGTATTAACAATACTCTAGAGGGTATGCCGTTTGTTATAAGATAACTTTTGGCTCCCTTTCTGTAAGAAATTTTAAGTTCTTTTTATGGTAAGACTAAGTAATACTGTAGTAGTATATTTAGATTATGTGCTGGCCCAAGAATGCGGGCAAACATAATCTGGTTGCCATTCTCTAAAACATAGTTGCGAAGATCCTAGTTTCCTCGAATTCTTCTGTGTTCTGTTTCATCATCTCGCTTCCTTTTGTTGCAGAACGTACCTCCTGCGATTCTGCTAAGGTTCTTGCGGGAACACCGATCTGAATGGGCAGACTCTGGGATTGATGCCTATTCAGCTGCTGCAGTTAAAGCTGGTCCATGCAGCATACCAGTCACTCGAACTGGATGTTTTGGTGGTCAAATCATTCTTCCACTGGCTCACACTATTGAACATGAAGAGGCAAGTGATTAGTTAGGAATTATCTCCACTATCTTTCCAGAAACCCTCATACTTTCCTTTTGCGGTTGCATAGATTATGTCTTATAGGTTAATATATTATTAATATTTCTTGCCTCTGAAAACAGTTTATGGAGGTGATAAGACTTGAAAGCATTGGCCACTATCAAGATGATATGATTATGCCTGGTGACATCTTCCTTTTGCAAGTATGTTTACTTTCTTGGCCACTATTATGGTTGATGCTTCATTTATATATGTTAGTTGAATAGTCCCAACTGTCCTCAATCTGCTGTTCAGCTTTTTATGCTTCCTACTGTATACTACACTTTCTGCTACCCCAATGCTTAAAAGATCCTTGTTTTTCAAATGCACAGCTTTGTAGTGGAGTGGATGAGAACGCTGTCGGAACATGTGCGGAGCTCGTCTTTGCTCCTATTGATGCCTCTTTTGCTGATGATGCTCCTCTTCTTCCCTCTGGTTTTCGTATCATTCCTCTGGACTCCAAGGCAGTGAGTACTTGTTATTCAATGCAATCTGGAATTTTTTTTGCAGATTTTTGGTGATTTATTTCTCAAATCAATGCAGGACGCCTCTAGTCCAAACCGCACACTAGATCTTGCATCGACTCTTGAGGTTGGACCGGCTGGAAGTCGACCAAATGGCGATTATTCCAAGAACTCTTCTAGCACAAAATCAGTTATGACAATAGCATTTCAATTTGCATTTGAGATCCATCTTCAAGAAAACATAGCTGCTATGGCACGGCAATATGTTCGCAGTATCATATCATCTGTTCAGAGGGTTGCTTTGGCACTCTCTCCATCTCGTCTTGGTTCTCTCCCTGGTCTAAGGTCTCCACCTGGCACACCTGAAGCACAAACGCTTGCCCGTTGGATTTGTCAAAGCTATAGGTATGTTGCTCCATTTATATAGATTGCCACCTCATATACCTCAAAGAGTAGATATTAATGTATAGTAAGAGGATAGAGCAGGGGTATATATTAATGTAAATTTTTGACTTATGTGCATCTAGCACCAACTTGAACAATCTGACTGATTCTAATATTGTTAACATAAAATGCTTTTTATGTTTATAATTCTTCCCTTTAATTTGAGAGTTAATAGGGCTATTATTGTGTGAATATTTTCAATCCTTATATCTGTGCTTATATTTTATCTTCTCTTGCAGGTTCTTTTTAGGTGTAGAGCTGCTCAAATCTGTTAGCGGAGGAAGTGAATCCGTCCTGAAAGAAATTTGGCATCACTCAGATGCTCTGATGTGTTGTTCTTTGAAGGTATTCAGCTAAAGATTTGATCTCCAATTTTCATAAAGTTTAAATAAGTTGCAGTTTAAGATTTACCATCTGATTCCTGGAAAAATTATACTTGAAGCATATTTAAATAATTTCATTGAAGGCTTCGCAAGTGTTAATGGTTTTCTTAACATGAACTTTTGATGGCAGGCATTGCCAGTTTTCACATTTGCAAATGAGGCAGGACTTGACATGCTAGAAACCACCTTGGTCTCCCTCCAAGATATTACTCTCGAAAAGATTTTTGACGACAACGGAAGAAAGGCACTCTTCTCTGAGCTTCCTCAAATAATGCAGCAGGTATATCCATTATTTGCTTTTCTGAATGGTATATGATATGTAATTTCCTTCATTTGTTCCTCTACTTATCTCCAAACCGACGTTTTTTTTTCTTGGTATGATTGTATGAACATTCAAGCAATCTGTTACCTTTCCAGTTTGTAGCTGACATACTGCACCAACTTGCATGATGAGCTGTAATTTTTAGAATCTCTTATTGACATACACAATTAGATTTTGTTGCCCATGAAATTCTAAGTTTTTAAAATAATTGATAAAATGTACTTGGCCAAACCCGGCTTCCCCTTTCCATTTTCCCTTTCCAGCAAAGAAAAAGGTTATTTCTGTAACTAGATAACAAACACTATCTTCCATATTCAGCATGCATCGACTCCTAAAATTAGTGGCAATTTTATGACTCAACTGGTTAAGTGAGTTGGAGGAAGGGACATTAACATCTTACCTTTTCCAATCTCCAATATGAGGGATAGATGAGAACTCCCTTTAAATAAAACTGTTAACATATGATTCATAGGAAAAAAATTATAGAATTGCAACATGACATGCAATTATTGTATGCAAACTCCTATTATGGTATGACTCCTCCCTTTGCATGCTCTATCTATGTTCCTACTATTGAGAGGTGATCCCTCTCTCTATAAAAAACTTAGAGATATCCTCGTGATCGAGGGGGGAGGTGCTATGCCCTTGTTTGCCAAATATACAAACAATGCGTAAATGAGTTTGTTTTGTTTTTTTTCCCATCTGTTTATCCGGTATATTAGCATGACTGTTACTGCACACTAACATTATGAATTAATTCTACTTAGAGCCTTTAAGTTTTGTGTACTAACAGTGTACTTACCCTTGAATGTTGTAATTCCAAGTACCGTTAAAGTTGACTAAGCTGGGCATCATATGTTATTTGCAGGGTTTTGCTTGTCTTCAAGGTGGTATCTGTTTGTCGAGTATGGGAAGGCCAATATCGTACGAGAGAGCAATAGCTTGGAAAGTATTGAATGAAGAAGAAGATCCCCATTGTATATGTTTCATGTTCGTCAATTGGTCTTTCGTCTGATATATGTACGTAGGGAAGCATACAAACTTAGATCAGCAACACAACACCCCCTTTTCTGATCATATGCTTTATGGATCAACCCTCTTGCCTTTAGGCAAAAATATCTGCAAGTGGACTCGTATTTCTTTATCATGCACTTGTGTATTTTGGTTGGTTTGTAAAACTTTGTTACTTTCTTTTATCTTATGTTTTTCACTTCCCCTTGGCCCTTGCTATATTACATTTAGCTCTTGCTCGAGTTTTCCTGGAAGATTGATTGAAGGTTAAAAGGACTCTTAAAAAGGGTAACGTGCACAAAGCATTTTGCGATCATGCGAAGTCCGGGGAAGGGCTGCAGCCCAATGAGGTATAATGTAGATAGTCTATTCCGATGAAAGCATTAATGACTTTTCACAATTCACCATGGCTTATAGGTCACATCGGGACCGTTGCTCCAAAGTCCCCTTTTGTTTAAAGGACTCCTAGTTAAAAAAAAAAAGGATGAGAACTTTAGGTCCCCGGAGAAGGCATCAACTCACTGCCAAAACTCCTAAGAAAATCTTTGATCGTCAAATATTTGCTGCGTCGATTTGAATTGGGGATTTATTAATTTTTAAATCCCAAAACGTCAACCACTCTCATATTATATGATGGAATCAGCAATATAAAAGAAAATAAGAGTACCGTATGAACAAGGGAAGAAGCAAGTCTAATTACCAAAACCTAACAGTTGCAAACGCCTAAGAAACCCAAAAATTCAACAAAATGAATAACATTAGTCAGCAGGACAGGTACATGTCTTGAGGAGATGATGCTGGTTTTGGCAGCGAAACAAGAAAATGATCAAAAGCATACATTCATACGTAGACATCAAAATTTTATCGGATCAAATTTATATGAAATTTGAGCAAAATCCCAAATTTAAGATATTACAAGTAGAGTTCATCGAGATTTTTTGGAGGCTATTCTATCTGAAATCTTAACTTGGAGGTTACTATACCTGAAACCTAGCTTGGAGGATACTCTACCCAAAACCCTAGCTACACCTATAAAAGAAGGCCACATATCCCCCTTGAAAGCATCTCAAAATTCTATAAAAAATCATGGAATATTCATAAAGAGATCAAAGACATCAAATATTGTCTTTCTCTAAGCCACTGAAGTGATCAACGGATGTTCTTCCTTTTCCTGGAGATCAAATACATCCTAAGAAAGTTCGCATCATCCTACGTTCGAGAAATACGGTGGTTAAGCCCTCAAATCACGGATAACGATCTAGAGAGAAGAATCGAGGGAACAAACAGAATTGTACCTCATTATTTTATCAATAAAATTATGTTTCTTCATATTTATATTATGGTTACATTTATTTTTGTATCACAAATAATTTGTTGCAAACAAATTGGCACGCCCAGTGGGACCAAATCTGCCCTTCTATCTCTTCTCTCACGGTGAAAGAATGTGGTGTCTTCTTTACTGGTACTTCAAGCCTCGTCTACGACGACCTTGTAAATCTACATCCCAGCAAGCCTTGAAGTAGAGGGTATTTGTAGACATCAAAGTTTTATCGGATCAAATCCATATAAAATTTTGACAGAATCCCGAATTTAAGATACGACAAGTAGAGTCCATCGAGGTTTCTTGGAGGCTACTCTATCCGAAACCTTAACTTAGAGGTTACTCTACCTGAAACTCTAGCTACACCTATAAAAGGAGGCCACATATTCCCTTTGAAAGCATCTCGAAATTCTATAAAAATTCATGGAATATTCATAAAGAGATCAAAGACATCAAATATTATCTTTCTCATAGCCACCGAAGTGATCAACAGATGTTCTTCCTTTTCTTGGAGATCAAATACATCCTAAGAAAGTTCGCATCATCCTACGTTCGAGAAATACGCTGGTTAAGCCCTCGAATCATGGAGAACGATATAGAGAGAAGAATCAAGGGAACAAGCAGAATTATACCTGCATTATTTTATCAATAAAATTATGTTTCTTCATATTTATATTGTAGTTACAATTTATTTTTATATCACAAATAATTTGTTGCAAACATCATATACCAATGCATGCAAATTTAATACGTTATGGGCCGTTTGGTAGCTGGTTACAGGGTAAGTTATTTATGTATTAGGAGTAACATAACTAATAATAGTATGTTTAGTAGCCTTTAGTTATTTCGTACAAAAGTCAGCATAACTAATGTTATGTTTGGTTGCTCTTTCTATTGGAATATAAATAATACATGGATAAGTTATACAATAAAATTATATATTATTTATGCAAGGTAGAATGTGGATAACTAATACATATATTGGTAATATATGGATTAAACAATCAAATGACCAAAAAACGCTCATATTTATTTTAAATTATACATTGTATAATTAAAAATAAACATTTTAAAAAAAAATATCTACGATAAATTACTAATCCATATTTACTAGTCCTTACATAAATAATTCCTTCATAATTAAATCATGCACACCAAAATCCTGCATAACTAAACCCTGTACAATAAATCTTTGCATAATTAATCTCTATACTATTAATACCCACATAACTCTAATCAGCAACCAAACGACCCCTATATGTTATAGCAAAGCTATTAGCTGGACGTACCATGACTAGAATCATATGTACCAAAAACTTCATGTATGAAGCCAAATTTAAAGGGGGTCTTGAAAATTTTCCGAGAAAAAAAGGAAAAGTAAATAGAATAAAACTCAAGACGGTTAGCACATAGCTATGCTTTTAATATCAAGTGGAGATGAAGCAACTTCTTTATCTAACCAAAGAGTGATGTTTTTCTCCACTTTCCTGGATGGTGTGGTGTCAAATTTCTACTGCTTTACTCTTATAATTATGCGACATTTAAAGATTTAATAATCATATAATATGTGATCCGTCTTTATCTTTTCATAAATGAGGACAAATCCATTGTGATGGAACAAGAAGGCTAGCATCACATGTACTACTTTCACGACACTCCCTTAAGGATATTGAGTGACGTATAAGGCATCTCAACTTGTTTTAGGAGTAATAACTTTGCCAATCTTTATTTCATCATGATGCTGGTATGAACTAATATTACTCTGAACCAAAGGATTACAGATTCAATGGATCCTTTACTGATTTGAGTATCAGCAGCAACAATGAAGAAGAAATTAAAAAAAAAAAACTAGCAGAAGGAGGGAGGTTCCAGAACTAACAAAACCTATAGTAAAGATAAACGACAAGACTCATATTGACATAATCCTACATGCTAGTCTCCTGCCCATTTATATAGTAGACTCCTCCTTATGTTCCCTTCTCTATTGTTGCCTTATATCTAACGGAATGTGCAGCATTGTCCTTGGTAGGGACCACAAAGTTGTCCAGGTATTTTGGTGGACGCACTACCCTGTTGCTGTGCCTCTGCCTAGTCTGTCCTTTAGTGTGATTCATTACATTGCCATCCCCTTGAAGTCGAGTTCATCTCAGGAAACTTGCGTCGTATAGATGCAGTGTCTTCCCAAGTAGCCTCAGAGCACGGCAGTCCCGACCAACTAATTAAACATTGATCAACCTGATGGCCGCCTTTGGAGATTACACGATGCTGCAGAACACTCTTGGGATGCATAGTCTTGGAAGATGAGTGGTCTAACAAGTCAATTGGGGTGACTTGTTGGGAAGGTTGACCAATGCATTTGCGTAGAACAGACACATGAAACACGTTGTGTATCCTTGATGAAGCAGGAAGGTCCAATTTATAAGCAACTTCTTCGATTCGCTGGATGATTTGGAATGGACCAAAGTAGCGTCTGCTTAACTTGCTGTAGCGCTGAAGGCGGATAGAGAGTTGACGATATGGTCGCAGCCTTATGTACACCCAATCACCTACTGCAAATGAAATGTCGCGCCTACCTTTGTCAGCTAGGAGCTTCATTCTATCTTGGGCTACTTTGAGATTGTCTTTGAGGAGGGCTAACGTCTCGTCACGTTGGCGAAAAGATTCCACCACAGCTGGATTACTAGAGGAATCAGCCACAAATTGGATAATAGAGGGTGGAGGTCTACCATACACGACCTCAAAAGGAGTCAACTTGGAGCTGTTTTGAAAGGAAGTGTTGTACCAAAATTCAGTCCAAGGAAGTAGTTTAGACCAAGCAGCAGGGGTATCGGCAACGAAGCAGCGAAGATACATTTCTAAACACTTGTTTAGAGCTTCAGTCTGGTCATCAGTTTGAGGGTGATATGCTGAACTTTTGGCTAATTGAGTACCATGGAGTCTGTTAATTTCTTTCCAAAAATCAGATAAGAAAATAGGGTCCCTGTCAGTGATGATCTTGGAAGGAAACCCATGAAGTCTGATATAGTCTTGGATGAAGAATTCAACAACCTTTTGAGAAGAGAAGTTAGGGGGTAGAGCAACAAAGTGGCCATACTTAGAGAGTGGATCTACAATTACCAGAATCGCCGTACGACCATTGGACGAGGGTAAGCCAGTGATAAAGTCCATTGAGATTTCCTCAAAGATCGCCTCTGGGAGGGGAAGAGGTTGAAGCAATCCTGCTGGCTTCAAAGATGAATCCTTCATTTGTTGGCAGATTTGGCATTCCTGAACAAATTTCTTGACATCTGCGCGCATGCCTTGCCAATAAAAATTGGATGATAATCTATGGAAGGTGCGAGAAATCCCTGAATGGCCTCCAATTTTTGAAGAATGAAATTCATGAAGCAACAGATGGCGAATATTCTGGTCCGGTGGAATTACCAACCTATTACGATAGAATAAGAGTCCCTCATGGAAGGAGAAATAGGGAAGGGAAGTAGGGTCATTGTCAAGTTGACGCCGAAACTCCAATAATGTAGGATCAGACTTGTTCAAAGTTTGCAACCTATCCAGTAAGGCAAATTCAGTGAAAGCAATGGAGAAAAATTGAGAAGTAGGGATGCGGGAAAGGGCATCAGCAGCAGAATTGAGTTTTCCAGGTCTATAAATGATATCAAAGTCATAGCCAATGAGTTTGCAAAGCCATTGTTGTTGTTCAGGAGTCTGGATTACTTGATTTGTGAGGGACTTAAGGGGTTGCTGATCCGTCAAGATTAAGAATTTGCGACCCAAAAGATATTGACGCCATTTTTGTACAGCCTAAGTGATTGCGAACATTTTGCGATGATAGGTGGACGCAACTTGCATGCGAGGAGAGAGTTTTTGGCTGAAGAATGCAATTGGGTGACGATCTTGAGACAACACTGCTCCTATGCCAGTACCGAAAGCGTCAGTTTCTACCGAAAAAACCTTTTGAAAGTTTGGCAAACATAACACTGGGACGGTGCTCAAAGCATTTTTTAAGCGGAGAAATGCGGCATGCTCGACCTCAGTCCACCGGAAAGCATCTTTTTTTAGAATATCCGTCAGTGGAGATGCTAATTGGGCATATCCTTTGACAAAGCGATGATAATAACCGGTAAGACCTAGAAAACCTCGTACCTCTTTGACAGAGGAAGGAGTAGGCCAGTCATTGAGGACTTCAATTTTTGAGGGATCGACCTGAAGGCCTTTTGCCGAGATAATATGACCAAGATAGTCAATGGAGGTCTGTCCGAACTTGCGCTTAGAGCGTTTGATAGCTAAAGTGTGTTGGCGAAGCAGGGTAAACACCATTTCAAGGTGTTGAAGATGAGCAGACCAAGAATTGCTGTATATCAGAATATCGTCAAATAAGACGAGAACGAATCGGCGAAGAAATGGCTTAAAAATGGAATTCATAGTAGCCTAAAAGGTAGATGGTGCGTTGGACAGACCAAAAGGCATAACAATGAATTCATAATGGCCCTCGTGCGTGCAAAAGGTTGTTTTCTCAATATCATGGGGGTGAACTCTAATTTGATGATACCCTGCCAGTAAGTCCAATTTGGAAAAGAAACAAGCACCATGTAACTCGTCAAATAGTTCATCAATGGTAGGAATTGGAAACCGATCCTTGATAGTGATGGAGTTCAATGCCCGTTAGTCAACACAAAAATGCCAAGTACCATCCTTCTTGCGAACGAGCAAAACAGGGGATGAGTACGGACTTGAACTTGGCTGTATGATACCTGATTGTAACATTTCAGCAATGAGACATTCTATTTCTTTTTTTTTGGAAATGAGGGTAACGATATGGCCGCACATTAATAGGTGTCGACCCTGGTAAGAGAGGTATTCGGTGGTCTTGTGGTCTGGAGGGAGGTAGGGATGTGGCTTGGGAAAAGATATCAGAATATTCATCAAGAAGGTTATGAAGATCAGGTGGTAGGTTAGTGGGAGAAGAAGATGTATGTGGCACTAGCTGTAATTGGAAAAAACAAGAAACAGAGTTTGTGGATTGGAGTCGGCGAAGTGCCTGCAGTTGGACTTGTTCAACAACTGGACCAGCATTGCCAGTCCAAGTGACTTGTTGACCTTGGGCTTGGAACTCAAAGACTCAAGTGGCATAATCAGTAACTGTGCGGCCCAAAGTTGCCAGCCAAACTACACCCAAAACAACATCAGCACCTGCAAACTCAATAATGAAGAAGTCCTCAGTAAGAGTGTAGTCTTGAATTGTTAAAGACAAGGCCTTGACAACTCCCAATCATTTTAAGCGACTTCCATTGCCAACCATAACTGAAGATTTGAAGAAATCTTGAATTGGGAGCTTAAGAAATTTGGCTATTCTAGGGTGTATGAAATTGTGAGTGCTACCCCCATCCAAAAGGACTTGAACAACGTTCTCATGCACAGAGCCCGTGAAACACAATGTGGTCGGAATTTGGCCCCCAGATAAAGCCATGTAGCTAATAGATGCGATAGGGTCATCCTCAAGTGGTTGTGATTCTTCTGTTGAGTCAGCAAAAGGATTATCAGGAGGGTCTACTGAAGGGTCAGAATGTTCTTCGTCAGAGATGAGAAGAAATAATTGCGGCGATTTGGTGCAACGGTGACCCTTGACCCATTTTCCATCACAATTAAAGCAAAGATTGAGGTCGCGTTTGCGTTGGAGCTCTGCTGGGGATAATTTCTTGTAGGGTACACGACCTAGACCTGGGATCGCGACGGTCGTCGTTGTGGTTGCTGGTGGTGCAGAGGTGTTGGGTAGATGAGTAGCTGGTTTGGGGGAAAAAGCGGTGGAGTTTGGGGAAAGAGTTAAGCTGGACCTGGAATCGAGGTGGTGTAAGAGTTGGCATTGGGCCGGAAAGAAGAAGTGGGCCTGGGAGAATCAGTTGGGCTTGAAAGTTTCTGCTCTTGTAGAAAAGCGAGGCTGATAGCCTCATTTAAATCTTTGGGCCTGAAGGAAAGGACTTCACTCTTAATATCGGGAGTCGGAGCCCAGAGGTGAAACAATGTAGCAACATGTGCGGGGCCACATTAGTGGTTTGATTAGCCAAATTCTCGTATTGCATCAGATAGTCTTTCACTGTTGATGTCATTTGCAGTTTTGCCAATAAACTCTCCGGTGCTTCCAACGATTTAGGGCCAAAGCGAACAAGCAAGGCTCTGGTTAAACTGGTCCCAGCTATAAATCTGGCGGTTTCTGTGCATCCAACGATACCATTCACGAGCTTCCCCTTCCAAATAAAATGGACAAACACTCAGGCATTGTTCCTCAAAGATGTTGTTAAAATCAAAGTACTGATTCGCTTGAAATACCCAACTCTTAGCGTGTGAACCATTGAACTTGGGTATGTCAATCGTGTTTGACTTGGTACGGCGAAAAGGGTCGAATGTGTTTTGTGAAAACGGTGGTTGTCCTAGGTTGGGGTTAAATGGTGGAGCAAATTGGGGATAAGATGGCGGCTGATAGAATGGTTGTGTGGGAGAAGGGGGTTGATGCCCATAGTGATTTTGTGGCAAAAAGTAGGGTTGTTGGTTGTATAAGAGTTGCTGATTAGAGGTATGGTGGTGGCCGTATATGGTTTGTTGGTTGTTTTGGGGTTGGTGGTTGTACTGGCTTGGGTGACTATATTGGGGTTGGTTAGTGTATTGGGGATTCTGGGGGTATACAGGTGTATGTTGCTGGTAGTGTGTTTGATATTGAGGTTGTGAGGTATTTGGTGGTGGAACTGGTGTGGTGAGGGAAATAGAGGTGGGAGGTGGTGTTACGACGGAAGACACGACAACGATAGTAGAGGAACTAGGATAATGTGCGGTGGGCGGAGGATCTGGAGGTTGATGTTGTTTTCCCCGTGTCAAAATTTGTAGCTGAATCTGAATATCAGACAACATTGTCGATATCGTATCGAAGTTGTGCGAATGCAAAACGAGCTAATCCTTAATCTGAGCTACTTCAATGCCCAACGATTTTAAGCGCGTCATCGGAGGGTCACCCATTTGGAGAGGAGGTTCAATGAGAGCACCAAATGGTATGAACTAATATTACCCTAAACCAAAGGATTACAGATTCAATGGATCCTCTACTGATTTGAGTATCAGCAATAACAATGAAGAAAAAATTAAAAAAAAACTAGCAGAAGGAGGGAGGTTTCACGACTAACAAAACCTATAGTAAAGATAAAAGACAAGACTCATATTGGCATAATCCTACATGCTAGTCTTTTGCCCATTTATATAGTAGACTCCTCCTTATGTTCCCTTCTCTGTTGTTGCCTTATCTCTAATGGAATGTGCAGCATTGTCCTTGGTAGGGACCACAAAGTTGTCCAGGTATTTTGGTGGACGCACTACCCTGTTGCTGTGCCTCTGCCCAGTCTGTCCTTTAGTGTGATTCATTACAGATGCATTTCCTATTTCAGGAGTAGAAAGATACATACCATGAAGGAATGCGATGGGTTGAAAGGGATCTTTTCATGCTAAAGTAGAAATTTCGAGTTCGAGCTCTGAAAATTATAAAAATTTGATAGAGAACTCTTTGTCTTGATGAGGCTTTTGCACAGGGGCGAAGTATTGACCATCATTCATCGAAAAATTATATTGTATATATAGGTAAAATATTAGAGTTTAAAGGTATATAACATAATTGACCACCCTTCGTCCAAAAATTACATCGTATTTATAGGTAAACATTAGAATTTAGAGGTATAAAACTGCTAAATTAGCAGATCTGAGGTGAAGAACCCTAGCTAGGACAAGGTAGCTTGAGAGAGGAAATGAAGTGAGGAAGAAGATAATCTCTGTATTCTGTTATTCAATAGAACAGTACACTACATAGTTATATTTATACAATTAGCTAAGACTAAAAACTAAACTAACCAACTTAACAACTTTATATATAAATAGACTAAAATACCCCTGCTCTATATACATACTAAGTGACCCCTTTCTCTACACTCTCCATCAAGCTAGGTGGTGCAAACACATCAAACACACCTAGCTTGGAGCTTAAGTATTCATGCTGAACTCTGTTCAAGCCTTTTGTTAGCAAATCTGCCACCTGATCCCTTATGCCTACATATCTGGTGTTAATCAATCCCAACAGAATTTTCTCCCTTATGAAATGACAATCTATGTCAATATGTTTGATCCTTTCGTGAAACACAGGATTGGCAGCTATTTGCATTGCTGCCTTGCTATCACTGTAGATATTAACAGGTAATTGAACTTCATAACAAATCTCTTTTACTAATCCAGTTAGCCAGACCACCTCTATAACTGTAGCTGCTAAGCTTCTATATTCTGCCTCGGCTGAACTTCTTGACACAATGGCTTATTTCTTAGACTTCCAGGATACCAAAGAATCCCCTAACTTTATTAGAAAGCCTGAAACTGACTTTCTAGAGTGCTGACAGGCAACTCAGTGTCCCTTTGTTATTGCTTGACTGGAACACTCCCTGGCCAGGATGGTTCTTCACATACCTAACTATCCTCATAGTTGCCTCCGTGTGGGATCTTTTTGGTTGCTTTAGGAACTGACTCAAGGTTTGTACACTAATATTAGATCAGACCTAGTTACAGTTAGTGTCACGACCCTAAACCCAGGCCCGATCGTGATGGCGCCTCTCGTGAAGACAAGGCCAGCCGACACACTAATTTAAATTATTTTAAGCAATTAAAATAATATAAATTAAGTCTTTAACATAATAATAACCCCAAAGTAAAGGTGAATAAGATAACTTGCGGAAATAGTCATAGCCCGACATAGGGGTGTCACTAGTCATGAGCATCTACTATCCGAATAAAGACATGAAAAGTCTACAAAGTCTGTTACAGAACTAAAACAGAGTAAATAAGATAGGGGGAGAAGCACTGGACTACGAACGCCGAGCAACTACCTAGTGAATCTCCGAATCCGCCCGAGCTGGAAGAATTCAACACTCGCTAGCGGGACCTGAAGCGCCTGAATCTGCACACATGGTGCAGGGAGTAAAGTGAGTACTCAAACTCAATGGTAATAATAATAAATGAAGACTAAGCGATAAGAAATCACGTAAAAGCACATCAACATGCTATAAAGAAGCAGTATAAAACCAGTAAAAACAATGAAACAGTGAAAACATATAAAGACACCTTAGTTCAGAATACGCTTCTTTAAAACACCTTTTTAACAGTAAAATAATTAAATGAAAGCAGCTAGAACAGATAAACACATAAAAATCCGCCCCTCGGGCATAATGTCAACAGAATTCGCCCCTCGGGCAATATCATGGAACAATACCAGCCCCTCGGGCTATATCTCATATCACAATGGGTACTCGCGCTCACTAGGGGTGTACAGACTCCAGGAGGGGCCCCTTACAGCCCAAGCGCAATATCAAGCCATCTTGTGGCATAATCAATAGGCTCTCAACCTCATATCAAGCCACCTCGTGGCGTACAACTTAGGCCCTCGGCCTCATAATCATAAATCAGTGTATCCTCGCAACACAGACCCTCAGCCTTACTCAGTCAGAATATCATAAGCCACTCGGGCAACAGTAAAACATGATGCTCAACCCAAATTATCATTTAAAATATCATTTAATGTATTAATACAGAGTAAACATGGTTGAGTTGTGAAAACAGTAGAATATGACATGACCGAGTACAAGTATAGAGTTAAAATAGTGAGGAAATATCAATAAAAATCTCCTAAGGGTCCAAATAGTTGGCACGAGGCCCAAATATGGCATTCCGCCCAAAACATGATGATAACAAACAGTTTTCAATCAAATACGCGGTAAAACAATCATTCAGGATGGACTAAGTCACAATCCCCAACGGTGCACGACCCCACGCTCGTCATCTCGCGTGTGCGTCACTTCAATATAGCACAACGATGTGAAATCCGGGGTTTCATACCCTTAGGACAACATTTACAATCATTACTCACCTCAATCCGGTCCAAACTCTATCCCGTGATGCCTTTGCCCCTCGAATCGGCCTCAACTCACGTCGAATCTATCCAAAATTAGAATCACGACGTCAAAATATGCTAAGGGAATGAAGCCCATGCGAAAATAATCAATTTATAACATAAATCCTGAAATTAACCAAAACCCGATCCCCGGGCCCACGTCTCAGAATTCGATAAAATTTACATCAATAGATTCCTTATCTCCCCACGAGTTCATACATATCAAAAGTCCCAAAATCCGACCACAAATAGCCCCTCAAATCCTCAAGTCAAGGTCTCCAATATCAAGCCCTAGTTTTCCCCAATTTTTAACCCTTAATTTCTATAATTACAGCTCTAATCCATGAAATAATACCATAGAAACGAGTTTTAGGTTCAACAACCTTACTTCAACGAAGCTCCCTTGAATTCCCTATTCAAAATCTTCCAAAAGCTCCAAAACCGACTTAGAAATGGTGGAATAACCCAAAAATCGCGAAGGAATGCTTTTATACCTTCTGGCCCAGGCTTTTCGCACCTGCGGTCCAGATCCCGCTCCTGCGGTCTAGACTACCGCATCTGCGATTAAAACCTCACACCTGCGCCATCGCAGGTGCGCCTCCTCGATCGCTTCTGCGTTTTCCAGCTAACCTTCCACTTGGCCGCATCTGCGCGCTCCCTTTTCGCTTCTGCGAGACCGCACCTGCGATCCCCTAGCCACAGGTGCGGTTATGACAACAATGGAACATCTTCAGCTGCCAAAACCAATTTCCAAACTTTCTGCCAGCCATCCGAAATCACCCCGAGTTCCTTGGTACCTCAACCAAAAGCACCAACACATCATATACCACTACCCAAACTTGTACCAATCTTCAAAACACCTCAAACAACATCGAATCAACCAAAACACCTCGGATTCAAGCCTAAGTTTCCAAAATCTTCCGAATTACGATTTTGATCAAAAGTCTACCAAACCACGTCCGAATGACCTGAAATTTTGCACACACATCCCAAATGACACAATGGAGCTACTGCAACTTTCGGAATTCCATTTCGACCCCTATATCAAAATCTCACCTACCAATCGGAAAACGCCAAAATCCCAATTTCGCCAATTCAAGCCTAAATCTACTCCGGACCTCCAAAACACATTCCAATCACGCTCCTAAGTCCCAAATCATCTCCCGAAGCTATCCGAAACACCCAAACTCACATCCGAGCCCTGTAACACATAAGTCAACATCCGATTGACTTTTCCAACTTAGCTTTCCTTACCAAAACCTTTCCGAACCCAAGCTAACCAACCCGATCACACATAGAACCAATAAACAAAGCAATAAGAAGCAGAAATAGGGGAAACAGAGCGGTAACTCATGAGACAACTGGTCGGGTCGTCACATCCTTCTCCTCTTAAACAAACATTCATCCTCGAATAAGTCAAGAAACATACTTGAAGCCTCAAACAGGTGAGAATATCTGCTCCACATCTCCCGCTCGGTCTCCCAGGTAGCCTCCTCCACGAGCCGACCTCTCTACTGCACTTTTCATTGAAGCTATATCCTTTGATCTTAACTTTCAAACCTGACACTCCAAAATAGCTACTGGCTCCACATCATAAGTCAAATTATCATCTAACTGAACCGTGCTGAAATCTAGAACATTATACAGATCCCCAATATACCTTCGTAGCATAGAAACATGAAATACCGGATGCACACTCGACAAGATGGGTGGCAAAGCAAGCTCATAAGCCACATCCCCAATCCTCCGAAGCACCTCAAAAGGCCCAATGAACCGAGGACTCAATTTACCCTTCTTCCCGAATCTCATAACACCCTTCATGGGCGAAACCTTCAACAGAACCTTCTCACCAACCATGTAGGACACATCCCGAACCTTCATGTCAGCATAACTCTTTTGTCTCGACTGCGTTGTACGAAGCCTCTCCTAAATTACCTTCACCTTTTCTAAAGCATCCTGCACCAAGTCTGTCCCCAATAGCCTAGCCTCACCCGACTCAAACCAACCAACTGGAGATCTACACTGCCTCCCATACAAAGCCTCATATGGAGCCATCTGAATACTCGACTGGTAGCTGTTGTTATAAGCAAACTTTGCAAGCGGTAGGAACTGATCCCATGACCCTCCAAAATCAATGACACAAGTACGCAACTTGTCCTCCAATATTTGAATAGTGCGCTCGGACTGTCCGTCCGTTTGAGGGTGAAAAACTGTGCTCAACTCAACCTGAGTACCCAACTCTCGCTACACTGACCTCCAAAACTGCGAAGTAAACTGAGTGCCTCTATCTGAAATGATGGAAACTGGGACACCATGCAAACAAAAAATCTCCCGAATATAGATCTCTTCCAACCGCTCTGAAGAGTAGGTAGTACACACAGGAATGAAGTGCGTGGACTTGGTCAGCCGATCCACAATCACCCAAATAGCATCGAATTTATTCAAAGTCCGTGGGAGTCCAACTACAAAGTCCATGGTGATCCGCTCCCACTTCCACTCCGGAATATCCATCTGCTGAAGCAAGCCACCCAGTCTCTGATGCTCATATTTCACCTGCTGACAATTGAGACACCGAGCTACAAATCCCACAATGTCTTTCTTCATTCTCCTCCACCAATAATACTGTCTCAGATCCTGATACATCTTCGCGGCACCCGGATGAATGGAATACCGCGAGCTATGTGCCTCCTCCAGAATCAACTCCCGAAGCCCATCTACATTGGGCACACATATCCGGCCCTACATCCTCAACACCCCATCATCACCAATAGTCACATCTCTAGCATCATAGTGCTGAACTCTGTCCTTAAGGACAAGCAAATGAGGATCATCATACTGGCGCTCTCTGATGCGATCATATAAGGAAGATTGAGAAATCACACAAGCCAATACACGACTGGGCTCCAAAATATCTAACCTCACGAACCGATTGGCCAAGTCCTGAACATCAACTGCAAGAGGTCTCTCCCCAACTGGAATATATGCCAAACTCCCCATACTCACCGCCTTCTGACTCAAAGTATCGGCCACCACATTAGCCTTCCCCCGGATGGTACAATATAGTGATATCATAATCCTTTAGCAACTCCAACCATCTCCGCTGCCTCAAATTGAGATCCTTCTGTTTGAACAAGTGTTGGAGGCTACGATGATCAGTAAACACCTCACAAGACACACCATACAAATAATGCCTCCAAATTTTCAACGTGTGAACAATGGTAGCCAACTCCAAATCCTGAATGGGGTAGTTCTTCTCATGGGGCTTCAACTGGCGAGAAGCATAATCAATAACTCTACCCTCCTGCATCAACACACACCCAATACCAACTCTCAAAGCATCACAATATACGGTATATAAACCTGAAGTTGATGGCAAAACTAACACTGGAGCTATGGTCAAGGCAATCTTGAGCTTCTGAAAGCTTTCCTCACACTCATCCGACCATAAAAATGAAGCACCCTTCTGAGTCAACTTGGTCAAGGGCGATGCGATAGATGAGAATCCCTGAACAAACCGGTGGTAATAACCCGCCAAACCAAGAAAGCTGCGAATCTTCGTGGCTGAGGATGGTCTGGGCCAGCTTTGAACCACCTCTATCTTCTTCGGATCAACCCGAATACCCTCACTAGACACCACGTGCCCCAAGAAAGCCATTGAACTGAGCCAAAATTCATACTTGGAGAATTTTGCATAAATCTTCTCCTCCCTCAATCTCTACAACACAACTCTCAAATGTTCCGCGTGCTCCTCCTGACTACGCGAGTACACCTGAATATCATCAATGAATACTATGACAAACGAGTCGAGATAAGGCCGGAACACGTTGTTCATCAAATACATGAACGCTGCTAGGGCATTGGTCAACCTAAAAGACATCACCAAAGACTCATAATGATCATATCGTGTCCTGAAAACTGTCTTAAGAATATTCGAGTCCCTGATCTTCAATTGGTGATAACCTGAATGGAGATCAATCTTGGAGAACACTCTTGCTCCCTAAAGCTGGTCGAATAAATCATCAATGCGAGGCAAAGGATACTTGTTCTTAACTGTTACTTTTTTCAACTGCCTATAATCAACGCACATCCTCATTATGCTATCTTTCTTCTTCACAAATAGAACTGGCGCACCCCAAGGCGACATACTAGGCCAAATGAATCCCTTATCAAGGAGTTCCTGACGCTGCTCCTTTAACTCTTTCAACTCCGCTGGTACCATACGATATGATGGAATAGAGATGGGCTGAGTGCCCGGCACCAGGTCAATACCAAAATCAATGTCCCTGTTCGGTGGCATGCCCGACAGGTCTGCAGGAAACACATCGGGAAACTCCCTCACAACTGGAACTGAATCAATACTAGGAGTCTCTGCACCGACATCCCTCACAAAGGCTAGATACAAAATACAACCCTTCCTAACCATACGCTGGGCCTTCAAGAACGAGATTACCCTAATGGGAACATAATCAGTCAAACCTCACCACTCAATCCGTGACACACCCGGTATAGCCAATGTCACTATCTTAGCATGACAGTCCAGAATAGCACGACACAGAGATAGCCAATCCATGCCCAAAATAACATCGAAGTCTACCATACAAAATAATAATAGATACACTCGGGTTTCCAGAACCCCAATAGTCACCACACCGACCGGTACACATGGTCTACAATAATAATATCGCCCACCGGAGTAGATACATGAACAGGTAAAACAAGAGGCTCACGGGGCGTATCCAAATAACGATCAAAGTATGATGACACATAAGAAAAAGTGGAATCGGGATCAAATAATACAGAAGCATCTCTGTGGCAGACTGAGACAATACCTATAATAGCAATATCGGAAGCAATAACATCGAGTCTAGCTGGAAGTGCATAGAAATGGGCCTGACCGCCACCTGATCTACCTCCCTCTCTAGGGCGATCCCTAGCTGACTGACCTCCACCCCTAGCCGGCTGGGTAGGTGGGTGGTGAAGTAACTGGCGCTGAAGCCGATGGCTGACTCCTCTGTTGAGATAAACCCGCAAGACGACGAGGACACTGCCTCCACATATGACCCATCTCTCCACACTCATAGCAACTCCTGGGTGCTGGAGATGGGGACTGAAGGGAGCCTCTAACACCAGAATGACTAGTAGATGCACCTGGCATAGAAAAGCCCTGAACTGATGGAGCACGGGACGAACTCTGAGCTGGAAGGGCACTGAGTGATGACTGACCCTGATGAGAACTGTGAGAACCATGACCCGATGACGCCCCACGATAACCTGGGCGAGCTAGCTAAGCATGCCTGAATGACGGCCTCTGCCGTGCTGAAACTGACCTTTCGATAGAGCACCACCATAACTACTAGATCCTCGAGGCCTCTTGACCTCCCTCTCATCTCGCTCTTAGCAATGAACTGACTCAATCTCACGAGCAATTTCAACAACCTCCTCAAATGTAGCACCAGACAACCTCTCCCTGGTCATGAAAGTATGAAGCTGATAAGTGAGGCCATCCACAAACCTCCTAATCCTCTCTCTATCTGTCGGAACCAACCAAATAGCATGACGAGCTAACTCAGAGAACCTTATCTCATGCTGCATCACAGTCATCTCTCCCTGACGCAACCACTCAAACTGCCTGCGCAGCTCTTCTCTGCGAGATTGCGGCACATACTTCTCCAGAAAGAGAACGAAGAACTGCTGCTAGGTAAGAGGTGCTGCACCAACAGACCTACGCCTCTCATAAGCCTCCCACCAAGTGAATGCAGCTCCAGAAAACTGAAAAGTAGTGAAAGCGACCCCGCTGGTCTCTAGAATACCCGCCGTGCGAAGAATCCTCTAACACTTGTCCAAGAAACCCTGGGAATCCTCTCCCTCTCCACCACTGAAAGTCGGAGGCTGAAGTCTATCAAACCTCTCCAACCTACGCTGCTCGTCCTCTGGCATGGAAGGAGCTATATAGTCCTGAGCAGTTGCAACTGGCTGGCCTGGATGTGCCTCCGGTGTCTGAAGTCCCTGCACGACCTGCTCAAGTGTGCGAGCGGCGGGAGTCTGAGTGCCTCCCCCGGCTTGAGAAATAGCTGCAGCTGTAGTAACTGAGACTGCCTGAGCTAGGCCAGTGCATACTGATAGAATCTGAGCCAAGGCCTCCTGAAGACCCGGAATCATAATGGGCACAACTGGTGCCTAAGCTGGTGCTGCTGGAGGGTCCACAACTGGGACCTAATCCTGATTTGGGGTGGCTGGTGGATCTGCAGGTGCTGCCCTAGCTACTTTGCGGGCCACACCCCTACTCCTACTGCGACTATGACCGTATCCTTGGCCTCTAGCAGCCATAGCTGGTGGTACTGGTGGTCGTCCATCCTGACAGATAGCGCGTATCCTCACCATCTGTGAGAGAATAGAATAATAGAAGTTTAGTACTCGGATCAACAGATTCGCACGACAAGAATTTCAAGAATATGAAGTTTTTCCTAAAGGTTCTGCAGCCTCTCGAGGATAAATACAGACGTCTCCGTACCGATCCGCGAGACTCTACTGTACCTGCTCATGACTCGTGACCCCTATGTAACCTAGGCTCTGATACCAACTTGTCACAACCCTAAACCCAGACCCGGTCGTGATGAAGCCTCTCGTGAAGATAAGGCCAGCTGACACACTCCCAATTCATTTTAAGCAATTAAAATAATACAAATTAAGTCTTTAGCATACTAATAACCCCAAAGTAAGGTGAATAAGGTAATTTGCGGAAATAGACATAGCCCGACATCGGGGTGCCACTAGTCATAAGCATCTACTATCCGAATAAAAATAGGAAAAGTCACATAGTCTATTATAGAACTAAAACAGAGTAAATAAGATAGAGGGAGAAGCACTGGGTTGCGAATGCCGAGTAGCTACCTAGTGAATCTCCGAATCCGCCCGATCTGGAAGAAATCAACACTCGCTAGCGGGACATGAAGCACCTGAATCTGCACACAGGGTGCAGGAAGTAAAGTGAGTACTCCAACTCAGTGAGTAATAATAATAAATGAAGACTGAGCGATAAGAAATCACGTAAAAGCACATAAACATGCTATAAAGAAGCAATATAAAACCAGTAAAAACAATGAAACAGTAAAAACATATAAAGACACCTTAGTTCAGAATACGCTTCTTTAAAACACCTTTTTAACAGTAAAACAATTAAATGAAAAGCAGCTAGAATAGATAAACACATAAAAATCTGCCCCTCGGGCACAATGTTAACAGAATCCGTCCCTCGGGCAATATCATGGAATAACAACATCCCCTCGGGCTATATCTTATATCACAATGGGTACCCGCGCTCACTGGGGGTGTACAGACTCCGGAAGGGGCCCCTTACGACCCAAGCAAAATATCAAACCATCTCATGGCATAATGAATATGCTCTCGGCCTCATATCAAGCCACCTCGTGGCGTACAACTCAGGCCCTCAGCCTTATAATCATAAATCAGTGTATCCTCACAATACAGGCCCTCGGCCTTACTCAGTCAGAATGTCATAAGCCACTCGGGCAATAGTAAAACATGATGCTCAACCCAAATTATCATTTAAAATATCATTTAATGTATTAAAACAGAGTAAACATGGTTGAGTTATGAAAACAGTAGAATATGGCATGACCGAGTACAAGTATAAAGTCAAAATAGTGAGGAAATATCAGTAAAAATCCCCTAACGGTCCAAATAGTTGGAACGAGGCCCAAATATGGCATTCCGTCCAAAACATGATGACAGAAAACGGTTTTCAATCAAATACGCGGTAAAACAATCATTCAGGATGGACTAAGTCACAATCCCCAATGGTGCACGACCCCACGCTCATCATCTAGCGTGTGTGTCACCTCAATATAGCACAACGATGTGAAATCCGGGGTTTCATACCCTCAGGACAACATTTACAATTATAACTCACCTTAATCCAGTCTAAGCTCTAGCCAGCGATGCCTTCGCCCCTTGAATCGGCCTCAACTTGCATCGAATCTATCCAAAATCAGAATCACGACGTCAAAATATGCTAAGGGAATGAAGCCCGTGCGAAAATAATCAATTTATAACATAAATCCCGAAATTAACCAACACCTGACCCCGGGCCCATGTCACAGAATTCGATAAAATTTACATCAATAGATTCCTTATCTCCCCATGAGTTCATACATATCAAAAGTCCCAAAATCCGACCACAAATGGCCCCTCAAATCCTCAAGTCAAGGTCTCTAATACCAAGCCCTAGTTTTTCCCAATTTTTAACCCTTAATTTCTATAATTACAGCTCTAATCCGTGAAATAATACCATAGAAATGAGCTTTAGGTTCAACAACCTTACCTCAACGATGCTCCCTTGAATTCCCTCTTCAAAATCTCCCAAAGCTCCAAAACCGACTTAGAAATGGTGGAATAACCCAAAAATCGCGAAGGAATGCTTTTATACCTTTTGGCATAGGCTTTTCGCACCTGCGGTCCATATCCCGCTCCTGCAGTCCCGCTTTTGCGGTCTAGACCATTGCATCTACCGTTTCCACTTACTTGACCATTTTCCGCATCTGCGGTTGAAACATCGCATCTGCGCCATCGCAGGTGCGCCTCCTCGATCGCTTCTGCGGTTTCCAGCTAACCTTCCACTTGGCCGCATCTACGGCTCCCTTTTCGCTTTTGTGAGACCGCACCTGCGGTCCCCTAGCCGCAGGTGCGATTATGACAGCAATGGAACATCTTCTGCTGCCAAAACCAACTTCCAAACTTTCGGCCAACCATCCGAAATCTCCCCGAGGCCCCCGGGACCTCAACCAAAAGAACCAACACATCATATACCACTACCCAAACTTGTACCAATCATCAAAACACCTCAAATAACATCGAATCAACCAAAACACCTCGGATTCAAGCCTAAATTTCCAAAATCTTCTGAATTACAATTTTGATCAAAACGTCTACCAAACCACGTCCGAATGACCTGAAATTTTGCACACACATCCCAAATGACACAACAGAGCTAGTGCAACTTCCAGAATTCCATTTCGATCCCTATATCAAAATCTCACCTACCAACCGGAAAATGCCAAAATCCCAATTTCGCCAATTCAAGCCTAAATCTAGTCCGGACCTCTAAAACACATTCCGATCACGCTCCTAAGTCCCAAATCATCTCTCGAAGCTGTCCGAACCACCAGAACTCACATCCGAGCCCTCTAACACATAAGTCAACATCCGGTTGACTTTTCCAACTTAGCTTTCCTCAAAAGAGACTAAGTGCTTCAAACCTTACCAAAACCTTTCCGAACCCGAGTCAACCAACCCGATCACACATAGAACTGATAAACAAAGCAATAAGAAGCAGAAATGGGAGAAATAGAGCAGTAACTCATGAGACGACTGGCCGGGTCATCACAGTTAGGTACAACAACTTCCCAATTCATCTTTGGTAAGCTCCTGGATCAGTCAGCAGTTCATCTTCTGAACTTTCTTGAATCTTCAAATGATCATCATACTCCTTTGTAGTCAACTTTGCATTCATCTTGAAAGGTATTATAGCTGGCTTAGCTGCTCCAAGTCCAAGTTTTGAGATGAGTTCTAATGCATATTTTCTCTGATGCATTAGAATTCCTTTCTCAGACCTGGCAAATTCTATCCCTAGAAAATAATTTAGTTCCCCTAAGTCCTTCATCTTGAAGGTTTGTTGCAGGGTTGTCTTTGTTTCTTCTATCAGTTGTAGACTAGTACCAGTTACTAGCATATTGATAACTAGGGATTTTAGCCTATTTTATGCTCTCGTTTTGCTTAGGGTTTGGTTAAAAGTGTGTGCAAGTATTCTCGAAAGCTAACTTATTGTGCTTGTTTGCAGTGTTTGGTCAAAAAGAGACAAGAAAGTCATAACCAGCTCATAAAGGAGTGAAACCTACACAAGTTCAAAGCTGAGTTAAAAGGGTATTGACAGGAAGAAATAGAAGTGGACGCGGAGGTCTCACCACTAAGGTGGTCTCAGCAGTAGCAAGGTTCATAGAGTCAACCATTAGGCTTAACAGCCACCACTGCCCGCGGTGAAATTGCGCGGTAGCGGTATCATCTGGCGCGACCGCAGTCCAATTATTTCCCTAAGTGGAATGAAGAATCAGAGAACTAAAATTTGGAGCTCAAATTGAAAGGCGCGGTTCGCGATCATATTTCGCGGCCGCGGGTGAAGGAGCGTTGAGGCGGTTGATTTTTCGCTCCCAGCGGACTCAAGTTCAAAACCCAGCTCAGAAGAGAAGAACCGCGGTCTGCGCTTGCTTTTGCGCGACTTCGGAAATCATAGCGTTGAGGTGGCCTATTTTCCGCTGTCAGCGGAATCTCCGTAGGGGCAATTTTGTCCGAAAAAACTAGTTGTGTATAAATAGTTCTTTTTCAAATTTTTAGGGAATCTGTTATTTTTTGGAGCACGTGAACAACCTCTTTTTGTTTTTTAGAGTAATTTTAGAATATCTTTAACAATTAATCTTAGATTTTACTCTTGTAATTACTTTTTATGGCTTATATTTCATCTCCATCTTTGATTTCTTCTTTGATTATGAGTAGCTAAATGCATTAGCTAGGGTTAGTGTGGGTCTTCAATTTTAGGGCTTAAATGTTTATGGGTTAATAATATTTAGCTCAATTCATGCTTTAATTGTTGAATTTGTGGTTGCAAACACTGATTTGTGCCTTGACTTAGGCTCTTCTTGAGAAAGAGACACTAAGTCTAGGAAATTCAACCTAACAAGGAATTGGGGTGCATTCAATCCAACTTTGCTTGCATTGTTTAAACACTCAATTGGGCTTGAGAAAGCCAATTAGGGCAAAGTCACTCAAACTACCAAGATGTATAGAGTGAGTAATTATATACAATGGTTATATCATGATCCCAATTACAACAAGTTTGCCCTAAGTTTAGAACCCATTAGTACTCACCTAGGTGTAAGTCACTTCCTTAGTGCCTTTTTACCAATTAAGAAAACCCTTACAAAAATATCATACTTAGCTTATTTTCATTCTTTATTAGTATTAAAAGTAGAATAGTAACCAAAACAATGCATGATTGGAAGTATAATTAAGAACATTGCACATAGCTAGATTAGATAGAAACCCAATTCCAAACTAATATTAGCTCTCTGTGGATTTGATCCCGACCTTTCGGGTAAATGTTGCATCGACCACTCTTGCCATTCTATAGTGGTACAGTATTGGAACCGATCACTTTTTGGCGCCATTCTCGGGGAGCTAAACGGTTTTGGCTATCTATCTGACTAGTTTTGTGTCTTGTTTTTCTTTCCTTCTGTTTTACTAACTTGTGTGAGTCAATTGATTTAGGTACAAAATGGCAAACAATGATAATCTTGGAAATGTTCTCCCGGGGGAAGAGGTAGATGATATTGGCAAATATGAGGTGCCTCTAGTACCTCAAGGTCAAAGAAAAGTCCGCCAGGCCAATGACAATATTCCAGACCCTCCCCCACCTTCTCCAAGAGTCGCTCCTCGGGTGCTTCCAAATGAAGGGTACGCCAATGCAATTGTCCCACCTCAGATCTGGGTGGGCTATTTCCAAATTACATTGTGATGTTGACTTTATTGGAGCAACGAGGGTACTTCACAGGTGCTCCCCATCAGAATGCATATAAACATCTAAAGGGTTTTGTGGATACCTGTTGGGGAAGCAAACAGACAAATGTGTCAGAAGATGCATTGAGATTGAGATTGTTCCCTTTTTCACTTAGAGGGAAAGCATTGGACTGGCTCGAAATACTTCCCAACCATTCTATCACTACGTGGGATGAGTTGGCCGACAAGTTTATAGCTAAGTTTTTCTCACTAGGGCATATGTTGACATTGAGAGATGAGATCTTGGCCTTCAATAGAAACCTAATGAACCACTTCATGAGATCTGGGAAAGGTATTGGACAATGGTGAAAGAATGTTCGAATAATGACATGACCGATGCAATGATCCAGCAAACATTCTACCGTGGCATTAACATGACCAATTAGTGTGTAGTGAACCAGCTAGCAGGGGGAAATTTTATGAACACACCTTATGCTGAGGCGTGTGAGATATTGGATGAGATGACAGATACTTCCTTGGCTTGGCAAAGTCAAGCTAATGTGCCACCCGAGGGGATCCCACTGTCATTCACCTGCACAAAGAGCTCCATGACCATGGCCAGGCAATAGCAGAGTTACCTACAACAATGAACCAGTTGGCAAAAGATCAATTGCAACAAGTTCAAGCGCCGAGACAAGTAAATGCTATGGAAGGTGTAAACATGTTGGTCAACAAGAGGCGAAAAAGAGGTCAAAAAAGCCAAGGAAGTTCAGATCAATATGAGCAGGGTAGTGGTGGTTTCAACCAAGATGATGGGTATGATGAGCAAGTGAAGAAGTCCAGCATGTGAACAATTACCAAGGACAAAGAAGCAATGCTCCTAACGAACAACAACAGTGAAGATCCTAAGGAAATTGGGGAATCAAAACCAATAGGGAAATAGCAACTGGGGGAATAACAACCAGAATTGGGGCAACCAGAACAACTAGGGCAACTGGAGTGGCAACACCAACAATTAAGGAGGTAACAACAACCAAGGGGGTTGGAATAATGGCAATCAAGGGAATCAAGGGCAAGGCTTTCAAAGACCTCCAATGTATCAACAATCAAACAACCCGCCTCCATTTTTGTCCCAAGGTCCTAGCTCGTCAAACAATGAGATGGGAAGGATCGAGATGATGTTTGAACAAATGATGAAAAAAAATGCCAACTTTGATTCTAGTTGGCATCCTATAATACTTCAATCCGAAAATTGGAGGTTCAACTTGGCCAGATTTCCCAATCTTTAAATACTTGCCCTAAGGGGGCTCTACCTAGTGATACAGTAGTAAACCCTAAGGGTGGGAACAATACCGGGCATGCAATGGCGGTGATCACAAGAAGCGGTAGAGATGATGAAGTGAATACCTCCAAGCAAAAGGAAGTAGTGAGTGATGAGGTTGACGTACAAGATGATGATATTCCTACAGTTGATGATCAAGTGAGTGAAGAGAATTGAATGCTGAATTGAGAATTGATATTCATGATAATAAGGTGGAGCTTCAAAATGACGTGAACCCGTCTAAGGAACACGTAATAGACATACCGGAAACGGTAGTGCCCAAGGCTAAGGCTCCCTTGCCAAGGCCTCCTCCACATTACCCTCAAAGACTTGCGAAGCAAAAGAAGGAAAAACAATTTAAGAAGTTTATTGAGATGATGAAAAGCTTGTCGATTAATGTTTCTTTGGTGGAAGCTCTTTAGCAAATGCCGGGTTACGCCAAGTGTATGAAAGACTTGGTGACTAAAAAGAGATCTATGGATTGTGATACCATCAAAATGACTCATCAAGTAAGTGCAATTGTGCACTCAATGGCTCCAAAGTTTGAAGATCCCGGCGCATTTACCATTCCATGTACTACTGGTAGTGCGGATTTTGCAAAAGCCTTGTGTGATTTGGGAGAAAGTATAAATCTGATGCCTTACTCTATATTCAAAACTTTGGGTATTGGTCAACTGAGACCTACTTCAATGAGATTGCAAATGGTGGATAGAACAATGAAGAGGCTGCTTGGTATTATTGATGATGTTCTTGTCCGGATGGACAAGTTTATTTTGCCTGCTGATTTTGTGATTCTGGACTGCGATGTCGACTATGAGGTGCCTATAATATTGGGAAGGCCTTTCGTAGAAACTGGAAAGGCATTGGTTGATATGGAAGCAGGGGAGCTCACCTTCCGGGTGGGTGACGAAAAAGTTGTCTTTCACGTGTGCAAATCAATGAGGCAGCCGAATAGTACTGAAGTTTGCTCTTTTGTGGATCTTGTCATGGAGGTGATAGTTGATGATACTAGTGCCATGATCAATTTGGAGGATCCTTTAGAGCGGTATTGTTGAACCTTGATGTGAATGAGGATGAAGGTAGGGTGGAGTGTGTCAATGCTTTGCACAGAATGGGTTCTTATTCTTATGAGCCCCGAACAAAGACCTCAATTGAGGAACCTCCCATTTTGGAGTTAAAGCCTTTGCCTTCATACCTCAGGTATGAATTATTGGGCCCTCATTCAACTTTATGTGTTATTCTTTCATCTTGTCTTACTAACGTGTAGTTAGATGCGACACTGGAGGTGCTCCAAAGAAGGAAGAAGGAAATTGGATGGACTCTAGCTAATATTCGGGGAATAAGCCTGCCTTTTGCATGCACAAGATTATACTTGAAGATGATGCCAAGCCCTCCGTGGAACATCAAAGGAGGTTGAACGTGGCTGTGCAAGAGGTTGTCAAAAAGGAGGTGATCAAGTAGCTAGATGCAGGGGTTGTGTACCCCATCTCGGATAGTTCTTGGACTTCATTGATGCAATGTGTGCCAAAGAAGGGTGGTATGAATGTGGTCACCAATGAGCAGAATGAGTTGATTCCCACCAGGACTGTCACCGGATGGAGGTGTGCATGGACTACCGAAAGCTGAATAAAGTGACCCGCAAAGATCATTTTCCATTGCCCTTTCTTGACCAGATGCTAGATAGACTTGTTGGACGTGCCTTCTACTTATTTTTGGATGGGTACTCAGGTTACAATCAGATTTTGATTACTCCGGAAGATCAGGAGAAAACCACTTTTATATGTCTGTATGGCACCTTTGTATTTTCTAGGATGCTATTTGGTTTGTGTAATGCACCGGCTACCTTTCAGTGGTGTATGGTAGCTATATTTATCGACATGGTGGATGACTTCTTGGAAGTGTTCATGGATGGTTTCAGTGTTGTGGGTAACTCTTTTGAAGAATGCTTGGGTAATCTTGGCAAAGTGTTGGCCTGATGTGAGGAGACAAATCTAGTGCTTAACTGGGAAAAATGCCACTTTATAGTTGAGGAGGGTATTGTCCTCGACCATAAGATCTCAAAAAATGGTATTGAGGTTGACAAGGTGAAAATTGAAGTGATTTCCAAGCTTCCTCCTCCTACTTCCGTCAAGGGGGTTAGGAGTTTTCTTGGGCATGTGGGGTTCTACCGAAGATTCATCAAAGACTTTTCTAAGGTAGTGAATCATTTGTGCAAATTATTGGAAAACGATGCAAAGATCGTGTTTAATGATGAATGCATGAAAGGTTTTGAACTTCTCAAGTACAAATGGACAGCCACTCCCATTATTACCGCACCCAATTGGAGCTTACCTTTTGAGCTCATGTGTGATGCAAGTGATGTTGCGGTAGGAGCGGTCTTGGGTCAAAGAGTAAACAAGATGTTTCACTCGGTGTATTATGAAAGCAAAACAATTATGGATGCTCAGGTAAATTACACGGTGACGGAAAAAGAGTTGCTAGCAATTGTGTTTGCAATGGAAAAGTTTAGACCTTATCTCATGGGCACCAAGGTGATAGTTCATACTGACCATGCTGCACTCCGCTACTTGATGACAAAGAAGGATTCCAAGGCTCGGTTGATGAGATGGATTCTATTGCTTCAAGAGTTTGACCTTGAGATTGTTGATCGAAAAGGGTGTGAAAACCAAGTGGCGGATCACTTGTCCCGCTTGGAGGAGGAGGGGAGGCCCCATGATGGACTCAAAATTAATGATTCATTCCCCGATGAGCAACTCCTCTCCGTATCTGTGAATAACATGCCTTGGTTCGCCGATGTTGCCATCTTTCTCGTGACCGACATTGTTCCGTGTGAGCTCTCTTCTAACCAAAGGAAGAAGCTTAAATGGGATAGCTTGGACTACTACTGGGAAGAGCCTTATTTGTTCAAAATTTGCAATGATGGTGTGATCCAAAGATGTGTTCCGGAAGAGGAGCAAATGAGTATTCTTGATGCTTGTCTTTCCTCTCCCTACGGTGGCCATCATGGTGGGGCGAGAATGGCTTCAAAGGTGCTTAGCTATGGATTTTATTGTCCTACATTGTACAAGGATGTGGGTGAGCTTGTGAAGAGATGTGATGAGTGTCAGAAAGCTGGTAGAATATCAAAGAAGGATGAAATGCCTCTCACCGCTATTCTTGAGGTTGACATATTTGATGTATGGTGAATTGACTTCATGGAACCATTTGTGAGTTCATGTGGAAACACATACATTCTAGTGGCCATTGATTATATTTCCAAGTGGGTTGAGGTCGTGGCTTTACCCAACAACGAGGCCCGGAGCATGGTGGATTTTCTTAAGAAGAATATCTTTACTCAGTTTGGCACTCCTTGAGCAATCATCAGTGATGAGGTTTCTCATTTGTGCAATAAGGCATGTGACACTTTGCTTGTAAAGTATGGTGTCAATCACAAGGTTTCAACCCCTTACCATCCTCAGGCTAGTGGGCAAGTTGAGGTCTCCAACAAGGAGATTAAGAGCATATTGTGAAAGACTGTCAATGCAAATAAGACTGATTGGTCAAAGAAACTCGATGATGCTTTATGGGCTTACAGGACTGCTTACAAGACTCCAATTGGTATGTATCCATACCGGTTAGTATTTTGGAAAGCTTGCCATCTTCCGGCTGAGTTAGAGCACAAGGACATGTGGGCTTTGAGAAAGTTAAATCTTGAGTGGGATGTTGCAGCAAATCTCTGAGAAGAGCAACTCAATGAGCTTGATGAGTTCCGGTTTCATGCCTATTCCAGCTCGTCTTTGTATAAGGACAAGATGAAGTACTTACATGATAAGTATGCCCATAGAAAGGAATTCAAGGAAGGTGACTTGGTTCTCTTATTCAACTCCCGGTTACGACTATTTCCGGGAAAGCTCAAGTCAAAATGGAGTGGTCCTTTTGAGGTGGGGCTTGTAACTCCGTTTGGTGCTCTTGATTTGAAAAAAAAATGGTGAAATCTTTAGAGTTAATGGGCACAGAGTGAAACACTATCTTGGCAAGTTTGATGGTAGCCACATGGTGGCAATGATCCATCTCAAATGATTGATGGTAACCTGCATCGTGCCGCGATGTTAAATCAGGCGCTTCTTGGGAGGTAACCCATGTGTTTTTCTTGTTTTTGATTTTCTTCTTAATGTAGGATTTGTTTTAGACTAACTGGTTGTGAGATGCATGTAAGAATGTTTGATGCAGTGCAGGACAAAGCCGGAAAAATTTGGCAGAGTCTGTAGTTGGATCGCTGATAGTGCTCCATTTTTCGCGGTCAGCGGTGACCAGTTCGCGGAAGTGTAATTTGCTAGCGGACGTGGGCTTGAAAAGTATAAAATGAGACTTCTTTGAAGTTTCACCCGCGTCCGCAGAGGATTTTTTGCGATCGGCGGTGCCATTCCGCGATCGCGTTACATTTCCACTATCAGTGGTGGTGCAAAACAAGCAACCTTTTTGTGGTGACAAAGCGCAGTCCGCGGTGATATTCCGCGACCGCGCCAGGTAATTTCGGTGGGCCCCAGGGTAATTTGTATAAATAGAAGGTCAAGAAACTTTTTACCCTTTTCGATCTTTGAACTCTCAAAGCTTAAATTTTCCTGTTCATCTGAACCCTAATCCGCACAAACACAAAATTAAAGTCCATTTTCATCACTCATCACACAACTGGTAATTTCATTTCATAAATATTCTTTAATTTGTACTTGTTTTTCTTTTATTTGTTAGTTTTTACTTCTTCTTCTTCTTTTCTTTTAATTTTCAATTAGGGTTGATTAGTGTTAATTAAATGATGCTTAAATAGTTAGAGTTCATTAATTAATACCTAGTTGGGGTTAATAGGGTAGATAATATCCGCTAATGGCAAGAAAAATTAAAACCCTAGGTTGCTCAGGTCGTGTTTGAATTCCGCAGCCGCAAATGTTTTTCCGCGGCCAGTGTTCATGTGCAAAAACTGAGTTTGGGAAGTTTGAATACCGCGGTCAGCGATGGCAAAGTCCGCTGGCAGCAGCCTGCTTTACGTTGTCGCGCTATATTTTTTGCAGTCAGCAGTACATAAGTTCACTGAAGTACTCAAAATGGGTTCGGGACAACGGTTGTTTTTCTGCGGACAGCGGTGCAACTTTCGCGGACGCGCCCAACACTCCGCCCTCAGGCAGGACTTTAAAATCAGAGGATGGGTAGTCTGATCCCTATGCCTCCATTACCGCGCCTCCTTTTCCGCTCTCAGAGGTATTAGTTCTGCGGCCGTGCTTCTTTATCTACTAACAACGGTTCTGCAAGTTTTTACAACACTGTCAATTGTTCTTTGCTTTTCTTTACTGCTTCTTCTAGCACCAGTACTAACTATCTTCCACTGACTATGCATGCAAACAATGGTTAAAGAAAAAGGTGGCAGTGACAAACAAAAAGGGAAAGCATAGTTCTCCCGGGGTAGGGGACGAGTATCGACGCCCTCTTTTTCTCTAACTGCGGGGTCAGAAATCGGGTATACGACATTGGGAAGGAAAACTCTATTCCCTTTCGAGAATTGGATTTTGGAATTTGAAGAGTCGCCACCTAATAATTATAGTGCATTAGGACACTTTTTAGAAGAGTTTGAGTTGGAAAACCAGAGTTCGGGTAAGGGCTAGAAATTATCTCGAGGGGAAGGTGTTAGGCACCCCTCAAGATCCACTAGTGTGGTCCCGGCCATGTTGCAATTGTGACTTTACAAGTAAACAATCAAGGCTCAAATAAGGAATCGCATATAATATTTCAATTAGGTTGAAAACTTTCGAAGGTAAGTAGAGAGGGCGAAAAAATTATGAAACAAAGATTTGAATAGTTTTACAAGAAGAGATGAAAGAACATAAAAGGGAGGGGGGGGGGTCCTAGGCTTATAATTAATATGGATCACTTCAATGCAATATCCAGCAATCACTCCTCAGAAGAGGGGTCGCACGTGATATTAGCGCACCGGTCATCATATCTATATTCTACCCACCCCGTTAAGGTATTAAAGCGCGGAGAGTTTCATTACTTATTGCATGCTAGTACCCATCCAAATCCTATCAGTCCCGGAGGCATTTAGGACTACTAATCCGAAAGAGAAAGGGATTTAGGGCCTTTTGAGAGTTTCAAAGGAAAAAATACTAAGGCGTCAATCAAAACACATAATACAAGTAAAAGTGGAGGCAGATAAACAAGTAAGGCTCAAGTAAACCTCCTTAAATCAAATAAGCCATAGAGTTTAGCATGTCTCGCATGTACTGGTTTGGTCTTTAAAATTAAAGCGATAAACAGACTGATTTAACTCATATTTTTAGATAGGAAGTCCATATGAGGCTTACTCAAATTCAGTCATCAAAGACTGAACCACTTTAATTAGTCAACTTTACCTTAAATGTGGGATAGAACTATTGATTGTAAAGGAGTTGCAGAATAAGATAAGTTTCATAAAAGATTGCAGACTTAATACAAAGAAAATGGTTTAAAACGAGTTTCAGAAGACATACTTGTTTAAGAAAAAGAATTGCCGAGTTTTAGCAAAAGAACTGAATTGCAGATTAATTCAAAAGGGTTTATCAGATAAGTATAAAGAAGTGAATTCAGATTGATTTAAATAAAAAGTTTGTCAAATTATCAGGAAGGTAGTAAGTTTTCAGAAAATATGCACTGATTTGAGAATATTTATCAAGAAGGAAATAGATGCACTGATTTGGTTACAAGAAAAGTTTTAATGGTTCAGAAAACGTGCAGAAAGTCGCTTGTTTTAGCGAGAAGGGGCAGTACTGTTTTAGACGAGTGAAACAATTCCGATTTGAAGTTCCTATATGCATGATCTCTACAAGTTACTGATTTTAATACCTTTCAAACGTTAATAGCCTTACAAACATGATATCTATATGCTGGCTTATCATTAAACCTAACGGTTTGCCTAATGTCATTATAAATGCAGAAACGCAAATCCCTATAGGCATGGTATCTATATGCATAGTTGTAGAAATCGGGAAGTTAGATCCTATAAGCATGGTTTCTACTTGTGAGATTGCATAGATCAAAAATTAAATTCTATAGGCATGATCTCTACCCTTTGTGCATAAAGTAACCCCTCCCTTTTCACTAAATCCCCATGAGTTTATACAAATTATTACAGGCCAATAAAAACAAGACAGAAATTAAAAGTACATCAGAAATCATCAGCTACATCCAAGCAGCCTAATTCAGACTTAGTGTCTAACAACATGAAATTGAACCATTTCCGAAATCCAGATTTCCAAAGCTTTCTCTTATCTGGGGTGTTTCAGAGATCCAAGGAGTTTCAGGAACTCCAGGCAGCTTACACCCCAAATATATTGCAGATTTAGATTATAGTGCAGTGTGGAAATGCCAGCTCTCAGATGTCCAAGTTCAGAAGGAACTCAAGGTCCCAAAGCGAGGCTCAAGAGATAGGGGAAGAACTTAAGATTCTAGGAATAGGTGTAAGTGCACAAAGGGGAAAGGGAATAAAAGAGAGACAGGGCAAGCTAGTGGTCATGCCCAGCAATTGGGATGCTGGCACACCCTGACCAGCCTGCTAGTCAAGCATTGAGAGTTAAGATCCATTTTGGATCAAGCCAAGGCCTGGACAGTAATTAGGATACTGTAAGGCCAAGAACTTAACTCAGCACATAGAAGGGGATAGGGGTAGAGGATTCATAACAGAAATAGAAGCAAGGAAGGAAAATATTTAACACAAATTACTGAACGTAGGCAGTAGAGTAAACAACAGTCTGAAGCACATAAGGGTGAGGCAGAAAGTTAAATAAAGGACATACCAGTTTCAAAGAAAATAAGTAAGCAAAAGAAGCCTTGAGAGAACCAAGTTGTAAACAGCAGTTCCAAAAGATTTCAAGCAAAGCCGAATTTAAAACAGTATTGCAAGAAAGTGTTTTGTTCGTGTGTATTTCAGTGTGTGTCAAAAATGTGGAAGGGTAGTCCCTTTTATAATGCAGAGAAGCAAGTAAGAAAGGTAAGAAAATAGTTTACCATCAATCACATAGAATTTCCCTTCAGTTAAGGGATTTGATCTCAAACGGGTAGAAGATAATTAAGGAAAGAATTTTGATTAAAGCATTTTCAAAGTAGCACAAAAGGGGTAAATACATAAAGGCTATTTAAGGACAGGGTCTTGACAGTACATGCCTGTAACATTTAAAGAAAGAAAATCAATTAATAGCCAAGAAATCAGAATTACAAGCTCAATTCGAATGAATCAAGTCAAGAAAAGGTAAAGGAGGTTAAATCAAAGAAAATCAGTGACAATCAATCAAACCCCATTAGAGGATTTCAAAATCAATCAATGAGTTAGTAAAAACCTTTGAAAGCAGAGTTCTCATATATAAAGCACACAAATATGTGAATCAAGAAGAGGCTGTCAAATTATTTAGAAGAGGGTTTAATTGAAGAGAAGTCCAGAATCATAAGCAACGAGATGCAGGTTCAATTTGAAGACTCATAGCGAGTCTGAGAGTTCAGGGTCCCAGAGTGGAGCCTCAAATCGAACACAAAAAATCAAAATCGTCAAAGGAAACCCCCGAATCCTAGGGTTTCAAAATTGAATCGGACATGAAAGTGAGAAAGCAAGTCATTGAAACAGGGATGATAGCAGGTTTGAAACGCAAAGCAAGAAAACCGATTTAAGAGCATAAAAGAACATTTTTAGAAAAGTCGGGGCTTAAGCAAGTTCAGAAGAGAAGAGAGGATACGAACTTAAACAAAAGTAGATGAAACATGCTTAGCAAGAAGACAAACAGAGTTCAGTAAAGCAAAAATCAAAGAACTCAACGGTAATCATATATAGTAAAAGAGTAAGGAAAACATAACACGGATTAACATGTGAGTACTGGAGTAACATGTATAGTAGAAAAAGAAAGTGGAAGAACAGTACATGCATAGTAAAAGAGGTCATACAAACACACGTAAAGAAAGAATAGAAAGAATCAGAAAGATGCTTTTTTTTTTTGAAAAAACCTTTCAGAAACCCTAAATCGAAGGTAAACGATTTTAAAAAGAAAATCTGGGGAAGACCTTTTAAAAATGTCAAATAAAGCATAGATACAGTATAGATCTAAGCAAACAAACAGAGAAAGAACCTCGAATAGCTTAGGGTTTTGGAGAAACCCTAGAAATGAGAAAGGCTTGGAAACAGGTCCGATCTTAAGTCGGAAAGGTCAAGAATCAGTCTCCTGAGTCTTGAATATGCCGGAGCATGGCCGGAATCTTCGAATCGGTGAAGGTCTGAGTGAAGACCTTCGAGGTTTGGCCTCGAACCTTCGAGCATCAGGCATGCAAGAGCCGGAGGAGGTGAGTATAGGCTGTTTATGGCCTGAGAAGCCATGGACTCCGACGAAAACACGGTGGGAGGAGGCTAGGGTTCCGAAGAGCCTTGAGAGAATCTGAGAGCGTTCGGGATTCAAAGGGTCAGGTGGAAAATGAAGGAATTAGGGTAGGTCGTTTGGTTTAATTATGGAAGGGTGGGTTATGGCCGTTGATCTTGAATGATCAACGGTCCAGATCTGGAAAGGTAGGTGGGAATCGGGTAGGGCCATTTAGATTGGGTTATGGGTTGGGTCAGGTTAAAAAGTGGGCCGGTCCGGTTGGGGTTGGGATTGGGTCAAATGGTGGTTAAAATTGAAATATAAATTGGGGCTGTAATTGAAATAAATGAGGCTAAATGTTAAACGGCCATTTCTTCCCTTTTTATTTTATATAAAATAATTAAAAAGATTTCTAAAACAAATTAAAAGCATTGAACTAATTAATAAGGTATAAGTATTAATTTAAAAATACTGGAAATAATTTAATAATAATGAAATGCTGTTAATTGTAAAATAGGCTATAATTGCAATTACATGCAATTTAACTTTTAAATATCAAATAAATTTGTAAAAATATGCAAAAAATTGCCTTAATTATATTTTGGTGTAAATATGAGAAATAAATAAATTATTCACCAAAATGATAATTTTAGGAATAATTATTGAATTTTGCACTGCTAAAATAGACAATAAATTTGTTTTGAAAGTCTTTAGAAATTTGGGAAAAATACCAAAACACTCGGGCACTCTTATGTATGTACATATATGTTATTTTGAAAGTATTTTGAGTATAAAAAATTCTTAGGGAAAAATTGGGTATCAACAACGAGGACAAATCAAGTTACCCCTAGCAGTGCGGTAATCTATTGGGAAAAGGCCGAAAGATATCAGAGCTGCAGACAGAGATGCATCCCACTCCGAGGGGAGTGAGTATGTTCCCTCCCGGGAGGCTTCAAAGAGTGAGTTTGTTCCCACACATGTACCAGACTTCCTAGGGAGATTTCGACTTAGAGACGTGCCTACACCCCAAGCTTCTCCTGCTTCTTCTGAGTCATCTGATAGCTCAACGGAGAGTAATGAGTCCTCAGCATCAGCCTCTCCTATAGCCTCCCCACATAGATCGGATCCCATTAATGTAGATGCTGAGACACTGGATGACGGGAGAGATGGTGACAACCAGACTAGAGGGTTGGCTAGAACAAGAAACTCAGAGGTGTGACAACAAAGAATTGTCAGTGAGCAAGCTCACCACAAATTCTGAGAGTGGTGGACTTAGAGGTCACTCATATATGAGCGTCAATTTATAGAGCGGGATCTTCTGCCCCCATAACCCCAATGTGAAACGGCAATTTGATGAAAGAGTGGGGTGGAAACACTTTACTAGCGGGTTGTCGTTTGTTAATGAGCACCTAGTAAAGGAATTTTATGCCAATGTCGCCCACATCAAAAAGGGCACATTTGTGGCTAAGGTGCAAAACCTGAAGTTTAGGTTTGATAGGAAGACTCTGAATGACTATATTGGTTTCAATAATAAGGATGAGTCGTTGTACATAGAGAAGGTGTCCATGGATGAGGCGGCCCGCCCGTGGTTGGCATCAATACTTGCTCTCCCAGGTACTACTCCAACTTGGTTGACAGCGGGGGTCCCTATCTACAGGAACACCTTGAACTTCGAGGCAAATGGCTGGGAGACATTTGTGTGCAGCAGATTAGACCCCACTATCATGACAGTGACATGCCGGTTTCCCGGGCGATTATAATGGCGGCTATCATGGAGGGGTACCTGATCAATATTGGGAATATCATGTCCAAGGTGATCACCAAAGTGGTTAGCAAGGGTGAGAGATACTACCCTTTCCTAAAATTCCTCATCATGTATCTTGAGGATCAGGAGGTTGAGAAAAGGGATTTCGATATCAAGGTGAAACCCAAGAGGCCCTTCTCATAGTACAACCTTCAGGGTCCAAGCAACCCTAAATCCAAGGGAAAAACTACTACCTGCACTGGCCAATCTGAAGAGCCAGCAGTGGTGGTCACTGCTTCTGAGCCTCCCACTGCCATACCAGATCCTTCCCCCGGACCTTCTACTTCCAGGCCTTCCTTAGTGCCCTCCTCATCAACATACCCTTTGAATGCACATAGGATGAATCAAACTCTCTCTAGCATCAACAACTGGATGCAAGCAACAACATCAAAGCTATTTGTACTATCGAGCTCAGTGGCAGCCCAGTCAGTTCCCACGTAGCCCTAGGTGCCAGCTTTAGTGGAGGAATCTCTCAAGGAGCTTCTGGACAACCAGAAGAAGCTCCTGGACAACCAGAAGAAGCTCCTGGACAACCAGAAGCTCATCATGGATGCTCTGGCAGTGCAAGGAAAAGCAATTAAGGAGCTAAGCAAGCAGATGAAGAAGTTGAAAAGACTCGGGCCTCAAAGGAGTCAGTGAAGCTGTTGAGAGGAGAGGTGGAGAAGATGAAATGAGCTGGTGACCTACCATTGGAGCTTTTATTAGAGGACCCCATTCTAGCAGCTCAGGCAGAGCAGGTACCAGAGTTGGAGGTTGAGGAAGAGCTTAGGAGGAGAAGACTGATTCCCCAGGCTGATGACTTGGAGATTGAGCTGGGGACACTGAGGGAGGTGCCTCAGGCTAGCCACAGGACCCCGCAGGAGGTGATCTAGGGACCTAGCCACAGGACCCCATGCAGACGGAGGACCCATAAGGAGTTTTCTTTACTCTCTAGCCCCTTTTAGATCTTATTTTTTGCTATTTAGCATTGAGGGTAATGCTAGTTTTCATTTGAGGGGGTGGTCCTATTTTGATGATTTGATAATTTGATTGTAATTATCATACTAATTTTTTTATTGTTATTTTGCACTTTTGGTATGTATATAACTTTACCATTTATTTTCACTTTTCGTTATTTTTCAATTTCGGTATGTATATAAAGTTACTTTTTCATGTATATATTCATTCCCTCTTATGTATATTCGTCTCAATCCCCTATTGTACATATTCAGTTCACTTTCCATATTTTAATTCTTTTGCAATTTCCATTAATAGCATAGCTTCTTATTTTATTTAGTAGCTTCTTTTTCAGTTCGTAGCTTCTTATTTTTACAAGTTTTCGTAATCAATAAGCCTTTGGTTTTCTTAATTCCATGGTTCTTTCTAAAGGTGGAGTTTGTGTGAACCGGGTAGCTTTTCCCGATGATGGATGGCATGACAACCTTCTTAAAGGTTTGAGTTTATTTTTCTTTTTGTTTTTGTGTAAATAGTAGCTAGTGAACAATAGTGCCTCAGGCAAAGCTTCACTTGGGCCTAACACATTTACCTTTGACCTTATGGTTAAAAACAAACTAATGTGTAAAGGATGGTTATAGTTGTGACCTTGAGACTGTTGTGTTGACTAAACAATCATCGAGTTGTTTCTCGGAACCATTTATGTTGCTCAAATATTATCTAAGGTTATTGTGGGCCCTTGACTCTGCCTCTTTAGCAATGCTATAGCTTGTGTGGTGAGGTTTTGATTTGCAAGTCCAAGTCTCGTACCAATAAGTCTAGAACTTGCCCTGAATATTTGTCTAGGGGAAATCCTAAGTATAGCTCGACTTGAGAAGTGACTATAGTCTCTCCTTGATCCAAATTGTGACGACCCAAAGGGTCATCACCAAAATTCTTCCTTGTTCCGTGCTTTCGAGGCCTTGAAAACCTCACTTTTAGTTGCCTCGATATTGCGTGCGCAGTCCGGGCGCGAAGCCGGAAAGATTTTATGTTGAAATATGCGAATTTTGTGAGAAATTTGATGAATTTTGATATTAATATGCATAATATTGACTTCAGTAAACATTTTGGGTAAACGGACCCAGACTTGTGATTCGACGGTCCTGGAGGGTCCGTAGAAAAATATGGGACTTGGGCGTGTGCCCGGAATTAAATTCCGAGGTCCCAAGCCCGAGAAATGAATTTTTGTGTGAAATTGTTTTATGAAATTTATTAAGGAAAATGAAGAAGAAAATTGATCGGAAAACTGTGTTATCGGGCTCGTATTTTGGTTCCAACGCCTGGTACGAGTCTTAAATATGTTTTAAGCACTATCTGTAAAGTTTGGCTAAAAACGGACGTCATATGACGTGTTTCAGACTTAAAATGGGGAATTTGAGTTTTTATGAAAGTTGAAAGAAAACCATGTATTTTGAGGCTTGATCCTATGTATATGATGTTATCTTGGCGATTTGATCGCACGAGTAAGTTCGTAAGATATTTTAAGGTGGTGTGCATGTTTGGTTTGGAGCCCCGAGGGCTCGGGTGAGTTTCGAGTGGGGCCCGGGAGGGTCTTAGAATTAAAAATGCAGGTTCAGGTGTTGCAGGCCCAGCGCGGCTGCGGTCATTTCCGCGCGGTCCGCGCTGGTAGCCACACGGCCGCAGTGCTTTTCTGTGCGGTCCGCGTGGTGGAGTTCTGAGGGTCGGTAGTTCAGTTCGACCAGCGCGGCCGCGCACTAAATCAGTGCGGTCCGCGCTGGGTGGGTTTCAGAGAGCCCACTTCTTCCCTCCCTCGGTGCGGCCGCGGTATATTTTCGCGCGGTCCGTGCTGGCAGCCACGCGGCCGCGGTGCATTTCTGTGCGGTCTGCGCCAGCCCCCAGCAAAATGTATAAATTCGGGATTTTCAGTCATTTTTCCACTTTTCAAAAACCCAAAACCTAAGAGGTGATTTTCCAAACAACTTTTCTTCTTCAAAACGATTGGTAAGTGATTTCTAACTCATTTTCTTCACTTCTTAACATATTTTAACATGATTTCAACTTCAAAACAAAGATTTTCATGGGGGAAATTGGGTGTTTTGTGTAGAACCTAGGTTTTCTACAAATTGAGGAGTTGGACCTCAATTTGGGGTCCGATTTCAAAACAAAGCATATATTTGGATTCGCGGGAGAATGGGTAACCGGGTTTTGGTCCGAACCTCGAGTTTCGACCATGTGGGTCCGGGGGTGTTTTTGACCTTTTTGGGAAAAACCTTGTAAAAATTATTTTCATGCATTGGGATTGATCCATTTAGTAATTATTAATGTGATTGAGTAACTTATGACTAGATTCGAGCGGATTGGTGGTGGAATCAAGAGGTAAAGCTATACTAGAAGCGTGAGTTGAGTTTGGAGCATTCGAGGTAAGTGTTTGTTCTAACTTTGGCTTGAGGGAATAGGATTAGGATGTTATTTGCTACTTGCTAATGTGGAGTACGGTGTATAGGCATGGTGATGGTTATCTATGCACCGGAGTCTAGCATGACCGTGAGTCTTAATTGCTTTTAATTCGAATAATGTGACACAATCCCCTTGTTTACTTGATGAGTTTCATATAATGGGAACGATTGAGGTAGAATTGTGATTGATGTACTTTTGGAGCGTTAGCTAAAACATGAATATGTTAGTTGAGGAAGAAGTGATTTAAAAAGAGAATGTTTGTGAGTATTCCCTTGCCGGGATGTGTAGACTGATATATACTCTCTCTTGTCGGGATATTTTGGGCTGTTAGCTGTACCCTTGTCGGGTTAAAGGTATTGAGTTGTTATCCTCCCCTGAAGGGGTCTACTATACGAAGTCAAATATTATATACTATATTATGGGATCGTGTGGCACGCCGTCCACTTATAGTGATATTATGGGATCGTGTGGCACGCCGTCCACTTATATATGATATTATGGGATCGTGTGGCACGTCGTCCACTTATATATGATATTATGAGATCGTGTGGCACGCCGTCCACTTATATATGATATTATGGGATCGTGTGGCATGCCGTCCACTTATATATGATATTATGGGGTCGTGTGGTACGCCGTCCACTTATATATGATATTATGGGATCGTGTGGCACGCCGTCCACTTATATATGATATTATGGGATCGTGTGGCACGCCGTCCACTTATATGTGATATTATGGGATCGTGTGGCACGCCGTCCACTTATATGTGATATTATGTGATCGTGTGGCATGCCATCCACTTATATACTATATTATGGGATCGTGTGGCATGTCGTCCACTATATATATAAATATATATACATATTATGGAAACCAGAGTTTCTTCTGTTTATTTCCGATATTTCATTTTTATCTGTTACTCCCCGATAACATGTCCCCTCCCAGTTTTACTTTGTATTATCTTGTTATTGTTTTCTTGCACTTGTTATATATATCTGTACAGGTTAATTGTGGTAGGTCTTGTCTAGCCTCGTCACTACTTCGCCGGGGTTAGGCCAAGCACTTACCAGCACATGGGGTCGGTTGTGCTGATGCTGCACTCTGTTTATTTTTGTGCACAGATCAGGGAGCAGCTTTCGGACTGCAGCAGTAGGACTTTTGGGAGCTATCTTCAGTTCAGGGACTCTCGAGGTAGCCTAGCTGGCGTTCGCAGGCCGAAGTCCCTTTCCATGTTTTTCGTTTTTTATCTTGTATCAGACAAACATGATGTATTTACCTTTCAGATATTGTTTGTAGCATTCTGTAGTAGTCCGTGAGCTAGTGACACCAAACTCTGGGTAGCATTTTGGTTCAAACTTCCGCACTTTTGGTTTTTAGTTGTTTTAAATTTAAAGTCTTCCGCTTAGATTTTGTCTCGCTTATTATATAGTTGAAAGAAAGCAGGAAAGGTGTCTTAAACATTCGGCTTGCCTAGCTCCGACAGTAGGCGCCATCACGACACCCGATGGTGGGAAATCCGGGTTGGGACACAAATTGAGACTTGAAAACATCCATAGCTCACCAAAGATGATATCCCTAGTCAACCCCGTTGATCCATAGCCCTTATTCTTTTAAAAACCATGATATAAGCCTTTATCCATTCTAAAATAATCCTCTTTTGTCACCTGATCTTTCTTTAACACAAATTGGCAAAAGTACAAGTTTGGGGGGAGAGACGAGGAATGCAAAAGTGATAAAAGGTACAAAATGAAGAAAAGAAAAGGCAAAAAGAAAAATAAAGAAAAGCCAAAAAGTCAAAAAAAAAGTGAACAATGTAGAAGAAATAAAGGGATTCAATAAAAGCAAAGATGAAAAGCTTGGAAAGACTAGAAAGGAGAAAAAGGATTGAAATGAACAAAAAAGAGTGACAATGTGTCTCTCTAGCCCCTAAGGAAGAAGTAAATGACTCAAAGAGTCAAGAAAATGTGAGCCAAAATGAAGAAAATGAAGTGCTTAAGGAAAGATGAAACCTTCATAGACCAATATATCCTTTCTTGAACCAAAAACCTTCATTACATTCCCGCAAAAGCCCTATATGATCTTGAGTTGAGTGAGCTTACATTAGTAGTGACTCACATAAGGGGAAAGCTTATGGTACTTAGAGCCGGACTTGTGACCTTCCTTTGAGAGAGATGAGTGTGTTTTCCATAATCCTCGTTCTGGGTGCTACAATCAGAAAGTGAGGTTTGCAATGACCAATGTAGTAGAAAGAGTTTCCTTAATGAGTTGAGTCAACTCTTGATGCTTTTGTGTCGCACTAAAGCCATGGTGCTAAAAAGATTGTGTATGGTCAATAATGCATTTGAGTTGAGGGTAATTGTTAGTCCCAATTAATTCTTGATGAGGTTGCTTTAGGACAACTGAAATTTTCCTTTCTTTTATCTTGAAGAGGTGGGAATTACTTTGTTTGCTTGAGGACAAGCAAAACCTTAAGTTAGGGGAAGTTGATAACTAGGGATTCTAGCCTATTTTATACTCCTTTTTTGTTTAGGTTTTGGATTAAAAGTGTGAGCAAGTATTCCCGAAAGCTAACTTATTGTGCTTGTTTGCAGTGTTTGGTTAAAAAGAGACAAGAAAGTCATAACCAGCTCATAAAGGAGTGAAACATACAAAAGTTCAAAGCTGAGTCAAAAGGCGCTGACAGCGACGAAATAGAAGCGGACGCGGAGGTCTCACCGCTAAGGCGGACTTAACTACGCTCTCAGCGGTAACAAGGTTCCGAGAGTCAACAATTAGGCTTAACAGTCACCGCTGTTCGCGGTGAAATTGCGCGGCAGCGGTATCATCTGGCGCGACCGTGGTCCAATTCTCGCCCTCAGTAGAATAAAGAATCAGAGAACTAAAGTTTGGAGCTCAAATAGAAAGGCACAATCCGCGATCATATTTCACGGCCGTGGTTGAAAGAGCGCTGAGGTGGTTGATTTTTCGCTCCCAACAGACTAAAGTTCAGAACCCAGCTCAGAAGAGAAGAACTGCGGTCTGCGCTTGCTTTTGCATGGCCACGAAAGTCATAGCGCTGAGGCGGCCTATTTTCCGCTATCAGCGGAATCTCCGTAGGGCAATTTTTTCCGAATAATTTAACTGTGTATAAATATTTCTTTTTCAGATTTTTAGGGTGTCTGTTATTTTTTGGAGCACGTGAGCAACCTCTTTTTGCTTTTTAGAGTAATTTTAGAACATATTTAACAATTAATCTTAGATTTTACTCTTGTAATTACTTTTTATGGCTTATATTTCATCTCCATCTTTGATTATGAGTAGCTAAACCCATTAGCTAGGGTTGTGGCCCAACCCTAGTGTGGGTATTTAACGGGTCTTCAATTTTATGGTTTAAATGTTTATGGGTTAATGATATTTAGCTTGATTCATGCTTTAATTGTTGAATTGGTGGTTGCAAACACCGATTTGTGACTTTTTGACTTAAGCTCTTCTTGAGAAAGAGAGTCTAAGTCTAGGAAATTCAAGCTAACAAGGAATTGGGGTGCATTCAAGAGATTGATAGCCCCAATTAAAGGGTTAAATCTAGAGATAGTAATACTCGACTTGAGCCAACTTTGCTTGCATTATTTAAACACCCAATTGGGCTTGAGAAAGCCAATTAGGGCAAAGTCACTCAAACTACCAAGAGGTATAGAGTGAGTAATTATGTGCAATGGCTAAATCATGATTCTAATTACAACAAGTTTGCCCTAAGTTTTAGATCCCATTAGATACTTACCTAGGTGTAAGTCACTTCCCTAGTGCCTTTTTACCAATTAAGAAAACCCTTACAAAAAATATAATACTTAGCTTATTTTCATTCTTCATTAGTATTAAAAGTAGAATAGTAATCAAAACAACGCATGATTAGAAGTATAATTAAGAACATCGCATATAGCTAGATTAGATACAAACCCAATTCCAAACTAATATTAGCTCTCTGTGGATTCGATCCTGACCTTTCGGGTAAAAGCTGCATCGACCACTCTTGCCATTCTATAGTGGTACATGGTTATAACCGATCACATATCATCTATATATGCTAGCACAATAACAAAGCCTCCTTCTGGTAGCTTTTTGACAAATAGAGAGTGATCATATTGGCTCTGAGAAAACCCAAATGCACATAAAGCTTCAGCGAGCTTCTCATTCCACTGTCTTGGAGCTTGTTTATGCCCATACAAGGATTTGATGAGACTACAGACTGTATGTGACTCCCTGTGGCTCTTAAATCCTATGGCAATTCCATATATATCTCATCAAACATGTCACCTTGCAAAAAGGCATTATACACATCCATTTGATGGATGTGCCACCTCCTAGCAACAGCAACAGATAGGACTGTCCTCATAGTTACCATCTTTTCTACAGGAGAAAAAGTCTCCTTGTAGTCAATCCCTTCTTTCTGTAAATATACCTTAGCTACTAGCCTGGCCTTGAACCTTTCCACCTCTCTTGAAGCTTTATACTTAGCTTTATATACCCACTTGCATCAAATAGGACTCTATTGCCTTTAGGAAGTGGTACAACCTCTCATGTATTATTACTCTCCAGTGCCTCAACCTCTCATTGCATGGCTTCCATCCATCTAGGGTCTTGGCTGGCCTCAGCAAAGGAAGAAGGTTCAATAATGGAGGAAAATGCTGTAAGATATGCTTGATATTTAGAGGAAATACCACTAGTTTACATAGTTGGCTATGTTATAAGGAACATTCTGATGAACATTTAGAGAAACAAAGTCTTTTAGCCAGATAGGTAGGTTCCTATCTCTTGTAGATCTTCTAACTCCAGTAGGTTGTAGGGATTTATCCCCATGCAACTGTGCAAGTACAGGTGCAGGTGCTTTCTCTTGAACACTAGCAGGATCCGGTGAGCATGCTTCATCTTCCAGATCACCCACCATAGGAAGATCAATATCTTCAGTGGGGATAATTTTTACATTAGGATTGAGCTCTATGTTTTGCCCAGAGTTGATTTCAGGTGATTGATCATAGGCTGTGATATCATATGGCAAGAAAATATGAGAGTGAGAAGTGTGTTGATTTCTAAATGGAAATACATTTTGTTTGAAGATAGTATCCCTATTAACAACGAAGCAATTGTTAGTCAAATTTAAGAGTACATAGACTTTTTTGAACTAATGAGTATCCCATTACCACTACAGGAATTGCTCTTGGCATAAACTTGTCATAGACTTGTACATCTTTGGCATAACACTGACATCCCATCACTCTAAGATGTTCTAGTGAAGGTTTTCTATTATACATCTTCTCAAAAGTTGATTCACCATTCAATACTGTAGAAGGCATCATGTTTATGACATAAGTTGCAGCTAGAATACAGTGACCCCAGTACTTTTGAGGAATATGTGCTTAAAACCTCATAGCTCTAGAAACCTCTACGATGTGTCTATGCTTTCTCTCAGCTACTCCATTCTGCTAAGGAGTATAGGCACATGTTCTTTGATGCATCACTCCAAGTGCTTGAAACAATTTTGTACAAGTTGAGTTTACAAATTCTGTTCCATTATCAGTTCCGACAGTTTTAACTCCTTTGTCAAACTGATTACTTACATAACACAGAAATTGTTTTAACACAACACAAACATCTAATTTAGCTTTAAAAGAAACAACCAAGTCATTCTTGAGAAGTCATCTACCAGAGTTAGAAAGTATTTATTTCCATCAAAAGTTGAGACTCTATATGGTCCCCATACATCAGCATGTACCAGTTCAAAACATTGAGTAGTTTTGATACTAGTACTTAGGAATGAAAGTCTAGTGTGTTAAGCAAGTGGACTCATATGACACTTATTTATAGTAGACATACAATTGTCTAGCTTTATTGAAAACAACTTTTGAAGTACTCCACTTGTTATATCCCGCACTTCGTACATAAAAGTTTTGTCATAAGTTGCTCAACATAGACTCGTGGATGAGATTATCTTGACGTTATAAGTATTTATACTATTTATAACAAGCGATAAGTGAATTGCCATGAAGGTTAAAGGGTAAAAGAATCAAAGAAAATGAGTTTCATGGAAGATTGTCGATTTGGGATAAAATACGGTCCGAGCTATAATACCCGGTATTTATGGACTAGTGCCATACAAGGAACTACATGACCATGATAGTAAGGTGTATAAAGTATGTTAAAGGTGAGTAGTATTTTAAGTAAGTTGAGATAATTCTTAATTATGTGGGTAATTGGTTGATTATTGGGTAATGGGAGATTACCTAGTTAATTAAGGAATTAATTGGGTGATTAATTAAAGAATTTGGATAAGATTAAAACCTCCCCAACATGGAAGCACCCCCTTCTCATCTAATGACTCTTAATAAAGATTTAAAGGTGGCAGTGGCACATTTTAAGGAAAAAATATGACACCAAGTCTTAAAAGGTGGGGCCCACACCACCAAGACTAAGATTCCTTCTCTAGTGCAAAATGAAGTGTATCACATCCAAGAAAGACTTCAGCAAGATAAACATCATAAGAAACATGAGATTTCATAGGTTCTTTAACAATTCAAAAGGTGAGATTTCAAAGGTTCTTCAACAATTGAAAACGTGAGATTTCATAGTATCTTAAGCAACGTGAGGTTTTACAATTATAAAGGAGTACGGTGCAGTCTTTCTCAAGAGAATCGGTTTAGGTATATTAAGGTTAAGCCCTTCCTTCATTTTGGCATGATCCCGTAACTATGTGATTTTAATAACGAGGCATAAAGAGAAGTTTGTATTACTGAGCTTATGTACATTATCCTAGTTTCATAAGTTATAGTATCCTCCCTTATTGGGACTTTATATTCAGTTAGGTATTGTCTTCTTCCAGTAAAGATAGTAGCTATATATATAGTATTACAGTATTTTCACCACCATCGAGCTATAATCAATGGGAAGGCCCCTATTGGGCAACCTTTAATCAGATGGTAAGTTATATACCGAGCCTACTGTGGCCAAGCACCTATAGCGAGCCCAGAATGGCCGATGGGCAGGCCCTATTCAGCTTTCAGTTATTTTATTACCTTGCATACTTGGTACATTATTTTATACTGACGTCCCTTTCTCTGGGGATGCTGTATTTCATGCGTGTAGGTTTAGACAGACAGACGGGTAAACCTCCTTAGTAGGTGTTGCTCGAGTTCAGCATTATCGGTAAGCTCCATGTTCTTCGGAGTTGTCAGGTTAAGAGTTTTGTGTACATCTTGTGTATATATGTATATAGGTTATAGGTAGGTCGGGGCCCTGTCCCAATCACAATACATCTATCAGTAGAGGCTTGCAGATATATCTTGTCAGTTAGTGTAGTATGTTGGGCTTGTAGGCCTTGTATGTATATTGTTTTGGTTTTTCTGTTGTAGTAGTTATGACGGCCTTGTCGGCCTAGTTTTATATTGATGTTTAGTGAGCGTTAGTTTCCGTTGACTTTATATTTTGCTTCACAAATTGTCTTGCAATGTGGCCCATGGACAAAGTATGACATTATATGTTCAGAGTCCCTTAGTCGCAAGTTGGTACGCAAGGATAGGTGAGGCACTGGGTGCCGGTCTCGCCCCCCAGGTTCGAGGCGTGACAAAAGTGGTATTAGAGCAGTTCTGTCCTATGGAGTCTACAAGCCATGTCTAGTAGGGTCTTGTTTATAAATGTGTTATGCACCACATTCTATAAGCATGGGACTATATGGCATTTAAAAATTGGTTACCATTCTTTCAAATCTAAATTGTGCTGTAGAACTGAGTTATAGGAAATTTGAGTTAAACTTACGTGTTGGTGTTTGCATACACAGATGACAATAACTAGGAGGACTACGACTAGACAGATGAGAGACATGACAGTATGTGAGGGGACCAACAGGGTAAACCCTGTAGATAGGGCCCAGGGCGAGTCCCCTACCCAGCCATTACCGGCTCCTCCACCACCTGAGGAGATTCCTATGTAGACCGCACGTCCAGTTCCCCCTCCACTTCCATCAGATCAGAACTTGAGGAGTATAGTGCATTTGTTGACACAGTTGGTAGCTACCCAGCAATATGCTAGTGCATCCCCTAGTGAAAAATCTTCTGAGGGGTCTGGGAGTTCAAGGGTCCGGGAGTTTATTGCTTTGAGTCCCCTAGAGTTCACATTGACATATCAGAGGGAGGACCCACAGGATTTCATAGATCAGTTTCACAGGATCTTTCGGGTTATGCATGCCACGGAGAAAGAGGCAATTGAGCTAGTAGCTTTTCGACTCTGAGATATAGCCATACTTTGGTACGAGGGATGGGGGAGGTCCAGGGGACTTGATGCACCTCAAGCTATTTGGGAGAATTTTTCGAATGCCTTCCTTGACCAGTACTTATCGTGGGAGATCCGACAGGCTTAAGTTGATCAGTTTCTAGCCCTCAAGCAGGGCAATATAAGTGTTCGAGAGTGTACTCTCCGTTTTGACTCATTGGCTAGATATGCACCATCCATAATTGCTATTATGCGGGACCAGATTCACAGGTTTATAGTAGGGTTAGCCCTAGAGTTGACCAAGGCATGTTCTACCACTGCATTGCAGGATAGTATGGATATCTCCCAGATTCAGGTATTCACCCAGAATATAGAAAGCGGTAGGCGTCGGCAGCAAGGAACAGAGAGGACTGAGTCTGGGAACCGTAAGAGGATGAGATTTGCCGGGTCTCAGGAGTAGTCTCAAGGTAGTTATAGGCCCTAGTACTTCGGACGACCACCTAGGCCTCCTCCACCTCAGTTACACGGTTACAGGTATGACTGCTATACTCAGTTAGGACCAAGTGAGAGCTCACGGGCGTTGGGTTTGTAGCAACAACAAGGTTCAGGGCAGACATGGTCATTTCTGCCACAATGTGACATATGTGGTAGATGACACTTGGGCCAATGCCGAGTCAGTTCTGATGCTTGTTATACATGTGGGCGGTCGGGGCATATAATGTGATATTGCCCTTACAGAGATTATGGGGGTATGGCACAACCAACGAGTTCAGCAACAAGATCATCTATGTCTGTGCATCCTTCAGGAAGCAAGTCATAGTCTTCTCCTGGTAGATGTCGAGAAAGAGGTAAAAGTTCTAGTTTAGGTGGTAACCAAAATTGTAGCTATGCTTTAGTGGGTTAACAGGACCAGGAGTCTTCACCAGACATGGTAACAGGTATGTTGACCATTTTCTACGATGCTTATGCCTTAATAGACCCAAGATCTATTTTACCGTGTATTACCCCATTTGTCATGGGAAAGTTTGGTATAGTGCCTGAAATACTAAGTGATCCTTTTACAGTATCTCACCGGTCGGAGAATCGGTTATTGCTAGACGGGTTTACCAAGGTTGTATGGTGATAGTTTGTAGTCGTTAGAACTCAGACGACCTAGTTGAGTTAGAGATGTTGGATTTTGATGCTATCATAGGCATGGACTGGTTGGCAGCTTGCTATGCCACAGTTGATTGTCGAGCAAAGACAGTTAGATTTTCTTTTCCGGGTAAGTCAGTCCTTGAATGGGTAGGTAATACAGCGACACCTAGAGTTAGGTTTATTTCCTACCTGAAGGTGAGGAAAATGATCACAAAATGGTGCATTTATCATATTGTGCGAGTTAGAGATGTAGATGCTGAGATACCTACACTTCAGTCTATTCTAGTAGTCAAAAAGTACGCAGATGTATTTCCAGATGAACTTCCAGGTATTCCTCTAAAGCGAGAGATTGATTTTGGCATCGATTTGCTTCTGGGAACTCAACCAATATCCATCCCTCCGTGTGAAATGGCACTTGCCGAACTGAAGGAGTTGAAAGAGCAGTTAAAAAATTTGCTGGAGAAATGTTTCATTAGGCCCAGTACCTCACCTTGGGGTGTACAAATACTGTTTGTGCATAAGAAAGACGACTCGCTGATGATGTGTATCTATTATAGGTAGATGAACAAGGTAACTATTAAGAATTCTTGGGGCATATTGTATCCAATGAAGGTATAAAGGTAGACACTCAAAAGATTGAGGTCGTGAAATCTTGGCCTAGACCTACCACTCCGATAGAGGTTCGTAGAGGTTTTTTCTTCCCTTTTTGCACCATTGACGAAGTTGATGTAGAAACAACTAAGTTTCAGTGGACAGAGGATTGCGAGCAGAGTTTTCAAGAGCTTAAGAACAAGTTGATCTCAGCGCCAGTTCTAACACTTCCAGAGGGTCCAGATGGTTATGCCATGTATTGTGATGCCTTAGGTGTTGGGTTAGAATGTGTCCTAATGCAACATGAGAAAGTAATTGCTGATTCAAGGTAGTTAAAGAAGCACGAGCAGAATTATCGACCCACGGCCTCGAGTTAGCTGCGGTTGTCCATGCACTTAAGATATGGCGGCATTTTTTATATGGTGTTCATGTTGATGTATTCACAGATCATAAAAACCTTCAACATATCTTCAAGCAAAAAGAGTTGAATTTGCGACAGAAGTGATAGATTGAGTTATTGAAAGATTATGATGTTAACATTCTCCACCATCTAGGGAAAGCTAATGTTCTAACTGATGCCTTAATTTGCCAATCTATGGTAGCTTAGCACAGGTAGAGGACGAGAAAGGACAATTAATTAGAGAGATTCATCTATTGGCTTGTTTGGGGGTTCGGTTAGTAGATTCTGACGATGGTGGAGTTGTACTCCAAAACACTACAAAATCATCTCTCATAGACGAAGTTAAGGAAAGGTAATACGAGGACCAGAGTTGGACCAGTTGAGAGAGCAAGTTCTGCAGTAGAAGAAGTTGTTGTTAGAGCTTAAGGGAGATGGGGTTCTCAGATACAGGAGTTGCCTGTGTGTTCCAGATGTAGTAGGTCTACGAGACCGGATTATGTCAGAGGCACATTATTTGTGGTACTACATTTATCGTGGGTCAACGAAGATGTACCATGACATTAAGGATGTGTATTGTTGGAACAATATGAAGAAGAACATTGCTGAGTTTGTCGCTTAGTGTCCTAGTTTCCAGTAGGTGAAGGTAGAGCATCAGAAGCCCATAGGGCTAAGGCAGGCTATAGAGATCCCGACGTGAAAATGGGAGATGATAAACATGGACTTTGTCACGAGTTTACCTCGATCTCATCGTAAGCTTGATTCCATATGGGTGATAGTCGATAGGCTCATGAAATCAGCTCATTTCCTATCGGTCAGATCTATATATACAACAGAAGATTATGCAAAGTTACATACTAAGGAGATAGTGCGGCTACATGGAGTACCAATATCTATTATATCTGACTATGAGGCCCAGTTTACAACTCATTTTTGGAGGTCATTTCAGAGAGCTCTAGGGACTCGGGTGAATCTTAGCACATCTTTTCATCCATAGACTGATTGACAATCCGAGCGCATAATTCAGGTGCTTGAGGATATGTTACGAGCATGTGTGTTGGATTTTAAAAGAAGTTGGGATGAACATTTAACTCTTATCGAGTTTGCATATGATAATAGTTACCACTCCAGTAACCAGATGTCCCTGTACGAGGCTTTGTATGGGCGTAAGTGCAGATCTCCTATAGGGTGGTTTGAGGTTGGAGAATATGGGTTACATTGGCCAGACCTGGTTCAGCAGGTCGTAGAGAAAGTAAAGCTTATCCCGGAGCGACCGTTGAAAGCCCAGAGTCGTCAGAAGTCATATTCTGACGTGCGGTAATGAGACTTAGAGTTTGGGGTTAATGACTAGGTATTCTTAAAGGTGTAACATATGAAGGGCATGATGAGGTTTGTCAAGAAAGGCAAGATTAGCCCACGGTATATTGGGCCTTATAGGATCATTTGGAGAGTGGGATAAGTAGCTTATGAGTTAGAATTGCCCTCAAAATTGGAGTTTGTCCATCCAGTTTTTCACGTATCTATGTTACGGAAATGCATTGACGATCCTACCCGAGCGGTGCCCATAGATTATGTATAAATTACGGAGGACTTGTCATACAAGGAAATTCCAGTTGCCATCCTAGACCGATAAATCCATAAGCTACAAAATAAGGAGGTAGTCTCCGTGAAGGTTTTATGAAGAAGCAAGAATATAGAAGAGATTACGTGGGAAGCGGAGGAAGAAATGAAGTCTAAATACCCCTACCTATTTCAAATTGAATATAGGCTCGAGGTGGGATACCTCAGCACAAATTTATTCAGGCCAGTAGGTCATCAAGTAAGCTCTTATTTTTGTCTTTCAGAATTTATAATGGACAACTGTGTGAGGCCAAGTGTTGCTATTTATAGACATTAGCCATGTGTGGCATGTATAGTATGTTTTCTGGCTGCGTACAAGTTGGTTTAGTCTAGTGTATGGAGGAGACTCTAGCAAAAAAATTTCTAGAGTCTCTAAGAGTAGACATTCGAGGACGAATGTTTATAGGGGGAAGGATGTTATATCCCACACTTCGTACATAAACGTTTCATCGTAAGTTAATCGATGTAGACTCGGGGATGGTATTATCTTGAGGTTATAAGCATTTATGCTATTTATAACAAGCGATACGTAAAGTGTCGTGAAGGTTAAAAGGTAAACGAATCAAAGAAAATGAGTTTCATGGAAGATTGTCGATTTGGTATAAAATACAGTCTGAGCTTTAATACCCGGTATTTATGGACTAGTTCCATACAAGGTACTAAATAACCATGATAGTAAGGTGTATAAGGTATGTTAAAGGTGAGTAGTATTTTAAGTAAGTTGAGATAATTCTTAATTATGTGGGTAATTGGTTGATTATTGGGTAATGGAAGATTACCTAGTTAATTAAGGAATTGATTGGATGATTAATTAAAGAATTTGGATGAGACTAAAACCTCCCCAACGTGGAAGCACCCCCTTTTCATCTAATGACTCTTAATAAAGATTGAAAGGTGGCACATTTTAGGGGGGGAAATGTGACTTGGGGGGGGGGGGCACACCACCAAGACTAAGATTCCTTCTCTAATTCAAAATAAAGGGCTTTATGTCCAAGAAAGGCTTCAGCAAGATAAACTTCATAAGCAACTTGAAATTTCATAGGTTCTTCAACAATTCAAAACGTGAGATTTCATAGCATCTTAAGCAACGTGAGAATTTGCAATTATAAGGGAGTACAGTGCAATCTATCTCAAGAGAATTGGTTAAGGTATGTTAAGGTTAAGCCCTTCCTTCATTTTGGCATGATCCCGTAACTACGTGAGTTTGATAACGAGGCGTAAAGTGAAGTTCGTATTACTAAACTTATGTACGTTATCCTAGTTTCACAAGTTTTAGTATCCTCCCTTATCGGGATTTTATATTCAGTTAAGTATTGTCTTCTTCCAGTCAAGAGAGCAGCGGGTCTCTCTCTCTATCTCTCTCTCTATATATATATATGTTACGCCCCGTAGTATTACGTCGATATTATGCCCTGCAGTAATATACATGAAATTGTCGTAAGATAATTGTCCTCAGTTCAAGGACAAGATTACTTGGAGATTATAAGTGTTATGCTATTTCAAAAATGTGAGGAGTAAATTCGTGAAGGTGAGAGGATAAGGAAATCGAAAAAAATGAATTTTCGTCAAAATTTGATATTTTGGGGTAAAATAAGGCCCGAGCTAAAATACCTGGTATTTATGGACTAGTGCCATATAAGGTACCATATGACCATGATGGTATTATGTATAAAGTATGTTAAGATGAGTGAGTAGTATTTTAAATAATTTGAGATAATTTTTAATTATGCGAGTAATTGGTTAATTATTGGATAATGGGGTATTACCCAATTAATTAAAGAATTAATTGGATAAGAATAGTTAAAACCCATGTGGCAGCAAGTAGAGGGGAGTCTAATTACTCTTGCTTTAGGTTCAAAACTAGCAAGACACATGGGCTATCTATTTAGCCCTCAAAAGCATTGAAGACATGCCTATATATGAGTCATCTTTAACATTATGCTCATTTGGCATCAAATTCCATTTTGGAGAGGATTTTGAAACTTCATATCAGATTTTATATTAAGATAAGCAACGATAATTCTTAGATTGGTAAAGAAACGCATACAAAATTGCATTGCATAATAACATCGGGATTTTGCAATTCTAAGGTAGTGCGGTGCAATCCTTCTCAAGAACATCATACAGATTTTTTCCTACTCCAAGTATGTTAAGGCTAAGCCCTTCTTTCATTTTGGCATGATCTCGTAATTATACGAGTTTGATAACGAGGCAAAAAGAAAAATTCATATCCCGAAATTTATGTATATTTTGCTAGTCTTGCAACTTATAGTATTCTCCTTATCGGGACTTTATATTTAATTGAGTATTTTCTTCTTCTAGTAAAGAGAGCAGAGAGTCGATATATACAGTATCACAATATTTTTATTACCACCGAGCTATAATCGATGGGCAGGCCCCTATTGGGCAACCTCTGATCAGATGGTAAGATATATACCGAGCCTACTGTGGCCGAACGCCTATGAGCGAGCCCAGTTGGTCGAGATACAAAGCCTAGTATGGCCGAGCACCTATGAGAGAGCCTACTACGATAGAGCATTTATATATATATATATATATATATATATATATATATATATATATATATATATATATATATATATATAGGGCCAGACAACTATTTTACTTACTATATTGAGAGAGTTGAGTCAGTATCAGCATGTAAGCATATCTTCAGATTATCTTTGACTTCCAGTTACTTGCAGTTATTATATCAGTTCAGTTTCACCTTTTAGTATATTACCTTACATACTTGGTACATTATTTCGTACTGACATCCCTTTTTCTGGGGGCGCTGCATTTCATGCATGCAGGTTCAAACAGACGGGCAGGTAGACCTCATCATTAAGTGCTTCCCGAGTTCATCTCGATCGGTAAGCTCCATGCCTTTCGGAGTTGCCGGGTCTAGATCTTTATATACATCTTGTGTGAATATATGTATGTATGGTATGAGTAGGTCGGGGAGTTGTTCCGATCACAATATATTCACCAGTAGAGGCTTGTGGACATATCCTGTCAGTTAGTGCAATATATTGGGCTTATAGGCCCTGTATGTATATTTGGTTGGTTGTCAGCTGCAATAATTACGATGGCCTTGTCGGCCCAACTTTTTATAAATATTTAGTCTGAATTCGCAGTTGTCTTGCAATGTGGCGCATGGCCAAAGTATGACATCATATGTTCAGAATTCCTTAGTCGCAAGTTGGTACGCGGGGATAGGTGAGGCACCAGGTGCCGGTCTATCCCCCAGGTTCAGGGCATGACAAAAGTGGTATCAAAGCAGTTCTGTCCTAGGGAGTCTACAAGCCGTGTCTACTAGAGTCTTGTTTAGAGGTGTGTCGTGCACCACACTTATAAGCAGGAGGCTACATGGCATTTAGAACTATCACTCTTTCTTCTTATTCTAGATCGTGTGGTAGAGCTCAGTTGTAAGAACTAAATTTTCTAAACTCTATCTTATTCGTAATACGATGATGCCTACATTTAAAAAGATGGTTGGTAAGGGATTGAATGCGGTTGCGAATGATTTGAGTCAAAAGATTTCGGTGAGCTCCTGGAAAAGGAGCCTTAAGTCAAGAATATCTATCCACCTTTATGGTGAGAAACGATGAGAGATTCAAAAGATAAATACAAGTTTCAACAAGTAAAGAAAGCAAGATGAAAGAGGATACAAGGTAACCAGCTAATGAAAATTATCCTTATCTACCATTCAGGAAGAGAGATATAAGCATTTTGAGTTACCTTCAACAGTAACAGAGGTATGTACAATTGGCCACACCGATCTAAGTTATGCTCTATGGGAGCTAAACAAATATGGTTTAAGAGAAGGACATAATATCATGATCCGACTAGGGTTAAAGTGACTTATAATTGTGGATCAATTGTTTGCGTTAGTCGACATTGCCAAAGGATATTGCAAATGTGCTAATAAATATCCCTGTGAGACACCCAGATGGTGCACTCTAAAATAGTACAACTAGATAGAAGTACTACGAAGATAGGCACTAAAATCCTAGAAGGGATAAATATTACCTTAGTATGACTCTTGTCCCTAGTAGAGCGAGGATGTTGAGAAACCCGAAGAGTCGATGAATGAAGCAACGGGAGCTAAAAGCAAAAGAATGTCTTGTTGAAATTTTCACAAGAAAGGGATAGGCATAAATATTAGCAGAGTAATGAGAAGAGAGATAAGGAAAAATTATGAGTAAGATGTAATACATGGATGACAATGATGAAAAAAATAAAAAAATGAAATGACAGTATTACATAGTCGATAATCGAGGGAAGGAAAAAATGAGAGGTGTCAGGCCTGGAGACAACAAAAGAGTATAGGCCATACAGTCACATCCTCATTTCGAGAAATAACTTCACGACTCTAATGTGATTAATAGAAGGGAAAGTTAGACCCCAGAGTAATAGAAATCATTATGGACAGGTAAACATGATAACCTAAACATAAATTAGGAAATGATTGATTTGATAATAGTCAGCATCATGAGAATTTTAGATTGCGTTCCAGCAGTAATAGATGGACAAATCCATGATGAATTCAGAGAATGGTCATTTAGGAAAACACTTCCCTAAAGCAAGCAATGTGAGCAAAGTTAAGCTTAAGAGACTATATGTGAAGTTACACTAAGTGTCACCATTGCGAGTGAGGAATTTTGTTATCCTTGGTACAGAAGGATTACAAAAAGGTGAGTAAGGGTCACTGATGATGCGAAAGGATGCCAAAGATAGAGAGCAAAACATCTATTGGTAGGTCGTCATAGCTCCAAGTCTTAGTACTCCCCTAAAGGGGGGGATATGGTATGATAAAGTAAGAATGCGATAAAAATGAGGAAGGGTTGGGATTGCAGTTATCCAAATCCTACAGATATGCTACGATTCCAGAACGTTATGTAAGAATGATGTCAAGAAAAAGAAGTAAGGGTTCCTATTCGGGATGTTCTTGATAGGTAAGGAGCCAGTACGTGAGGTAAGTTAAGACAATAAAATAACCCAAGAAAGATTACGCGGAATATGGATATGAGAATGGGCCGATGAGTAGTTAGCAGATGATTCAGGAAGAGCCTAGTCATGACTAGACAAGAAGTTACAGACAAATCAGTAGATAATGCAAGATAAATGTAATAAACCCCAACATGGGGAATTCAGCCCCGCGGTAATGTCATTATAATACTTGAGATATATTCAAATAGGAGTCGGGTTAGTTAAAGTCATTGTATGTGTGTTATGGGGATAAAATAAAGTGCCACTAGGAAGACAGTCAAAATATCAGTTCAGGAGCAACCCTAAAAGCACAAGGGCATGGAGGTAAGCAACTACAGATGATTATAAGAAAGGAAGGACATCAAAAGGTCCGTAGTAAGCTCACAGCTTTATAAGGGTCAATGGTTCTCCCTAAGTACTACAACGAAAGACTAGCTGAGGAAAGGAGGAAGAAGGCTGTAACCTAAGCACAATAACCTAAAGAGGAAATGGTCGTGTAAACAACAGTCTCACAACAACATTGTAAGCACTTCAAATAAAAAGTGGCACCTACCGTGGCTAATGAACGGGAAGTAAAAATTAAAAGTAATATTCGAGATCATATGAGTTGCACGAAACCTCTGGCATGCTTGGGAACTAAGATAAGATAAGTATGCACGCAACAAGGGGGCAGAAAGACCAGGAAAAGTAATAACTTATGTTAAGGAAAGCTAAGAAGGAACAAAAGGAATTATTCGATCAATGATCCCGAATTAGTTACGTTACGAACGTACTTAAGATTTCAGATAAGCCATGCAACATATATGTTGACAATCATACAGTCGTAAAAGACTTCGATATAAGTTAAAAGAAAGAACTGAGTCCAGGTCATAGACAAAGGATTGAATTTTTAGAAGATTGTATCTTGAACATTACATAGCATCCACAAAAGGGCTAAAGTAATACCATGAGCTGCAGATCAGAAGATGAGTTAAGCCTACATAAAGGCTGATCAGAAGGAAGAGGAAATTAAAGAGTTACATCAACGAAGTAAATCAGGAGTCTGATTGTTGGACCCAGAAAGTTATAAAATTCGTGATTGAGAATATTGTAGAATTAATCTTAATATCAAAGGTACAAGAGATATAGTACAACAACTATATTTTTCAATGGCTCTACGATAAAGCCAGTTAGAAGAAGTACCAACCTCATAAGAAGTCGGTATGAAGCTCCCACCGAATTGTGTATGCCCTAGAGGTACAAGTATTATAATAGAGCTTCAAGTTGTGAACGTGAATTATACCTATGTGGGAGGGAGGTCATGAAAGAGATAAAAGATACGATGCAAGATTTTAAGGTAAGAAAGGTAAAGGTGAAAAACGTATGAGATACTCAAATGCAGAAGGTTGTGTATAGTTCATAGTGCAGATAAAAGGCTAGAAGCGCGGGGTGTCACGACCCAAACTGAAGGGCCATGACTAGCACCCGACCACACTTGCCGAGCACCAACGTACATTTCATCTAACCTTCATTATTATCTTTTAAGGCTGACGAGATCAATATAAATGGTAGACCTAGATCATGGACAACCAACAATAAAATATGACGGCATGAACATACATAGCAGGGGATGACCAGACAATCAAGAAACTACGTATAAGGTATGAGCTACCACGCTACTATGAAAGACTATACAACAAAAACTAGCCGACAAGGCATACCAAACTATACATGAGCCGACACCTGTCTATGAGCCTCTAAAAGAACATAAGTGTTGCAACATAGCCGGAACAGGGCCCCGACATACCCATAATGTCTATAACAAAAATTGCATACCAAGACCAAGGCAAGTCCGGAGAAGGGATCTCGCCAATCACCGCTGAACTGGACAGTCTACTGTGGTGGGGGAGCTGCACCTGCCTGTCTATCAGGACCTGCAGCACGACATGCAGCGTCCACAAATAAAAGGACGTCAGTACGAATAAAGTACTGAGTATGTAAGGCAAGGAACCATAAATACGATCAGTAATGTAAGCAAGGATAGAGAATATACAACCTGTAACATCTTAGTACCTCTGAGGGCTACTTACATGAAATGCATGATACATATGTATAAATACATAAACCTTTAAAGCATTCGCCTCTGTGGGCATCATCATCATCATATCGTACCCGGCCATAATAGGCTCGGTAGAATCGTACCCGGCCACGTGGAGCTCGGTAAAACCCAACTGATCAGTGGTTGCACAATAGGTGCCGTACCCAGCCAACTATAGCGTGGCTCGGTAGAGTAAAATAGATACATATATATAATGCATGCTCGACTCATGGAATCACATTCTAAACCTTTCGGAGTGACGTAAGGTCGGTATCCTCTGTACACATTATTAGGACTAACTCTTCACTATGAACCTTATAAGAATCAGGAAGTACCAACAACATTGATAACATAAGAATAAGAGAAGCAACATTAACATCAATCGTTCCATAAGAGGGAAAACAATGTAAGTACTGCTAGCTTCTAAGAGTAGAGTATCTTGGAAGCTCGTTCATTACATTATGTACAATCGGAGTCGTGCAAAAGAAGGAAAGGGATAGCCTCACATACCTTGTATATACTGCCCCAATCTCAAGCTATGCAATTGTCAAAACTCCTTAGTCTACAATAAGAGAAACGATACTATCGTTATCATTTAAGCGTCATAACTATTATGTATCGACCACAACCTATTTTACGATGAAACGGACAACACCTCCCCTATATATATGACCTCACACCATTCAAAACAGTCACCAAACAGCCCAAACAACATCAATAATAAACATATTGAGCCTCCCAAAATAGTCCACACATAGCCTAATCACTCCATACATACGACGACCACCGTAGTCGTGTCAAACAACCTGGAAATGTTACGAATAACTATCAGCCCATAACCCTACATATATATGGTGTTTCTCCACACCCTTCCTCCTCCAAAACTCCACAAGATAGTAGTAAAATACGCAGCCCAACAACAACGCAAAACAGTCCACAAAACAATAACATTACTACCAAGCCTTTCGATATATATCTCACAAGTTCTAGCTTCAATGGCTTAGCCGCAACTTGGATAATCTTAAATACATATAGAGTAAGAGGTTCCTTACCTTTATACAGAAAGAACAACTCCAATTTTACCTTAAATTTCCATGAAATATCCCTCCAATGCTGCCACAACAACAAAAAAGCGAAACTAGCGATCAATTAGTGTTTTTCGGCACTAGAATCACTTTAGAAGGCTTGAAATCACCTAGGATTGATATTAAGAACATGAGGGAGTATTTACAGAACATAAACCCTTTAAAACAACCTCCCACACGAGCTGAAACGACACAAAAATGAGCAACAACAAGAAGAACAAGAGACTTACTAGCGCCACGGAATTCCCGACACTTGATTTGTGTTGTTTGCCCTTTTTTTGGGTCTTGAATCTTGAGAGAACCTTGAGAGGATGTTCCTAGGGTTCTAAGGTCTGAAAATAGTGAAAAGAAATGACTTAAAATGGGTTGGAGGCATCCTATATAGGTCCAAATATCTTAAACCGATTTAGTGGGCCCCATAGAGAGGTGCTTGGCGCAGTCTCGCGAAAACGCGAATATCTCCCTACTCCGAGATCGTATCGATGAACGTTTAATGAGTTGGAAACTAGACTCATAGATCTTTAATTTTGTTGGTAGATCACCTCGTAATTCCTTGTAAATTATGAGAAAAGATTAGAAACATTTGACCTAATGTTTAAGTAAAATTATGAACCTAAGTTGCGACAACTTTTGTCGACTTTTGTTTCATAACTCGTTTGACTTCAAGACTTATGATACGGATATTATATGATTAAAATACCTTAATAAATGACCTCTTGAGTGTATTAAGCACCGCTAGATTACCTGAAAATACGAGTTACAACATCCTTGATTCGTTTAACTTCTAATACTGGTTAATCACCCTTATACACTCTTGTATCACTTAAGACCAATAGGATTGACTTCTTATCATCTCAAAGATAATTCCTTTTTGGATTTATGTTAACTAATATATGGCATGAACTAACACATGTGGATATGGGTTGTAACACCCTCCCCCCTTAGGAACATTCGTCCTCGAATGTAAGGGTTTATGGGGAGTTTAAATCATCGTGGATTCCAATGGAAATTTCCGATCAATTTTCCCCTATAAAATGGTCACTAGCAAAACTTGCAAGTAATTAAGCCCAACATATGGCTTCACAAGGCTACACAAAGCATTATGCGTATTTACATTATCTACATATCACCATTTTGTATTAAGGAGGAGTATTCTCAAATTATTGCTTACCTCATAGAGCCGTTTCTTCTTCCAATGTATCCTGTCTTCCACCAGCATCCTTGTTATCTTCATTCTGGAATAAGTAAGGGTATTTAGACTTCATCTCCTCTTCTGCTTCCCATGTCATTTCTTCCATATTTTTGTTCCTCCACAATACTTTGACGGAAGCTACATCTTTTGTTCTCAGCTTGCGGACTTGCCGATCTAATATCGCCACTGGCACTTCTTCATATGATAGGTCCTCTGTAACTTGTACATCTTTGATAGGGATGACTCGAGAAGGGTCTCCAATACATTTTCTCAACATAGATACATGGAATACCGGGTGGACAAATTCCAATTCGGATGGCAATTCTAACTCATAAGCAACCTGTCCAATCCGTCGAAGAATTTTATACGGCCCGATATACCTTGGACTCAGCTTACCTTTCTTCCCAAAACGCATAATACCCTTCATTGGTGAGATCCTCAGGAAAACCCAATCACCAACCTCAAACTCTAGATCACGACGTCGGACATCAGAATAAGATTTTTGCCTGCTTTGTGCCGTCCTCAATCGCTCCTGTATCACTTTCACCTTCTCAATAGCTTGGTGAATCAAATCTGGCCCATATAATTCTGTTTCACCGACTTCGAACCATCCAACTGGTGATCTACATCTCCTCCCGTATAGTGCCTTATATGGGGCCATTTTAATACTGGAATGGTAGCTATTGTTATAAGCGAATTCTATGAGTGGAAGATGATCATCCCAATTCCCCTTAAAATCTAGAACACATGCTCGTAGCATATCTTCCAGTGTCTGAATGGTATGTTCAGCCTGTCCATCAGTCTGCGGATGAAATGCAGTGCTGAGATTTACCTGTGTGCCTAAACCCTTCTGGAAAGACCTCCAAAAGTTAGCCGTAAATTGAGCTCCTCGATCTGATATAATAGATATGGGCACACCATGAAGCCTAACAATCTCCTTGATATACAACTTTGCATAATCTTCAGCCGTGTAAGTTGTCTTCACTGGCAGAAAATGGGCACATTTTGTAAGTCGATCAATTATCACCCAGATGGAGTCAAACTTATGATAAGAGCGAGGTAATCTAATAATGAAGTCCATATTAATCACCTCCCACTTCCAGGTCGGAATCTCTATATTTTGAAGCAATCTACCGGGTTTCTGATGTTCTATCTTTACTTATTGACAATTGGGACACTGGGGTACAAATTCTACAATAGACTTCTTCATATTATCCCACCAATATTGCTCCTTGACATCATGATACATCTTTGTCGAGCCGGGATGGATGGAATATCGGGATTGATGAATCTCATTCATAATCTTCTCTCGCAACCCTGCCACATTAGGCACACACAATCGGCTCTGGTATCTCAGTGCCCCGTCTTTTCCGATCCCAAAAGCCATACTTTTACACTGTTGAATGCTTTCTCTTAATCGTACTAAGATAGGATCTTCATATTGTCGTGCTTTTACCTCGGCTACCAAAGATGATTCTGATGTATTCTGTACAGTAACACCTCCGTCATCAGAGTCTAACAATCTGATTCTCATATTGGCTAGCTGATGAAGCTCTTTAATCAACCCCCATCTACCTGCCTCAATATGTACTAAGCTTCCCATTGATTTACGGCTGAGAGCGTCTGCCACAACATTGGCTTTACCGGGATGATACAATATCTCGACGTCGTAGTCTTTCAATAATTCAAGCCACCTACGCTGCCTCAAATTCAACTCTTTCTGCTTGAAGATGTATTGTAAACTCTTGTGATCTGTGTAGATGTCAACATGGACGCCGTATAAGTAGTGCCTCCATATCTTCAAAGCATATATTACTGCAGCCAATTCCAAATCATGGGTTGGATAATTCTTTTCATGCTTCTTCAATTGTCTTGATGCATAAGCAATCACATTCCCACACTGCATCAATACGCACCCCAAACCTATACCTGAGGCATCACAATATACCACATAACCTTCTGTTCCTTCAGGAAGAGTGAGCACTGGTGCAGATGTCAATCGATTCTTCAACTCCTGAAAACTACGTTCACAAGTGTCAGACCACTGGAATTTGGTAGCTTTTTGTGTTAACTTAGTCAATGGTGATGATATAGAGGAAAATCCTTCTACAAACCGCCTATAATATCCTGCTAGCCCTAGGAAGCTGCGGACTTCTGATGGTGTTGTAGGTCTCGGCCAATTCTTTACTGCATCGATCTTCTGAGTGTCGACACTAATACCCTCATCAGATATCACATGGCCAAGGAATGCTACTGAGTTCAGCCAGAATTCACATTTGGAGAGCTTAGCATATAACTTACGATCCTGAAGCGTCTGTAATACTATCCGCAAGTGGCCCGCATGTTCCGCCTCCGAACGAGAATACACTAGAATGTCATCAATGAATACAATCACGAACACATCAAGATAGGGCCTGAATATAGTATTCATGAGATCCATAAAAGCTGCTGGGGCATTTGTTAGCCCGAACGACATCACCAAGAACTCAAAGTGCCCATATCTTGTCCGGAAGGCCGTCTTTGGAATATCCTTCTCCCTAACCCTCACCTGATGATACCCTGAACGTAAATCAATCTTAGAGAAATACTTGGCACCCTGGAGTTGGTCAAACAGGTCATCAATTCTTGGAAGTGGATACTTGTTCTTTATAGTAGACTTATTCAACTGTCGATAGTCGATACACATCCGTAACGACCCGTCTTTCTTCCGCACGAATAGGACTGGTGCACCCCAAGGTGAAGTGCTAGGCCTAATAAAGCCCTTATCTAGCAAGTCCTTCAACTGCACCTTCAACTCTCGCAACTCTGCCGGGGCCATTCTGTATGGAGGAATAGAGATCGGTTGAGTGTCAGGCAACACATCAATGCTAAACTCAATCTCCCTTTCAGGAGGAAGGCCTGGGAGTTCATCTGGGAAAACATCTGGGAATTCGTTGACCACAGGGATTGATTGTAAAGTAGGCGGTTTCGCCTCCGCATCCCTAACGCGAACGAGATGATAAATGTAACCTTTTGAGATCATTTTCCTTGCCTTAAGATAGGAAATAAACCTACCTTTCGGTGTAGCAATGTTCCCTTTCCATTCAATGACGGGTTCACCCGGAAATTGGAACCTAACCATCTTCGTACGACAGTCAACATTTGCATAGCATGAGGCCAACCAGTCCATTCCCATTATCACATCAAAATCAACCATTTCTAACTCAAATAAATTTGCCGAGGTTTGACGACTACAAATCATCACAGTGCAACCTCTATATACCCTTCTAGCAATCACAGAATCTCCTATCGGAGTAGATACCGCGAGGGGTTTACTTATCAATTCAGGTTCAATGCCAAACTTATTAGCCACAAAGGGTGTAACATAGGATAATGTAGATCCCGGATCAATCAACGCATATACATCATAAGAAAACACAGATATAATACCTGTAACAACATCTGGAGACGACTCGAGATCCTGTCGACCTACTAGAGCATAGGTTCGATTTTGAGCACCACTCGAACTCGGCACTGCACCTCTACCCCTACCACGACCTGTCGACTGCTGAAAACCCCGTGCTGGAGGTCGAACTGATGAGGAAGAACCAGACACAGATCCAGTCGGCTGAGCCATACCATCACCTCCTCTATTAGGACAATCCCGCATCATATGGCCAGGCTGCCCGCACGAATAGCATGCATCAGAACCTCGACGACACAGTCCAAAGTGGGCCTTGCCGCACTGATCACAATGTGGTGTTGGGGGTCTCATCTGACTAGTATCCCTGTGATGTTGCGAGCCAGATGCCCGCGAACTCTGACCTGGACCAGAATAGGATCGATCATATCGAGGCCTCTGAAACTGTGGAGGAGCACTAGCTACAGGTGGCGCCGAACTCCTCGAAAACTGTGGCCTGATGCGGCCTCTGAAGTCATCAGAATACCCTGCAAATCTCGCCCTCTTATGCTGGCCTCTATCCTGCTCCCTAACTGCCCTCTGCTGGCGCTTACGATCCTCTAGGGTCTGGGCATAAGCTTGAATACGGGAAATATCCATGCCCTCCACCAAGGAGGCTGTCGTACACTCATTTATTAGATGTGGTCCCAACCCATTCACGAACATATGCACCCTATCACTCATCTCGGCCACCATATGGGGAGCATACCTTGCCAAAGAATCAAACTGCATACTGTACTCTCGCACACTCATATTACCTTGTCTAAGGTTCAAGAACTTATCAGCTCTAGCTCGTCGTATCTCAACTGGCAAGTAGTGACGAAGAAAGGCCTCAGAAAATTCCTTCCACATAGCTGGAGGAGGGTTCGGACCCCTGGATCTCTCCCAACTATCATACCAGAGAACCGCTAAATCCCGTAACCGATAAGAAGCCAACTCTACTGCCTCTATATCACTAACATGCATAACCCGAAGTGTACGATGAACCTAGTCAATAAAAGTCTGTGGGTCCTCCTTCGGGTCTGATCCGGTAAACACTAGAGGATCTAAATTAATAAAATCACGAACTCTTGTACTAACTGGTTTCTCAGCAGCACCTGTATTCTGCCTCTGAGCCTGAGCAACTACCAAGCTAGTCAATAACTGCAAAGCACTCCGCATATCCTGGTCTGGAGTGCCAGACGGAGGAACTGGAGGTGCTGGGTGCCTTCTAATATCCTCTGGAGGAGATGGAGTAGATGAGGTATGAGAGGGCATCTCACTTTGAGCCTCACTTTGTCCTGCTCTGACTTGGGGCACCTGACTGGTACCCTCTCCCACTGCTGTATCAAGCCGTCTACTAATCATTTGCTTCCTAGTCGAAGGCATCACTGAAAAAACAAGGTGAATATTAGAGACGAACACTTACGACTCAACTCTACGCACGATCTAGATTCAGGAAGAAGGTAACAACCCTAGATGTCATGTAGCCTCCTGATTATAAATGTGGCGCGCTACACATCCATAATCAAGACTCTACTAGACACGGCTCATAGACAACCCCTAGGACAGACTTGCTCTGATACCAAGTTTGTCACGACCCAAACTGAAGGGCCATGACTAGCACCCGACCACACTTGCCGAGCACCAACGTACATTTCATCTAACCTTCATTATTATCTTTTAAGGCTGACGAGATCAATATAAATGGTAGACCTAGATCATGGACAACCAGCAATAAAATATGACGGCATGAACATACATAGCAGGGGATGACCAGACAATCAAGAAACTACGTATAAGGTATGAGCTACCACGCTACTATGAAAGACTATACAACAAAAACTAGCCGACAAGGCATACCAAACTATACATGAGCCGACACCTGTCTATGAGCCTCTAAAAGAACATAAGTGTTGCAACATAGCCGGAACAGGGCCCCGACATACCCATAATGTCTATAACAAAAATTGCATACCAAGACCAAGGCAAGTCCGGAGAAGGGATCTCGCCAATCACCGCTGAACTGGACAGTCTACTGTGGTGGGGGAGCTGCACCTGCCTGTCTATCAGGACCTGCAGCACGACATGCAGCGTCCACAAATAAAAGGACGTCAGTACGAATAAAGTACTGAGTATGTAAGGCAAGGAACCATAAATACGATCAGTAATGTAAGCAAGGATAGAGAATATACAACCTGTAACATCTTAGTACCTCTGAGGGCTACTTACATGAAATGCATGATACATATGTATAAATACATAAACCTTTAAAGCATTCGCCTCTGTGGGCATCATCATCATCATATCGTACCCGGCCATAATAGGCTCGGTAGAATCGTACCCGGCCACGTGGAGCTCGGTAAAACCCAACTGATCAGTGGTTGCACAATAGGTGTCGTACCCGGCCAACTATAGCGTGGCTCGGTAGAGTAAAATAGATACATATATATAATGCATGCTCGACTCATGGAATCACATTCTAAACCTTTCGGAGTGACGTAAGGTCGGTATCCTCTGTACACGTTATTAGGACTAACTCTTCACTATGAACCTTATAAGAATCAGGAAGTACCAACAACATTGATAACATAAGAATAAGAGAAGCAACATTAACATCAATCGTTCCATAAGAGGGAAAACAATGTAAGTACTGCTAGCTTCTAAGAGTAGAGTATCTTGGAAGCTCGTTCATTACATTATGTACAATCGGAGTCGTGCAAAAGAAGGAAAGGGATAGCCTCACATACCTTGTATATACTGCCCCAATCTCAAGCTATGCAATTGTCAAAACTCCTTAGTCTACAATAAGAGAAACGATACTATCGTTATCATTTAAGCGTCATAACTATTATGTATCGACCACAACCTATTTTACGATGAAACGGACAGCACCTCCCCTATATATATGACCTCACACCATTCAAAACAGTCACCAAACAGCCCAAACAACATCAATAATAAACAAGTTCTAGCTTCAATGGCTTAGCCGCAACTTGGATAATCTTAAATACATATAGAGTAAGAGGTTCCTTACCTTTATACAGAAAGAACAACTCCAATTTGACCTTAAATTTCCATGAAATATCCCTCCAATGCTGCCACAACAACAAAAAAGCGAAACTAGCGATCAATTAGTGTTTTTCGGCACTAGAATCACTTTAGAAGGCTTGAAATCACCTAGGATTGATATTAAGAACATGAGGGAGAATTTACAGAACATAAACCCTTTAAAACAACCTCCCACACGAGCTGGAACGACACAAAAATGAGCAACAACAAGAAGAACAAGAGACTTACTAGCGCCACGGAATTCCCGACACTTGATTTGTGTTGTTTGCCCTTTTTTGGGTCTTGAATCTTGAGAGAACCTTGAGAGGATGTTCCTAGGGTTCTAAGGTCTGAAAATAGTGAAAATAAATGACTTAAAACGGGTTGGAGGCATCCTATATAGGTCCAAATATCTTAAACCGACTTAGTGGGCCCCATAGAGAGGTGCTTGGCGCAGTCTCGCGAAAACGCGAATATCTCCTCTACTCCGAGATCGTATCGATGAACGGTTTAATGCGTTGGAAACTAGACTCATAGATCTTTAATTTGGTTGGTAGATCACCCCGTAATTCCTTGTAAATTATGAGAAAAGATTAGAAACATTTGACCTAATGTTTAAGTAAAATTATGAACCTAAGTTGCGACAACTTTTGTCGACTTTTGTTTCATAACTCGTTTGACTTCAAGACTTATGATACGGATATTATATGATTAAAATACCTTAATAAATGACCTCTTGAGTGTATTAAGCACCGCTAGATTACCTGAAAATACGAGTTACAACATCCTTGATTCGTTTAACTTCTAATACTGGTTAATCACCCTTATACACTCTTGTATCACTTAAGACCAATAAGATTGACTTCTTATCATCTCAAATATAATTCCTTTTTGGATTTATGTTAAATAATATATGGCATGAACTAACACATGTGGATATGGGTTGTAACACGGGGATTCAGTATCCAGGAATAATAGCAGCGTCGTTAGTGGCATACCTTCTAGCTTATGGCTTCTAAGTACCGAAAGGTCTAATTAAAGAGCAAAGGAAGAGTTAGAGACGATGCGATGTCTCGCTTAATGTTCCATAAAAGCATAAGGAAATCGATCGCAAGCTAAAGTATGATAGAACGACAAGGTTTTAGAAACACAAGAGTAAGGATAAGAAGAAAGCAAGTGAAAAGGTGATGAAAATGGATAATTCCTTGGGATTCAGTCCATGAAAACAAGGGAGCTGATGGTTCCTCTAAGTTATAGAAAGCTCAATATAACCTGAGTAAACTCAAAGGTGTCTATGACTAGTAGCATTTAGAAGAAATGAAATGCTGACCTGGTAATAAAATGATGATGTAATTATGATAGATATAGGATGACGTTTGGGCCTTTGATTAAATAATGATCTGAAGAAAAAAAGAGGAGGAGAAAAGATTTCGTGGACGACACGAGATTAGAATATGCATGTAAGGTGAATCACATTGGGATGCTATAAAGTATGGTAATGGAAGTATAGTATCACCCCTAGGTGGATCAATCTAATTACTCTAGATGTCCCCGGTGAGACGTGAGCCCTAATGGCGATGTTACATAAGAGATCAAGTTATCAGTAGTAGATGATGAATCAACATTAAGGTGAATCAACAATTGATGGATAAAAGTTCAACAATATGAGATGAGATTAGACCATCAGTCTTAAGGATAAGCAATAGGAGTAACCTGGAGTTGGTTTCAGACCTCAGTAACGATAAACCAAAATAAGAATTATGGTATAGTATGACCTACGTAGATGCAGTAAAATCATACGAATGGATAACTGGGTCTATAAAATAAGATATAGAAATATTCGCAAGTTCTACAAAGTATCGAGCGAAGAACTTCAGTACACCTATAGATGCCCAAAAAGGCATCCTATTAAGCCTTATATATGTTTTCAAAGTAAGGCCTAGATATTGGCTAAAAGCTGGAGGAAAAGGGAGAGAAGAGTCGCAAAAGCACACTTACAAGGTCACTATCGTAGGGGCTGCATGGTAGAAAGTAGCAACAGTTATGAGATTGAAAGGTTTCCGACAACAAGTTTTGACGTATGAAAAAGGCTTAAAGAGGAGAATACCCTAGCCTTTGGATTGATTCAAAGAATAGTTTCCTAAATGGAAAGGAGAATATTAAAGCATTCGCAAGAGCTATGGGTTATGAGAATGATAGGTGCATCAGTCAACATTCGAGCACGAATGTTCCAAAGAGGGAAATGATGTTACGCTCCGCAATATTACATCGATATTACGCCCTGCAGTAATATACATGAAATTGTCGTAAGATAATTGACCTCAGTTCAAGAACAAGATTATTTGGAGATTATAAACATTATGCTATTTCAAACAAGTGAAGAGTAAATTCGTGAAGGTGAGAGGATAAGGAAATCAAAGAAAATGAAATTTCATCAAAATTTGACATTTTGGGATAAAATATGGCCCAAGCTAAAAAAAACCCGGTATTTATGGACTAGTGCCATATAAGGTACCATATGACCATGATGGTATAATGTATAAAGTGTGTTAAGATGAGTAATATTTTAAATAATTTGAGATAATTTTTAATTATGCGGGTAATTGATTAATTATTAGGTAATGGGGTATTACCCAATTAATTAAAGAATTAATTGGATAAGAATGGGTAAACCTCAGGTAGCAGCAAGTAGAGGGGAGTCTAATGACTCTTGCTTTAGGTTCAAAACTAGCAAGACACATGGGCTATCTATTTAGCCCTCAAAAACGTTGAAGACATGCCTATATATGAGTCATCTTTAACATTATGCTCATTTGGCATCAAATTCCATCTTGGAGAGGATTTTGAAACTTCATATCAGATTTTATATTAAGATAAGCAACGATAATTCTTACATTGGTAAAGAAATTCATACAAAATTACACTGCATAATAATAGTGGGATTTTGAAATTCTAAGGGAGTGCGGTGCAATCCTTCTCAAGAACATCATACGAATTTTTTCCTACTGCAGGTATGTTAAGGATAAGCCCTTCTTTCATTTTGGCATGATCTCGTAATTACACAAGTTTGATAATGAGCCATAAAGAAAAATTCATATCCCGGAATTTATGTATATTTTGCTAGTCTTGCAAGTAACAGTATTCTCCTTATCGGGACTTTGTATTCAATTGAGTATTTCCTTCTTCCAGTAAAGAGAGCAGAGAGTCTATAGATACAGTATCACAGTAGTTTTATTACCATCGAGCTATAATCGATGGGCATGCCCCTATTGGGCAACCTCTGATCAGATGGTAAGATATATACTGAGCTTACTGTGGCCGAGCACCTATGAGCGAGCCCAGTTGGTCGAGATACAGAGCCTAGTATGGCCGAGCGCCTATGAGCGAGCCTACTACGACAGAGCAGTTTTATATATATATATATATATATATATATATATACTGAGCCTTATATGGCTGGACAACTATTTTACTTACTATATTGAGAGAGTTGAGTCATTATCAGTAGGTAAGCATATCTTCGGATTATCTTTGACTTCCAGTTACTTGCAGATATTATATCAGTTCAATTTCAGCTTTTAATATATTACCTTACATACTCGGTACATTGTTTCATATTGACGTCCCTTTTCTAGGGGCGCTGCATTTCATGCATGTAGGTTCAGATAGACGGGCAGGTAGACCTCATCATTAAGTGCTTCTCGAGTTTAGCATGATCAGTAAGCTCCATGCCTTTCGGAGTTGCCGGGACTAGAGATTTATATACATCTTATGTATATATGTATATATGGTATGAGTAGGTCGGGGAGTTGTTAGTATATTCACCAGTAGAGGCTTGTAGACATATCCTGTCAGTTAGTGTAATATGTTGGGCTTGTAGGCCCTATATGTATATTTGGTTGGTTGTCAGCTGGAATAATTACGACGGCCTTGTTGACCCAGCTCTATATAAATATTTAGTCTGCATTCGCAGTTGTCTTGCAATGTGGCCCATGGACAAAGTATTATATCACATGTTCAGAATTCCTTAGTCGCAAGTCGGTACGCGAGGATAGGTAAGGCACCGGGTGCCGGTCTCGCCCCCAGGTTTGGGGCGTGGCAAAAGTGGTTTAAGAGCTGTTTTGTCCTAGGGAGTCTACAAGCCGTGTCTAGTAGAGTCTTATTTATGGGTGTATGTATATATATATATATATATATACTGTAATACTGTATATATATATATATATATATATATAGTATTACAGTATTTTCACCACCATCAAGCTATAATCGATGTGCAGGCCCCTATTGGGCAACCTTTGATCAGATGGTAAGTTATATACCGATCATACTGTAGCCGAGCGCCTATGAGCGAGCCCAGAATGGCCGAGATACAGAGCCTAGTATGGCCAAGCGCCTATGAGAAAGCCTACTACAGCAGAGCAATTATACGTTCCGAGCCTTATAGGGCCGGACATTTATTTTACTTACTATATTGAGCTAGTTGAGTCAGTATTAGCAGGTAAGTGTACTTCTAGATCATCTTTTACTCCTAGTTAATTTCAATTATTATATTGTCAGTTCAGTTTCAACTTTTAGTTATTTTATTTTCTTGCATACTCGACACATTATTTCATACTGACGTCCTTTTTTCTGGGGAAGCTGCATTTCATGCGTGCAGGTTCAGACAGATATACGGGCAGACCTCCTCAGTAGGTATTGCCCGAGTTCAGCTTTATCGGTAAGCTCCACGTCCTTTGGAGTTGCCGGGTCTAGAGTTTTATGTACATCTTATGTATATATGTATATAAGTTCTAGGTAGGTCGGGGCCCTATTCCGATCATAGTACATCCATCAGTAGAGGCTTGTAGATATATCCAGTCATTTAGTGTAGTATGTTGGGCTTGTAGGCCTTGTATGTATATTTTATTGGTTAGTTAGTTGTAGTAGTTATGACGGCCTTGTCGGCCTAGTTTTATGTTGATGTTTAGTCAGCATTAGTTTTCGTTCAGTTTTATGTTTTGCTTCAGAAATTGTCTTGCAAATGCAGCCTATGGCCAAAGTATGACATTATATGTTTAGAGTCCCTTAGTCGCAAGTTGGTATGCAAGGATAAGTGAGGCACCAGGTGCTAGTCTTGCCCCCAGGTTCGGGGCATGATACCACTCGACACATGCCCCAATCTCTTATGCCACAACTCAGCATCGACTTCTTCTTTCTGTATTGCATTCTGCAGATTTTTTGCTTCAATTTCCTTGACATCCATGCTCCTTGCTTCTAGTATCTTAGCTACATGTAGTGCTAGAATGTAAAGGCCACCTGTTTCTTTACCAATTGCTTTCACTATCCCACTGTAAAGATCCTGAAAAACACAAAAATCAGGGGAAAAAGTAACACATCACTGTAGAGCCTTAGTTGGCTGTGACACTGATAGCAAATTATATGTGATATTGCCCTCACACAGATTCTGGGGTATGGCACAACCAACGAGTTCAACAACAAGATCATCTATGTCTGTGCATCCTTCAGGAAGAGAGTCATAGTCTTCTCCTGGTAGATGTCAAGAAAGAGGTAAAAGTTCTAGTTTAGGTGGTAACCAAAATTGTAGCTACGCTTTAGTGGGTTAACAGGACCAGGAGTGTTCACCAGACGTGGTAACAGGTATGTTGACAATTTTCTATGATGCTTATGCCTTAATAGACCCAAGATCTATTTTATCGTGTATTACCCCATTTGTCGTGGGAAAGTTTGGTATAGTGCCTGAAATACTAAGTGATCCTTTTATAGTATCTCACCGGTCGGAGAATCGGTTATTGCTAGACGGGTTTACCAAGGTTGTATGGTGATAGTTTGTAGTCGTTAGAACTCAGACGACCTAGTTGAGTTAGAGATGTTGGATTTTGATGCTATCATAGGCATGGACTGGTTGGCAGCTTGCTATGCTACAGTTGATTGTCGAGCAAAGACAGTTAGATTTTCTTTTCCGGGTAAGTCAGTCCTTGAATGGGTAGGTAATACAGAGGCACCTAGAGTTAGGTTTATTTCCTACCTGAAGGTGAAGAAAATGATCACAAAATGGTGCATTTATCATATTGTGCGAGTTAGAGATGTAGATGCTGAGATACCTACACTTCAGTCTATTCTAGTAGTCAAAAAGTACGCAGATGTATTTCCAGATGAACTTCCAGGTATTCCTCTAGAGCGAGAGATTGATTTTGGCATCGATTTGCTTCTGGGAACTCAACCAATATCCATCCCTCCGTGTGAAATGGCACCTGCCGAACTGAAGGAGTTGAAAGAGCAGTTAAAAAATTTGCTGGAGAAATGTTTCATTAGGCCCAGTATCTCACCTTGGGGTGTACAGATACTGTTTGTGCATAAGAAAGACGACTCGCTGATGATGTGTATCGATTATAGGTAGCTGAATAAGGTAACTATTAAGAATTCTTGGGGCATATTGTATCCAATGAAGGTATACAGGTAGACACTCAAAAGATTGAGGTCGTGAAATCTTGGCCTAGACCTACCACTCCGATAGAGGTTCATAGAGGTTTTTTCTTCCCTTTTTGCACCATTGACGAAGTTGATGTAGAAACAACTAAGTTTCAGTGGACAGAGGATTGTGAGCAGAGTTTTCAAGAGCTTAAGAACAGGTTGATCTCAGCGCCAGTTCTAACACTTCCAGAGGGTCCAGATGGTTATGCCATGTATTATGATGCCTTAGGTGTTGGGTTAGAATGTTTCCTAATGCAATATGGGAAGGTAATTGCTGATTCAAGGTAGTTAAAGAAGCACGAGCAGAATTATCGACCCACGACCTCGAGTTAGCTGCGGTTGTTCATGCACTTAAGATATGGCGGCATTTTTATATGGTGTTCATGTTGATGTATTCACAGATCATAAAAGCCTTCAGCATATCTTCAAGCAAAAAGAGTTGAATTTGCGACAGAAATGATAGATTGAGTTATTGAAAGATTATGATTTTAACATTCTCTACCATCTAGGGAAAGCTAATGTTCTGGCTGATGCCTTAATTTGCCAATCTAGGGTAGCTTAGCACAGGTAGAGGACGAGAAACAACAATTAATTAGAGAGATTCATCTATTGGCTTGTTTGGGGGTTCGGTTAGTATATTCTGACGATGGTGGAGTTGTACTCCAAAACACTACAAAATCATCTCTCATAGACGAAGTTAAGGAAAGGTAATACGAGGACCAGAGTTGGACCAGTTGAGAGAGCAAGTTCTGCAGTAGAAGAAGTTGTTGTTAGATCTCAAGGGAGATGAGGTTCTCAGATACAGGAGTCGCTTGTGTGTTCCAGATGTAGCAGGTCTACGAGACCGGATTATGTCAGAGGCACATTATTCGTGGTACTCCATTTATTCTGGGTCGACGAAGATGTACCATGACATTAAGGATGTGTATTGGTGGAACAATATGAAGAAGAACATTGCTGAGTTTGTCGCTTAGTGTCCTAGTTTCCAGTATGTGAAGGTAGAGCATCAGAAGCCCATAGGGCTAAGGCAGGCAATAGAGATCCCGACGTGAAAATGGGAGATGATAAACATGGACTTTGTCACGAGTTTACCTCGTTCTCATCGTAAGCCTGATTCCATATGGGTGATAGTCGATAGGCTCATGAAATCAGCTCATTTCCTATCGGTCAGATCTATATATACAACAGAAGATTATGCAAAGTTACATACTAAGGAGATAGTGCGGCTACATGGAGTACCAATATCTATTATATCTGACTATGGGGCCCAGTTTACAACACATTTTTGGAGGTCATTCCAGAGAGCTCTAGGGACTCGGGTGAATCTTAGCACATCTTTTCATCCATAGACTGATTGACAATCCGAGCGCACAATTCAGGCGCTTGAGGATATGTTACGAGCATGTGTGTTGGATTTTAAAATAAGTTGGGATGAAAATTTTACTCTTATCGAGTTTGCATATGATAATAGTTACCACTCCAGTAACCAGATGGCCCTGTACGAGGCTTTGTATGGGCGTAAGTGCAGATCTCCTATAGGGTGGTTTGAGGTTGGAGAATATGGGTTACATTGGCCAGACCTGGTTCAGCAGGTCGTAGAGAAAGTAAAGCTTATCCCGGAGCGACCGTTGACAGCCCAGAGTCGTCAGAAGTCATATTCTGACGTGCGGTAATGAGACTTAGAGTTTGGGGTTAATGACTAGGTATTCTTAAAGGTGTAACATATGAAGGGCATGATGAGGTTTGGCAAGAAAGTCAAGATTAGCCCACGGTATATTGGGCCTTATAGGATCATTTGGAGAGTGGGCTAAGTAGCTTATGAGTTAGAATTGCCCTCAAAATTGGAGTTTGTCCATCCAGTTTTTCACGTATCTATGTTACGGAAATGCATTGATGATCATACCCGAGTGGTGCCCATAGATTATGTATAAATTATGGAGGACTTGTCATACAAGGAAATTCCAGTTGCCATCCTAGACCGACAAATCTGTAAGCTACGAAATAAGGAGGTAGTCTCCGTGAAGGTTTTATAAAGAAGCAAGAATATAGAAGAGATTACATGGGAAGCGGAGGAAGAAATGAAGTCTAAATACCCCTACCTATTTCAAATTGAAGATAGGCTCGAGGTGGGATACCTCAGCACAAATTTATTCAGGCCAGTAGGTCATCAAGTAAGCTCTTATTTTTGTCTTTCAGAATTTATAATGGACAACTATGTGAGGCCAAGTGTTGCTATTTATAGACATTAGCCATGTGTGGCATGTATAGTATGTTTTCTGGCTGCGTACAGGTTGGTTTAGTCTAGTGTATGGAGGAGACTCTAGCAAAAAAAATTCTAGAGTCTCTAAGAGTAGACATTCGAGGACGAATGTTTATAGGGGGAAGGATGTTATATCCCACACTTCGTACATAAACGTTTCGTCGTAAGTTAATCGATGTATACTCGGGGATGGTATTATCTTGAGGTTATAAGCATTTATGCTATTTATAACAAGCGATACGTAAAGTGTCGTGAAGGTTAAAAGGTAAACGAATCAAAGAAAATGAGTTTCATGGAAGATTGTCGATTTGGGATAAAATACAGTCTGAGCTTTAATACCCGGTATTTATGGACTAGTTCCATACAATGTACTACATAACCATGATAGTAAGGTGTATAAGGTATGTTAAAGGTGAGTAGTATTTTAAGTAAGTTGAGATAATTCTTAATTATGTGGGTAATTGGTTGATTATTGGGTAATAGAAGATTACCTAGTTAATTAAGGAATTAATTGGATGATTAATTAAAGAATTTGGATGAGACTAAAACCTCCCCAACGTGGAAGCACCCCCTTCTCATCTAATGACTCTTAATAAAGATTGAAAGGTGGTACATTTTAGGGGGGAAAATGTGACTTGGGGGGGGGGGCACACCACCAAGACTAAGATTCCTTCTCTAATTCAAAATAAAGGGCTTTATGTCCAAGAAAGGCTTCAGCAAGATAAACTTCATAAGCAACTTGAAATTTCATAGGTTCTTCAACAATTCAAAACGTGAGATTTCATAGCATCTTAAGCAACGTGAGAATTTGCAATTATAAGGGAGTACAGTACAATATATCTCAAGAGAATTGGTTAAGGTATGTTAAGGTTAAGCCCTTCCTTCATTTTGGCATGATCCCGTAACTACGTGAGTTTGATAACGAGGCGTAAAGTGAAGTTCGTATTACTAAACTTATGTACGTTATCCTAGTTTCACAAGTTATAGTATCCTCCCTTATCGGGATTTTATATTCAGTTAAGTATTGTCTTCTTCCAGTCAAGAGAGCAGCGGGTCTCTCTCTCTATCTCTCTCTCTATATATATATGTTACGCCCCGTAGTATTACGTCGATATTCTGCCCTGCAGTAATATACATGAAATTGTCGTAAGATAATTGACCTCAGTTCAAGGACAAGATTACTTGGAGATTATAAGTGTTATGCTATTTCAAAAATGTGAGGAGTAAATTCGTGAAGGTTAGAGGATAAGGAAATCGAAAAAAATGAATTTTCGTCAAAATTTGATATTTTGGGGTAAAATAAGGCCCGAGCTAAAATACCTGGTATTTATGGACTAGTGCCATATAAGGTACCATATGACCATGATGGTATTATGTATAAAGTATGTTAAGATGAGTGAGTAGTATTTTAAATAATTTGAGATAATTTTTAATTATGCGAGTAATTGGTTAATTATTGGATAATGGGGTATTACCCAATTAATTAAAGAATTAATTGGATAAGAATAGTTAAAACCTATGTGGAAGCAACTAGAGGGGAGTCTAATTACTCTTGCTTTAGGTTCAAAACTAGCAAGACACATGGGCTATCTATTTAGCCCTCAAAAGCATTGAAGACATGCCTATATATGAGTCATCTTTAACATTATGCTCATTTGGCATCAAATTCCATTTTGGAGAGGATTTTGAAACTTCATATCAGATTTTATATTAAGATAAGCAACGATAATTCTTAGATTGGTAAAGAAACGCATACAAAATTGCATTGCATAATAACATCGGGATTTTGCAATTCTAAGGTAGTGCGGTGCAATCCTTCTCAAGAACATCATACAGCTTTTTTTCCTACTCCAAGTATGTTAAGGCTAAGCCCTTCTTTCATTTTGGCATGATCTCGTAATTATACGAGTTTGATAACGAGGCATAAAGAAAAATTCATATCCCGGAATTTATGTATATTTTGCTAGTCTTGCAACTTATAGTATTCTCCTTATCGGGACTTTATATTTAATTGAGTATTTCCTTCTTCTAGTAAAGAGAGCAGAGAGTCGATATATACAGTATCACAATATTTTTATTACCACCGAGCTATAATCGATGGGCAGACCCCTATTGGGCAACCTCTGATCAGATGGTAAGATATATACCGAGCCTACTGTGGCCGAACGCCTATGAGCGAGCCCAGTTGGTCGAGATACAAAGCCTAGTATGGCCGAGCACCTATGAGAGAGCCTACTACGACAGAGCATTTATATATATATATATATATATATATATATATATATATATATATATATATATATACCGAACCTTATAGGGCTGGACAACTATTTTACTTACTATATTGAGAGAGTTGAGTCAGTATCAGTATGTAAGCATATCTTCAGATTATCTTTGACTTCCAGTTACTTGCAGTTATTATATCAGTTCAGTTTCACCTTTTAGTATATTACCTTACATACTTGGTACATTATTTCGTACTGACATCCCTTTTTCTGGGGGCGCTGCATTTCATGCATGCAGGTTCAAACAGACGGGCAGGTAGACCTCATCATTAAGTGCTTCCCGAGTTCATCTCGATCGGTAAGCTCCATGCCTTTCGGAGTTGCCGGGTCTAGATCTTTATATACATCTTGTGTATATATGTATATATGGTATGAGTAGGTCGGGGAGTTGTTCCGATCACAATATATTCACTAGTAGAGGCTTGTAGACATATCCTGCCAGTTAGTGCAATATATTGGGCTTATAGGCCCTGTATGTATATTTGGTTGGTTGTCAGCTGCAATAATTACGATGGCCTTGTCGGCCCAACTTTATATAAATATTTAGTCTGCATTCGCAGTTGTCTTGCAATGTGGAGCATGGCCAAAGTATGACATCATATGTTCAGAATTCCTTAGTCGCAAGTTGGTACGCGGGGATAGGTGAGGCAGCAGGTGCCGTCTATCCCCCAGGTTCAAGGCATGACAAAAGTGGTATCAGAGCAGTTCTGTCCTAGGGAGTCTACAAGCCGTGTCTACTAGAGTCTTGTTTAGAGGTGTGTCGTGCACCACACTTATAAGTAGGAGGCTACAGGGCATTTAGAACTATCACTCTTTCTTCTTATTCTAGATCGTGTGGTAGAGCTCAGTTGTAAGAACTAAATTTCTAAACTCTATCTTATTCGTAATACGATGATGTCTACATTTAAAAAGATGGTTGGTAAGGGTTTGAATGCGGTTGCGAATGAGTTGAGTCAAAAGATTTCGGTGAGCTCCTGGAAAAGGAGCCTTAAGTCAAGAATATCTATCCACTTTTATGGTGAGAAACGATGAGAGATTCAAAAGATAAATACAAGTTTCAACAAGTAAAGAAAGCAAGATGAAAGAGGGTACAAGGTAACCAGCTAATGAAAATTATCCTTATCTACCATTCAGGAAGAGAGATATAAGCATTTTGAGTTACCTTCAACAGTAACAGAGGTATGTACAATTGGGCACACCGATCTAAGTTATGCTCTATGGGATCTAAACAAATATGGTTTAAGAGAAGGACATAATATTATGATCCGGCTGGGGTTAGAGTGACTTATAATGGTGGATCAATTGTTTGCGTTAGTCGACATTGCCAAAGGATATTGCAAATGTGCTAATAGATATCCCTGTGAGACACCCAAATGGTGCACTCTAAAATAGTACAACTAGATAGAAGTACTACGAAGATAGGCACTAAAATCCTGGAAGGGATAAATATTACCTTAGTATGACTCTTGTCCCTAGTAGAGCGAGGATGTTGAGAAACCCGAAGAGTCGATGAATGAAGCAACGGGAGCTAAAAGCAAAAGAATGTCTTGTTGAAATTTTAACAAGAAAGGGATAGGCATAAATATTAGCAGAGTAATGAGAAGAGAGATAAGGAAATATTATGAGTAAGATATAATACATGGATGACAATGATGAAAAAAAAAATGAAATGACAGTATTACATAGTCGATAATCGAGGGAAGGAAAAAATGAGAGGTGTCAGGCCTGGAGACAACAAAAGAGTATAGGCCATACAGTCACATCCTCATTTCGAGAAATAACTTCACGACTCTAATGTGATTAATAGAAGGGAAAGTTAGACCCCAGAGTAATAGAAATCATTATGGACAGGTAAACATGATAACCTAAACATAAATTAGGAAATGATTGATTTGATAATAGTCAGCATCATGAGAATTTTAGATTGCGTTCCAGCAGTAATAGATGGACAAATCCATGATGAATTCAGAGAATGGTCATTTAGGAAAACACTTCCCTAAAGCAAGCAATGTGAGCAAAGTTAAGCTTAAGAGACTATATGTGAAGTTACACTAAGTTTCACCATTACGAGTGAGGAATTTTGTTATCCTTGGTATAGAAGGATTACCACAAGGCGAGTAAGGGTCACTGATGATGCGAAAGGATGCCAAAGATAGAGAGGAAAACATCTATAGGTAGGTCGTCATAGCTCCAAGTCTTAGTACTCCCCTAAAGGGGGGGAATATGGGATGATAAAGTAAGAATGCGATAAAAATGAGGAAGGGTTGGGATTGCAGTTATCCAAATCCTACAGATATGCTACGATTCCAGAACGTTATGTAAGAATGATGTCAAGAAAAAGAAGTAAGGGTTCCTATTCAGGATGTTCTTGATAGGTAAGGAGCCAGTACGTGAGGTAAGTTAAGACAATAAAATAACCCAAGAAAGATTACGCGGAATATGGATATGAGAATGGGCCGATGAGTAGTTAGCACATGATTCAGGAAGAGCCTAGTCATGACTAGACAAGAAGTTACAGACAAATCAGCAGATCATGCAAGATAAATGTAATAAACCCCAACATGGGGAATTCAGCCTCGCGGTAATGTCATTATAATACTTGAGATATATTCAAATAGGAGTCGGGTTAGTTAAAGTCATTGTATGTGTGTTATGGGGATAAAATAAAGTGCCACTGGGAAGACAGTCAAAATATCAGTTCAGGAGCAACCCTAAAAGCACAAGGGCATAGAGGTAAGCAACTACAAATGATTATAAGAAAGGAAGGACATCAAAAGGTCCGTAGTAAGCTCACAGCTTTATAAGGGTCAATGGTTCTCCCTAAGTACTACAACGAAAGACTAGCTGAGGAAAGGAGGAAGAAGACTGTAACCTAAGCACAATAACCTAAAGAGGAAATGGTCGTGTAAACAACAGTCTCACAACAACATTGTAAGCACTTCAAATAAAAAGTGGCACCTACCGTGGCTAATGAACGGGAAGTAAAAATTAAAAGTAATATTCGAGATCATATGAGTTACACGAAACCTCTGGCATGCTTGGGAACTAAGATAAGATAAGTATGCACGCAACAAGGGGGCAGAAAGACCAGGAAAAGTAATAACTTATGTTAAGGAAAGCTAAGAAGGAACAAAAGGAATTATTCGATCAATGATCCCGAATTAGTTACGTTACGAACGTACTTAAGATTTCGGATAAGCCATGCAACATGTATGTTGACAATCATACAGTCGTAAAAGACTTCGATATAAGTTAAAAGAAAGAACTGAGTCCAGGTCATAGACAAATGATTGAATTATTAGAAGATTGTATCTTGAACATTCCATAGCGTCCACAAAAGAGCTAAAGTAATACCATGAGCTGCAGATCGGAAGATGGGTTAAGCCTACATAAAGGCTGATCAGAAGGAAGAGGAAATTAAAGAGTTACATCAACGAAGTAAATCAGGAGTCTCATTGTTGGACCCAGAAAGTTATAAAATTCGTGACTGAGAATATTGTAGAATTAATCTTAATATCAAAGGTACAAGAGAGATAGTACAACAACTATATTTTTTAATGGCTCTACGATAAAGCCAGTTAGAAGAAGTCCCAGCCTCATAAGAAGTCGGTATGAAGCTCCCACCGAATTTTGTATGCCCTAGAGTTACAAGTATTATAATAGAGCTTCAAGTTGTGAACGTGAATTATACCTATGTGGAAGGGAGGTCATGAAAGAGATAAAAGATACGATGCAAGATTTTAAGGTAAGAAAGGTAAAGGTGAAAAACGTACGAGATATTCAAATGCAGAAGGTTGTGTATAGTTCATAGTGCAGATAAAAGGCTAGAAGCGTGGGGATTCAGTATCCAGGAATGATAACAGCGTCGTTAGTGGCATACCTTCTAGCTTATGGCTTCTAAGTACCGAAAGGTCTAATTAGAGAGCAAAGGAAGAGTTAGAGACGATGCGATGTCTCGCTTAATGTTCCATAAAAGCATAAGGGAATCGATCGCAAGCTAAAGTATGATAGAACGACAAGGTTTTAGAAACACAAGAGTAAGGATAAGAAGAAAGCAAGTGAAAAGGTGATGAAAATGGATAATTCCTTGGGATTCAGTCCATGAAAACAAGGGAGCTGATGGTTCCTCTAAGTTATAGAAAGCTCAATATATCCTGAGTAAACTCAAAGGAGTCTATGACTAGTAGCATTTAGAAGAAATGAAATGCTGACCTGGTAATAAAATGATGATATAATTATGATAGATATAGGATGATGTTTGGGCCTTTGATTTAATAATGATCTGAAGAAAAAAAAAAGGAGGAGAAAAGATTTCGTGGACGACACGAGATTAGAATATGCATGTAAGGTGAATCACATTGGGATGCTATAAAGTATGGTAATGGAAGTATAGTATCACCCCTAGGTGGATCAATCTAATTACTCTAGATGTCCCTGGTGAGACGCGAGCCCTAATGGCGATGTTACATAAGAGATCAAGTTATCAATAGTAGATGATGAATCAACATTAAGGTGAATCAACAATTGATGGATAAAAGTTCAACAATATGAGATGAGATTAGACCATCAGTCTTAAGGATAAGCAACAGGAGTAACCTGGAGTTGGTTTCAGACCTCAGTAACGATAAACCAAAATAAGAATTATTGTATAGTATGACCTACGTAGATGCAGTAAAATCATACGAATGGATAACTGGGTCTATAAAATAAGATATAGAAATATTCGCAAGTTCTATAAAGTATCGAGCGAAGAACTTCAGTACACCTATAGATGCCCAAAGAGGCATCCTATTAAGCCTTATATATGTTTTCAAAGTAAGGCCTAGAGATTGGCTAAAAGTTGGAGGAAAAAGGAGAGAAGAGTCGCAAAAGCACACTTACAAGGTCACTATCGTAGGGGTTGCATGGTAGAAAGTTGCAACAGTTATGAGATTGAAAGGTTTCCGACCACAAGTTTTGACGTAAGAAAAAGGCTTAAAGAGGAGAATACCCTAGCCTTTGGATTGATTCAAAGAATAGTTTCCTAAATGGAAAGGAGAATATTAAAGCATTCGCAAGAGCTATGGGTTATGAGAATGATAGGTGCATCAGTCAACATTCGAGGACGAATGTTCCAAAGAGGGAAATGATGTTATGCTCCGCAATATTACATCGATATTACGCCCTGCAGTAATATACATGAAATTGTCGTAAGATAATTGACCTCAGTTCAAGAACAAGATTATTTGGAGATTATAAACAATATGCTATTTCAAACAAGTGAGGAGTAAATTCGTGAAGGTGAGAGGATAAGGAAATCAAAGAAAATGAAATTTCATCAAAATTTGACATTTTGGAATAAAATATGGCCCGAGCTAAAAAACCCGGTATTTATGGACTAGTGCCATATAAGGTACCATATGACCATGATGGTATAATGTATAAAGTGTGTTAAGATGAGTAATATTTTAAATAATTTGAGATAATTTTTAATTATGTGGGTAATTGATTAATTATTAGGTAATGGGGTATTACCCAATTAATTAAAGAATTAATTGGATAAGAATGGGTAAACCCCACGTAGCAGCAAGTAGAGGGGAGTCTAATGACTCTTGCTTTAGGTTCAAAACTAGCAAGACACATGGGCTATCTATTTAGCCCTCAAAAACATTGAAGACATGCCTATATATGAGTCATCTTTAACATTATGCTCATTTGGCATCAAATTCCATCTTGGAGAGGATTTTGAAACTTCATATCAGATTTTATATTAAGATAAGCAACGATAATTCTTAGATTGGTAAAGAAATTCATACAAAATTACACTGCATAATAATAGTGGGATTTTGCAATTCTAAGGGAGTGCGGTGCAATCCTTCTCAAGAACATCATACGATTTTTTTCCTACTGCAGGTATGTTAAGGCTAAGCCCTTCTTTCATTTTGGCATGATCTCGTAATTACACGAGTTTGATAATGAGCCATAAAGAAAAATTCATATCCCAGAATTTATGTATATTTTGCTAGTCTTGCAAGTAACAGTATTCTCCTTATCGGGACTTTGTATTCAATTGAGTATTTCCTTCTTCCAGTAAAGAGAGCAGAGAGTCTATAGATACAGTATCACAGTATTTTTATTACCATCGAGCTATAATCGATGGGCATGCCCCTATTGTGCAACCTCTGATCAGATGGTAAGATATATACTGAGCTTACTGTGGCCGAGCACCTATGAGCGAGCCCAGTTGGTCGAGATACAGAGCCTAGTATGGCCGAGCGCCTATGAGCGAGCCTACTACGGCAGAGCAGTTATATATATATATATATATATATACTGAGATATATATACCGAGCCTTATATGGCTGGACAACTATTTTACTTACTATATTGAGAGAGTTGAGTCAGTATCAGTAGGTAAGCATATCTTCGGATTATCTTTGACTTCCAGTTACTTGCAGATATTATATCAGTTCAATTTCAGCTTTTAATATATTACCTTACATACTCGGTACATTGTTTCATATTGACGTCCCTTTTCTGGGGGCGCTGCATTTCATGCATGCAGGTTCAGATAGACGGGCAGATAGACCTCATCATTAAGTGCTTCCCGAGTTTAGCATGATCAGTAAGCTCCATGCCTTTCGGAGTTGCCGGGTCTAGAGATTTATGTACATCTTATGTATATATGTATATATGGTATGAGTAGGTCGGGAGTTGTTCCGATCATAGTATATTCACCAGTAGAGGCTTGTAGACATATCCTGTCAGTTAGTGTAATATGTTGGGCTTGTAGGCCCTATATGTATATTTGGTTGGTTGTCAGCTGGAATAATTACGATGGCCTTGTTGACCCAGCTCTATATAAATATTTAGTCTGCATTCGCAGTTTTCTTGAAATGTGGCCCATGGCCAAAGTATGATATCACATGTTCAGAATTCCTTAGTCGCAAGTTGGTACGCGAGGATAGGTAAGGCACCGGGTGTCGGTCTCGCCCCCAGGTTTGGGGCGTGGCAAAAGTGGTTTCAGAGCAGTTTTGTCCTAGGGAGTCTACAAGCCGTGTCTAGTAGAGTCTTATTTATGGGTGTGTGTATATATATATATATATACAGTATTACAGTATTTTCACCACCATCAAGCTATAATCGATGTGCAGGCCCCTATTGGGCAACCTCTGATCAGATGGTAAGTTATATACCGAGCATACTGTAGCCGAGCGCCTATGAGCGAGCCTAGAATGGCCGAGATACAGATCCTAGTATGGCCAAGTGCCTATGAGGAAGCCTACTACAACAGAGCAATTATACGTTCCGAGCCTTATAGGGCCGGACATTTATTTTACTTACTATATTGAGAAAGTTGAGTCAGTATTAGCAGGTAAGTGTACTTCTAGATCATCTTTTACTCCCAGTTAATTTCAATTATTATATTGTCAGTTCAGTTTCAACTTTTAGTTATTTTATTTCCTTGCATACTCGGCACATTATTTCATACTGACATCCTTTTTTAACTGGGGAAGCTGCATTTCATGCGTGCAGGTTCAGATAGACATACGGACAGACCTCCTCAGTAGGTATTGCCCGAGTTCAGCTTTATCGGTAAGCTCTACGTCCTTTGGAGTTGTCGGGTCTAGAGTTTTATGTACATCTTATGTATATATGTATATAAGTTCTAGGTAGGTCGGGCCCTATTCCGATCATAGTACATCCATCAGTAGAGGCTTGTAGATATATCCAGTCATTTAGTGTAGTATGTTGGGCTTGTAGGCCTTGTATGTATATTTTATTGGTTAGTTAGTTGTAGTAGTTATGACGGCCTTGTCGGCCTAGTTTTATGTTGATGTTTAGTCAGCATTAGTTTTCGTTCAGTTTTATGTTTTGCTTCAGAAATTGTCTTGCAAATGCGGCCAATGGCCAAAGTATGACATTATATGTTCAGAGTCCCTTAGTCGCAAGTTGGTATGCAAGGATAAGTGAGGCACCAGGTGCCAGTCTTGCCCCCAGGTTCGGGGCATGATACCACTCGATACATGCCCCAATCTCTTATGCCACAACTCAGCATCGACTTCTTCTTTCTGTATTGCATTCTGCAGATTTTTTGCTTCAGTTTCCTTGACATCCATGCTCCTTGCTTCTAGTATCTTAGCTACATGTAGTGCTAGAATGTAAAGGCCACCTGTTTCTTTACCAATTGCTTTCACTATCCCACTGTAAAGATCCTGAAAAACACAAAAATCAGGGGAAAAAGTAACACATCACTGTAGAGCCTTAGTTGGTTGTGACACTAATAGCAAATTATATGTTAACTGAGGAATGTATAACACATTTTCAATTTTGCTCCATGCTGAAAGTATACTAGTACCAATGTGTGTAACATTAGATACTTCTCTATTAGGTAGGTGAACTTGCTCCTATATCAATAATCCATCCATGAGCTTTATTATCTACCAAACACTTACTACTGATACCTGCCATATTTGCTGAAGGAATGGTTCCAGTAGCTTTGTTTAGCATCTGTACTATTTGGTCATATTGTTCCTTAGTAAATGAATAAGCAGGAGTTTGAGATATTTGCTTCCCTAGTCCACTGTTATGAGGTCCTGGAGCCCGCATCATCAATTGTGGTTGGGTCTGCATTTGTGAGCTTTGTCCTTGTTGAGTTTGTGTCATGAACTGTGGTTGTCCTTGACAGTTTTGATTTGTTTCTTCAGTGAAGACACTATAAGCAGAGGAATTTCCTGCTCCCTTTTCTTCTTGGATTTAGGTCCTTGTGGATAACCAATAATCTTGTAGCAATTCTCTTTGCTATGACCTTTCTTCCTACAATACTCACAAAACACACCATAGCCTTTTTTTAGTCTTGGGTGGCTATTATGATAAAAGTTTCCAGACTGCATATTAAAACCACTAGTTTGAAAACTGTTGTTTTGAAAGCTCCCAGACCTAGAACTAAGCAATGCAGTAGGCTCAAAATTCTCAGAGGTGATAGCAGTTGTGCCTAAGCTTTCTGCTATAGCAACTACTGATTTTTGGTTTTAATCTCTCATGATCATAGAGTATGCGTGATTCACTGATGGTGAAGGATGCATTAGTAGTATCTGACTCCTTTCTAGGAAGTATGACTCATTCAAGCCCATTAGAAATTGGTACAACTTTTTCCTTTTCATGTGTACTACATAATCCCTAGATTTTTCACAATCATAGCTAGGTGATGGTACTAGAGTTTCGTATTTATCCAACAGATCTTTTAATTTTGTATAGTACATAGAAACTGAAGATGTACCTTGATGCAGAGTTGCAATCTCTTTGTGCAGATTGTAAGACCTAGATCCATCTACCTTGCTGAACCTCTCTCTGAGATCTTCCCACACTGCATGTGCACTTGATCCAAACAAAACTCCTCCAATAAGTTGAGGAGTTACATCATTCATCAACTAGGAGAGTACAATAGCGTTACATCTCTCCCATTGTTCCCACAGATTATCACGGAAATTCTCCCTTTTCTACTTTCCTTCCACTACACCTAGCTTATTTCTTCCTCGTAGAGCAATTCTCATTAATCGATCCCAAAGAGTATAGTTATCAGTACCTGTTAATTGAAACGAAATGAGATGAGCTCCACTTGTATTTGTTGGTCCAAGGTACAGCGGGTGATTGTGAGGTAAATCGACCAAAAAACCATCGCCAGCTTGAGTTTTGTCCACAGCGTCAGCAAATCACCATCTCCAGTGACAGAGGTGTCAGCAACAACAATATCTCCCATGGCTTCTTAGTTGTGCTTCGATAACATTTATGGCGAGAATTCCTATAGCGAATTTTTTAATCACAGATCTAAATGCTCAACATACATAGCTTCAGCTTGAATCGATGAAGACTAGAATCGCTAGCCTTAGGGCTCTGATACCATGCTAAATTAGCAGATCTGAGGTGAAGAACCCTAGCTAGAACAAGGTAGCTTGAGAGAGGAATGAAGTGAGGAAGAAGAGAATCTCTGCATTTAGTTATTCAATAGAACATTACACTACATACTTGTATTTATACAATTAGCTAAGACTAGAAACTAAACTAACCGACTTAACAACTTTACATGTAAATAGACTAAAATGCCCCTGCTCTATATACATACTAAGTGACCACTTTCTCTACAATAACATATAACATCCTTTGTTAGGGATTTTTTTTTCTTTCAAGTTTGAACACCAATGGAAAAAATTCTGGCTTCGCCACTACTTATGCAAAGTGAATATTAGCCGAGTTCACTATCCCATACAAATCTCAGATCTTAGCCGCATATAATTCCGGGGGACTCTTCAATATCATATATATACCTCAGACCCAAACTGATATAATACAGGACTATGCAATTTGATCGTTGATAGTAGACTCCCCCACTTAGCGCGAAGCCGCAAGACATAACATCCGATGATCCACAATACCAACCTTCGTAGCTCGTACAACATCAATCACAAATATTGGGTGGTTAAACAAAAAGAAGAATGTAAATATTCTCTATATAATATTAAGATAAACTGCTTTTATATACCATTGCTTCTATTAGTCTTTATCATCAACTCATCTCGATACTTTAGATTACTTTTTTGGTTACTAAGAAAGAGAGTGAAATGCTATCAATTTGAGTAGCTAGCTCCTTTTTCTCTTTCCAAATAAGCCACCCTTGCTGTAGTGGGTGTTAGGCAGACCACCGGTAAACAAGAACGATACAGTAGTGAATAATCCAATATCTGGAGTGGCATTTTTTTTTCTCCAACTCTTTTCCACATTTGAATGAGACTCTTTCTTTTTTACTCTTGTGATATGCATATGTATGATTCATCTACTCAGACGTTCAATTCTTACAAGAAAAAGGGTTAAATTTGTCCGTAAATTATTCGAAATTACTTAATCTTTTCTCTGCAGGATTTGGTGGATCTAATATTATCCCGTCGTTAGAAATAAACTTGAATTTTGCCCTTTATTCCACGAGCTCTAACTTGTTGGTAGTGTATACAATAGTCAAAAGTTGAGTGGTAAGTTTAGATATTTTTTCTTGAAGAATTTGGACATGTTGGAACTTCGTATCATGATAAAAACAAATATGGGATGATTTGCTAACGATAAGAATATGAATGGACCAAAAATTTAATAAAGAGTAAAATTAAATAATTGTTATAAAATAAAGACTGTAAAGTAAAGACAAGTATAGAGAGAAACTGATATATTATTCGAATTCAAACTGATGTACATAATGAACTGAAATCTCTTCTATTTATAGAAGAAAGGAAGCTGCTGTGTAAGCTGCTACTACAAGCTGCTGTTGCAAGCTGCTGTGTAAGCTGCTACTATACCAGATATGGATAATCTTCTACTGAGAGCAATGTTTATCCATAACGGAGTACTGAATGGATAAGCTTATTATACCCGGTATGGATAATCTTCTACCTAGGGTAATGTTTATCCATAACCGGGTACCGAAGTGATAAGTTTCTTCAGGAAGCTTATTTCCAATAGAGTACTAAATAGATAAACATATTTACGGTGGAGTCTCATATGGATAAGCTTCTTCAGGAAGATTATTTACAACGGAGTACTAAATGAACATCCATAATATAATATATTTATAACACTCCCCCTTGGATGTTCATTAAAAGATAATGTGCCTCATTAAAACCTTACTAGGAAAAACCACGTGGGAAAAAATCCTAGTGAAGGAAAAAGAGCACACATATTTAGTAATACGCATTACTGGCTGCCTCATTAAAAACCTTATAAGGAAAACCCTGTGGGAAAAACCTTAGTAAGGGAAAAAGAGTACAACGCGCATTTTACTCCCCCTGAAGAAAACCTTATTTCAAATATTTGAGTCTCCGCATTCCAATCTTGTATACCATATTCTCAAAAATTGATGTTGGTAAAGACAATCTGCTGGATTGTCACTTGAACTAATTTGATGCACATCAATGTCACAATTTTCCTGAAGATCATGTATGTAGAATAATTCTGGTGAAATGTTCTTCGTTCTATCTCCTTTTATAAATCCTCCCTTTAATAGTGCTATGCATGAAACATTATCTCCGTATAATATTGTGGGTCTTTTATCACATTCCAACCCACATGTTTCTCGAATGAATCACTGATCTCAATCATATTCACTCCCTGCTTGCCAGTTTGAGATCGAGCTTTATGGGTATCGGATAAATAACCTGCATCTGCATTACCAATACGATATGCATCACTTTTGTTAGCATTAACAAGATAAAGAAGTGCACCATCTACACCGAGATAGAGTATTTCAGGACCAAGGAGCTCCTCATCCTCTTCTAGAAGTTGGAACGGATCCTTATTCACTTCAAGTGATTGAATATTCATTGGTGTACTTAATGAGTATACTTTGTCCATGTAAAGCATTTTTAAGACCCTCTTGGAGCTCTTCTGGAGTTCCAATTTATGTCACCAACATAAACATCAAGTGTAACAAATTCTTATGACATTTTCTTTATAAAAATACATGGACAAATAACATAATTTATGTAACTTTCTTTCAGAAAATATTTACTGAGGCGATTATACCACACACGCACAGATTGCTTTAAACCGTACGAAGATCTTTATAATTTGATCGAGTACATTTCTCAAGACTTTTAATTATATGCTTCAGGCATTTTCAATCCTTCAAGGATCTTCATATAAATTTAGTCAAATAAGTCATATAGGTTAAGACTTGTATCTAAATGGTATGATATCTTCAAGTGTCTGGACTGCTAGTCCGATTCTCACAATCTTTTAAAATATTGTGCACTATATTGTATTAAATATATCGTCGGCGATCATTTTGTGCCAGTTCCGAAGCGACATAACTTGTGGAGTTCTCATCACTTTCTTTATTTTCAGGTACCTGAACTTTTTCGGGAGTTTCATGAAATGTTATGTCGTCGGCTCTACTAGAGCTTATTTCCTCCTCATTATGATCATTTTGATCATTAGCTCCTACTATTTTTCAAGGATTGTTACCTTTGGAACCGATTGGTCTACCACGCTTCATGCGTACAGTAAACTCTATCCTTCAGGGACTTTAATTTTAATAGGAGCATTTGCAGCTGAAATATGATATTTAATTTTGGATCAGCAAATGCTTCTGGCATTCGACTTGAATTATCTTCTAAGTGAGGATCATGATAATTCGATTCATATAGCATATTTTTCAACTGTTTATTCCATCCCCCAAATGTTAGAAAAACTAACATATATCCCCAATCATCTTTGGGAAACATATCTTTGTGTATTATGGTAGAGAAATTAATCATATACCACGCAACAAAAGATAGTAAAAATATTTGGTTTCTGATCCTAAACCAATTGTGAAGGGAGGACTTATCATATATTGTTGATCTGATGCATACAAGTGCTGCTATATGCAATTTAGAAAATCTTAGACCAACACATGAAGCTTTGTTCTCATAAGCAATGGTTTAGCCATTAATAGGAGGTATTCAATGCTAAACCAGCTTGGATATAAACCAGCATTATCAAGATGAACTGTCTTGATTTCATAATCTGAAAATTATGCTCTTAATCGAGAAAAGCAATTCCAAATGCCAAACTGCAGGTTGACAATAATTACACATGTAACCATCTCATATATGCACCTATAAGTGGTTCACATGATAGGTGAACGGGCCCATATTCACCTTTTATATATTTCAGAATCAGGGGTCTTAGTCCCAACTTTAGCTGGTATAATCAATTCATTATGAGAACAAGCAACACATGAGAATTCCTGAAGAATCTTCTAGTTCTTTAGTATATGCTTATCTGAATTCTCAAATAGCTCATTTAAAAATGGCAAATGAAAACTTCAAGTTTATCATGTCATGTGCTATCTCTTAGTAAACTTCTGGTTTACTATGGCATAAACTTTTGCTTTAGTAAACTTCTGGTTTACTGTGATACATGATATAGTACAAATTAAAGAATAAGACGGGTAACTTCTCACATACATATTATTTTACCCCCTATGATTGTGGAAACATGAAGATTATCAATCTTCCAATCATTTGTAGTCTCAATATGATAGCCATTTGTATTAGTAAACTTCAGGTTTACTACAACATATGTTTTGACCATAATCATATAATATGAATGACATATTTGTATATAAGCTCTTCGAGAGCCTTCATTTATTATCCACAATCTAATATTTATCTGGCACTACTGGTGTCATGTATCCTTTAGGCAAACAGTTAGCTCTTCAGGAGTTGTTGATACATTTTGTACTATCAAATATTTCTCATACACTTCTGGTATCATGAGAGAAAATCACAATCAAATAAACAATGTAAAACAATTGTTTAAGCACAAGAAAACTCTTCTTCATAATATTTTCCTACTTCAGGAGGCAATTTCAATTGTGTTACTTCTTCAGGAGCAAATTTAAAATACGAAATATTGAGTATATATTCTCTTAATTATATTACCTCTTCTGAAGGTGAATTGTGATATATTCACATCAAGAGCGCGTTCATATTTACCCGATTATTAAGTATTGTCACATTCACTTCAGGGAATGGATTAATATTATCAAAAGTTCTCATCCTTCAGGAAATCGAACATAATTATCTGAATGCGCATTAATCACATCAAATTGTGATGCCTCAACCTCTTTTAAAATATTTACTACTTCAGGAGCAAATCGAGGCGTGCATTTAATATAGAGAATATTTATGTAGCTTATCTTCAATTGTAACCATAGAAAGCCTAAATTATCACTTCTGGTGATCATAGACATATACCACTTCTGGTGGTTAACAAAATATAATTACAATGAGATATATGAAATATAACTACTTCTGGTGGTTGTATATTTCTTGCAAACTCTGCTAGAGTTTAAGTTGATCTAATAATATTATCCATATTCTTCAAAATGACATAAATAAGATATATTATAGTAAACATCATTATCAAATCATAATTTTTTTTCTTTATGTACAACAATTACATAACCATACTATCTATTACAAACAACAAAAATTAAAATATTTACATTTCTACAGATTCACCACCGATTACATGACTTGTTTCTCCTTCTGGGATTGCAAGGTAATCAGTTACATCCAAATGCATGAAGTCTAAATTATCTTCAGAAATAAAATTCGCTTCAGCATTTTTCTCTGTCTTCTTTAGGGAGGCTTGATAAAGCTCAACCAGGTGCTTTGGCGTACGACAGGTACGTGACCAGTGCCCTTTTTCTCCACATCTATAGCATGCATTTTCTGCATTTGGTGCTTGCACCGCTTCATGCTTTTGTTCCTTCCTTTTCCACTGCTGGTGGCGAGGAGGGTTCTTTGGTGCATTATTATTACCATGATTAGAGTTTCTTCCCCGACCACGACCACGACCACGACCACGACTGGGGCCACGACTTTTTCCACATTTAGCCTGGTGGAAGTTCGTCTCATTCACTTCAAGGAATGGACAAGAACCAGTAGGTCGGCTTTCATGATTTTCCATTAATAGCACATTATGTTGCTCGGCTATAAGAAGATGTGAGATAAGTTCAGAATACCTTTTGAATCCCATTTCTCAATATTTCTGCTGCATGAGCATATTCGAGGCATGAAAAGTGGTGAAAGTTTCTCCAACATATCATGATCACTAATATTATCACCACATAATTTCAATTGGGAAATAATTCTGAACATAGCAGAATTATACTCACTGGTATATTTAAAATCTTGTAGCCTTAGATGAGTCCAATCATATCGTGTCTGTGGAAGAACGACCATCTTCAGGTGGTCATATCTATCTTTCAAATTATTCCACAGTATGACTGGATCTTTAACAGTAAGATATTCCATTTTCAGGCCCTCATCAAGGTGATGACGTAGGAATATCATTGCTTTGGCACGGTCTTGGTTTGATGCCTGATTTTTGTCTTTGATGGTGTCTGCCAGACCCATCGCATCAAGATGAATTTCAGCATCAAGCACCCAAGACATGTAGCTTTTGCCCGATATATCCAGGGCTACAAATTCAAGTTTAGAAAGATTTGACATTATTTAGGAAAAGAAAGTTCTTACCTCAAATACTTTCAAAATATTTGCTCGAGATGGCAGAGTCTCGTGCTGATAACGTGTTATAAAATAAAGACTGTAAAGTAAAGACAAGTATAGAGATAAACTGATATATTATTCGAATTCAAACTGATGTACATAATGAACTGAAATCTCTTCTATTTATAGAAGAAAGGAAGCTGATGTGTAAGCTGCTACTACAAACTGCTATGTAAGCTGTTATTACAAGCTGATGTGTAAGCTGCTACGCAAGCTGCTGTGTAAGCTGCTACTCTACCGGATATGGATAATCTTCTACTGAGAGCAATGTTTATCCATAACGGAGTACTGAATGGATAAGCTTGTTATACCCGGTATGGATAATCTTCTACCTAGGGTAAAGTTTATCCATAACCGGGTACCGAAGTGATAAGTTTCTTCAGGAAGCTTATTTTCAATAGAGTACTAAATAGATAAACATATTTACGGTGGAGTCTCATATGAATAAGCTTCTTCAAGAAGATTATTTACAACGGAGTACTAAATGAACATCCATAATATAATATATTTATAACAATAATTTCAAATTGGTACATGAACAAATTTGAACATTTTCCATTAATACATGTACATAAGAGTGGCACTTTATTTCGTCGCAAGTGCTTTTACTTCATTATTTTCCTTTCTTTTTTGTTTTGGGAGTTCTTATCAAACTTTCACAGAGACGAGAGAGATGTTTCCTCTTCCCCGCAAGTGCACTACTCACACTGTTATCATTGTTCCTATTCAACTTCTTCCTCTTCTGTTCATAATTATGAGATTCTATATGTATCTGAATATTTCGAAATATTCTTCATTCTAGTTGATTTCTTGATTGACAGCTCTGACCTACAGGGCCAAATCTTAATTTCTTGATACTTTAGAGACTTTTCACTGTGTTGTCGTTTTTTCATTTGACGTTGATGTTGAGTTTCTCATATTTTTTCTTATAACTCCACTATGTATAGAAATTCAACTGCTAACTAGTAGAAGTTGAGTAACACTTTTGAATTCATCAATTTCTAGGTAATCAAAAGCATGATTCAGTTTGTACTGGGAATGGTCAAAAGTATTCATAAATGGGACCATTTTTTATCACCAAAGTGTACATGACTACGACTAAAGGATTCAACCTTTCGCTAATGGTAGCTCCCCCTAAATGTTTAGTTATCTCTAAAAGTTACAAGATTTTAATTGAATCCCCTTAGATCTGATTTGTGACAGCATAAGGAGGTTGTGTGACAAATAATGACTCAACTATGTTAACATCAATTACAAACAATTAAAGTTATGACTATATTGATCCATTTATGATCTCTCTCTATATATATATATATTCTTGAAAAATATTGTATAGGTCAAACTTAGATAAGAGAAATTCGGCACGCGGATACATAAGGCCGAGGTCGGACAATCATCAATAAGGCCGAGGTCGGACAGACCGAGGTCGGACAATCATCAATAACGCCGAGGCCGGACAGTCAACAATAAGGCTGAGGTCGGGCAGGCCGAGGTCGGACAGTCATCAATAAGGTCGAGGTCGGGCAGTGATTGTACTGATTATTCCTTCTAATTGTACCTTTTCTTTTAGGTTTTTTCTAGGAATATCCCTTATAAATATGAAGAGAAGACTTCCCAAAAAGGAGGCTCTCTCCCTCTCTCTAGAAAATATGTAAACACACCTCTTTAAAGAGATGGGAGGATATGTGATCACATACCTTCGTCAGATCCAAAAAGGGTCCTAAGGTTCTTGTATTTGTCTATCATTCATCTTTATCAAATGAAAGAAGATCTGTCTCACTCAAGATTAGGTGAATCTTTTCCTTTATTTATATTTTATTGTCACTTAATGTTACTTAATGCATCTTTCTGTATGCTATTAAATCTGGCCATAACCACTGCCAATATTTATACTCGGCTATGTTTTTTTTATTCATATTATTCATCTCGGATCTAGAGTTAATTATTCTTAATTAGGATTTACCCGTTCATTCTCTTTGATTGATTTGTTCAAAAAGGTTCTAATATCTTTTGAGTCAAACAATTTGGCGTCGTCTGTAGGAATTTTTTAGTTAAAATTTTAGTTTCCTCTAGATCTAGAATTCAATTCTAGTTCCACATTCTGTTCATAAGTATGATTTACCACGTATGTCGATTCATACTAGTTATGCGGTAAATCTTCATTCATACTAGTTACATTCTGTTCACAATAAATTAAGGCAAGTAAAAACAAAATTGGAGTAACAGAACTTCTGCAATTGCTGAATCACCCCCCTTTAACCTTTTAAGTGGATGGGTCATCGAGACCCCAAAAGTTGCTACCTGAATTTTGTTACAACGTACAAAACTTTTCATCCATAGACGTGATTGTCACCTTCTATTATGGCTTTGTTCGTAGGATTGACGCGCTGCTTTACTCACTTTCTGGAACAGCAGATACTGTTCTACATTCGAAAATATATTAAATGAAGTTAGTTGCATATTTTAGTTAATCACAACAAAATTAACCGCTTCTAAAACAAACCCCGTAGAAATTAGAACCAACAAACAGAACAACAACTTCCCTTTTCTCTTTCCCTTATTTCTATTTAAATAACTGCAATTAAATTATATGAAAACTCCATCTTCTTATTCATCATTAGATAAAGAATCACCAATAGAATTAAGTTCTTATTGACATATATTGTTGTAACAAAAGCACGAAAGAAGAGTTTCTTTTTTGGCTCTTTGAGTAACAGGCACTAAAGCCGAGACTAAAAGAATTTGATGAAAATCGAACCTCATACTTAATGAATAGAAGATTCTTGTAATAAAGGGCAAAAAAGCAAGCATCGTTGAGGATGGACTTAAGGATATGAGACGAAGATAAAGTGATGAGAACAAGGAGAGGGGTCTGTTATCCAAAAGTAAACATGTGTATCAAAAACAGAGTAGTTGTGAAGAGAAGAAAGATATTTCCGACATCGGAGAACATATGGGTCGTCAGAAAAGATCAAAGCTTTCATCGGAGTTCGCTGCTCAAAACTCTCACCGGAGTTCACTGCTCAAAACTTTCACCGTAGACATAAAACTTTAGTAAAGCGGACAACCACGCCAAATTGGTAGCGACCACTGAAAGCATAACCGGAGAAGGGAACGCGGTCACTCCTCTCCACTCGTTGACCAATCAAATCGAGGTAACGAACGCTTTCTTTTTGTTTTAACTGACTATTTCTCTAAGTGGAATAGAAGCAGAAGCAATCACCCAGGAAATACGTCGTACTCCCTAATTCAAGGAAAATTTAGCAAACTGGGACTCCCACAGGGAACAACTAATATTCTCCAAAAACTGGGACTGACAACGGGTTAACATTACGACCTTAGTTTGAAATGACACCCTTTAAGGCCAAGGGCCTTCGCCCAAAAAAAAAGAAGAGTTCGACCTTGATCGAACAACGACGGGTTACTATTTCGACAAGTTTGAAATAACACCCTTTAAGGCCAAGGGCCTTCGCCAAAAAGAAGAGTTCAACCTCGATCGAACAACGACGGGTTACTATGTCGACAAGTTCGAAATAACACCCTTTAAGGCCAAGGGCCTTCGCCAAAAAAAAAGAAGAGTTTGACCTCGATCGAACAACGATGGGTAACTATTTCGACAAGTTCGAAATAACACCCTTTAAGGCCAAGGGCATTCGCTAAAAAGAAGAGTTTGACCCCGATCGAACAACGACGGGTTACTATTTCGACAACTTTGAAATAACACCCTTTAAGGCCAAAGGCCTTCGCCAAAAAAAAAGAGTTCAACGTCGATCGAACAACGACGGGTTACTTCGACAAGTTCGAAATAACACCCTTTAAGGCCAAGGGCCTTCGCCAAAAAGAAGAGTTCAACCTCGATCGAACAACGACGGGTTACTACTTCTACAAGTTCGAAATAACACCCTTTAAGGCCAAGGGCCTTCGCCAAAAAGAAGAGTTCGACTTCGTTCGAACCATGACGGTTTAACATTTCAACCAACCCGAAATAACACCCCTACGGCCAATGGCCATCGCCAAAAAGAAGAGTTCGACTTCGTTCGAACCAAGACGAGTTAACATTTTGACCAGCTCGAAATAACACCCCGATGGCCAAGGGCCATTGCCAAAAAAGAAGAATTCGACCTCGTCCAGATCAAACTTCGGCCTCATCCGAATCAGCATTCAGCCTCGTCCGAATCAAGCTTCGGCCTCATCCGAATCAAGCTTCGGCCTCATCTGAATCAATCTTTGGCCTCGTCCGGATGTTGATTCGGCCTCGTCCGAAGTTGATTCGGACGAGGTCGAAGATTGATTCAGACGAGGCCAAATGTTGATTCAGACGAGGCCGAAGTTGATTTGAATGAGGACAAAGCTAGTTGATTCGGATGAGGCCGGAAGTTGATTCGGATGAGGCCAAAGTTGATTCGGACGAGGCCGAATGTTGATTCGGACGAGGCCGAAGCTGTTTGGACGAGGCCGAATGTTGATTCGGACAAGGCTGAAGTTTGATTCAGGCGAGGTCAAACTCTTCTTTTTTGGCAATGGCCCTTGGCCGTTGGGTGTTATTTCGAGCTGTTCAAAATGTTAACTCGTCTTGGTTCGAATGAAGTCGAACTCTTCTTTTTGGCGATGGTCCTTGGACTTAGGGGTGTTATTTCGAGCTGGTTGAAATGTTAACCCGTCATGGTTCGAACGAAGTCGAACTCTTCTTTTTGGCGAAGGCCCTTGGCCATAAATGGTGCTATTTCGAACTTGTCAAAATAGTAACTCATCGTTGTTCGATCGAGGTCGAACTCTTCTTTTCGGCGAAGGTTCTTGGCCTTAAAGAGTGTTATTTCGAACTTGTCAAAATAGTAACTCGTCGTTGTTCGATCGAGGTCGAACTCTTTTTTTTTGGCGAAGGCCCTTGGACTTAAAGGGTGTTATTTCGAACAACGACGATGGCCTAGTCCGAATAAACATTCGGCCTCGTTCGAATTATCTTCGGCCTCATCCGAATCAACTTCGGCCTCGTCCGAATCAACATCGGCCTCGTCCGAATCAACATTCGGCCTCTTCTAAATCAACTTCGGCCTCGTCTGAATCAATCTTCCCTCATCCGAATCAACTTCGGCCTCGTCTGAATCAACATTCGGCCTCGTCCGAATCTACTTCGGCCTCGTCCAAATCAACTTCAGCCTCGTCCGAATCAACCTTCGGCCTCGTACGAATCAAATTTCGGCCTCGCCCAAATTCACAATGGGCAACCTCGTGTGAATCAACATTCGGCCTCGTCCAAATCAACTTCGGCCTCGTCCAAATCAACATTCAGCCTCGTCCAAATCAACCTTCAGCCTCGTCCGAATCAAACTTCAGCTTCGCCCGAATTCACAATGGGCGACCTTGTCCGAATTCACAATAGGCGACCTCATCTAAATTCATAATGGGCGACCTCATCCGAATTCATAATGGGCGACCTCGTCCGAATTCACAGTGGGCGACCTTATCCGAATGCACATTCGGCGACCTCGCCCGAATCAACATTCGACGACCTCATTCGAATTCATATTCGACGACCTCGATCGAATTCACATTCGACGACTTTACCCGAATTCACATTCGGCGACCTTGCCTGAATTCACATTCGGAGCCGCGCCTGAATTCCCATTCAGTGACCTCGTCCGAATTCACATTCGACCTTCTCGCCCCTCCAGATCCAAGGATGCAAATGACCTCCTCTGATGCCGCCATCCTTGCCAAAACCGCTATCCTGGCCTCGACGGTCTTCTCCAACTTTACCGTCTTCTCGATCAACTCATCACTCGAGTCATTGGCCCTGATCGAACTCTGCTAAAGTTCAGCCCACGGGGATACCACTTTTCGGCACCCTCAACCGCGATCCACACTAGTCGACATCCCCATCCGAATTTCTCGAACTACGATTAATGAAGTCCGCTCACCGAGCTCGACTTAGAGACGACCTCGATAAGCGGAGGGACTAACTGTATGGGTCAAAATTAGATCAGAGAAATTCGGCACGCAGAGACATAAGGCCGAGGTTGGACAGGCCGAGGTCGGACAGTCATCAATAAGGCCGAGGTCAGACAGGTCAAGGTCGGACAATCAGCAATAAAGCCGAGGTCAGACAGGACGAGGTCGGACAGTCATCAATAAGGCCGAGGTCGGACAGTCATCAATAAGGTCGAGGTCGGACAGTGATGAAACAACTAGTTTGCTTTGGAATCCTCAAAAGGAATATTCTACTGATTATTCTCTCTAATTGTACCTTTTGTTTTTGGATTTTTCTAGGAATACCCCTTATAAATAGAGAGAGAGAGGACTTCCCATAAAGGGGGCTCTCTCCCTCTCTCTCTCCCTCTCTCTAGAAAATATGTAAACACACCTCTCTAAAGAGATGGGAGGATCTGTGATCCCATACCTTCATCAGATCCAAAAAAGGTTCTAAGGTTCTTGTATTTGTCTATCATTCATCTTTATCAAATGAAAGAAGATCCGTCTCACTCAAGATTGGGTGAATCTTTTCCTTTATTTATATTTTATTGTCACTTAATGTTACTTAATGCATCTTTCTTTATGCTATTAAATCTAGTCATAATCACTGTCAATATTTATACTCGGCTATATTTTTTTTATTCATATTATTCATCTCGAATCTAGAGTTAATTATCTTTAACTAGGATTTACCCCTTCATTCTCTTTGATTGATTTGTTCAAAAAAGTTCTAATATCTTTTGAGTCAAACTAATACCACAATTGAATTCTGATTAAAAGAAGAAAATTTGCAAAAGGAAAAAAGAAAACAAAATACGAATATAATTGTAAACTAGGTAATTAATGCTTGAAATAAAGAATTATCCTCCAAAGGTCAAAATGAAAAACTTCAAAATCCTTTTATCTTCATGTCAAGACTTCGAAAGAGCTATGAAAATGGGTTGGTATTATGCATTCCAAGGGTTTGCACGTGTATACAAAATGATCATGATTACAAAAGAATCTTCAAAATAAAATAAAAACATCTGTCTTAAATGATAGAAACAGCCATGAAAAATGTTTGTTGCATGATCTACAAAGGAACTAAAAAAGAAGAGAAAGATGAAAATAAAGTAGTAGTAGGCTATGAACCATTGAATATCCCAAGAACTTAAATCCTCTTAAAAATATTGGAAGCAAAAGGAGCTTTTTGGAGGAAAAGAAGGAAGGCAAGGATCCTTTAATTCTGCATGGTCTCCAAGAACAATAATTGAAACATTGAAACTTTTTGGCCTAATAAATGTAAAGAAAAGAGTTAAAAGAAAAAGAAAGTAAAACTTCAAATATCAAATCCAAGACAGCAAATCTTAGCTGTTTGCTTTCCTATAAAAATGTCAGCTTCTCATAGTATTTATTTGCTTAGACTCATCTTTAGGATGGAATCTTCTAACTATGTTAAAAGCCTTACTGAGCTAAAGGAAGGAAAAGAGTTCTTGTCAATGATCACACATAAGAAAAAAGGGTTCTTGTCAAAATGATCATTGCATGAAGGAATATCCAGTTTCTTTATTTAAAAAGAGAAGGGAAAAGAATGAAGCATCATCATTAGAACTTGGAAGTAAAATAGGTCACTAGAAAGATTGTGGCCAAGTTTGGTTGGAAAGAGTAGAGATTTAATCCGCTTCTTTTGACCTAACGTGGAGTCCACCTATGAATTAGTGCTAAATTTCATTTAGTAAAAGCAAGAAAGAAATTAAACTTTGAAAAATTTCATTGCATAAATCATCTCGCGTTTATGCAGGGTGCACTTAAGGGGTGTGATGTAGACAAGCTAACCTAATACAAGCATTAGTGACTATTTTTACGGCTCGAACACGAGACCTATAAATCATATAAAAATAACTTTACCATTGTTCCAAAATTCCCGTTCGAAGAATATAAACTCACGAGTAAGTCAGAATCGAGCCAGCTTAGGGTTCGATTGGACATTTTAACTCGCTCGACTTTGATCCAAATCTGCTCAAGTCAATCAAAGTTGGATTAAGGCTTGGCTCCATTAAGTTTGGTTCTATTATTAAGAGAATTAGTAATTAATTTTATTTAATTTGTATATGGTCAAAATCGGGTTCGCCTTTTGTGTGACTAATTGTGACTGGAATATGATAGGTCAAGATTCGACCTCGTGTTATATCGAATCATGGTGCAAAGTTAGATTGTCGAGCTCGTGACCTAGAGATTGATCAAGATCGAAGTCAGACGAGATTGAGACCGAGCAAGATAGAGATCGAGCAAGATCGAGGAAAACTTACCGAGCCAAATAATGGAAAGCCGAAATATCCGCAATCGGGCGAGGATCACGGTGGAAATCCCGGCACGTATCAACAAGAGGCCGATTAATTAGCTAATGATGAGATCTCTTACCTCATATAGAACTTTATCAAGAATAGGACTCCCCTACTATATAAAGGGGGTCTGATCATTTGCAAAGGGAATAATTTTTTTTACGCAATATAAAGCAATATACTGTCATTATCTAGCTTTCATTATCTTGTTATTCTGTTAATACGTCAGTTGAATCATCTTTTGGTTCAAGGGTGACCGAACTCGAGGGCTAAAGCTATTTGATTCGTATGGTTTGCATTTATTCTTTTATCGTCAATTTCAATATTAATCTATTCTTCTTAATTTGTGCCAAGTTATATCATCTATCCTTAAAACCGCGTATAAATTCAATTATTATCCGATTTTAGGGTAAACAGTCTGGCGCCCACCGTGGGGCTAAGAATAATAGTGATTACCTGGTACAAACTTTCGTGACACACACTATTTTACACTTGTTCTTTGAAGTATCTTTGATTACAGGACTAAAAAATCTCAAACTCTCAGTCAGCACCTCTATACATTGACAATGATTTCGACCACCATGACGAAAATGATAACATAGCACTAGGGAACGTTGTACCCCGGTTGGCCTCGATGGAGTTCCAGCTGTAGATTCAATCAACATCAGTTCACATGTAGCCATCAACGCAAAATCGTCGTCGATCCTGAAGGCAACGTCCGTAGGGATGCTCGATCAGCTGCTCAAAGCACACGTGGTGGTGAAGATGGCGGGATCAGCCTGCGGGTGATCTTCGAAATATTGCAGGCTCAGCAGGCAGCAATAGCCCATCTCCAAAACCAGAATCACACATCGAGCAGGGTCGAGCTCGAGCCGTCCCAAGAAATTATACACAGGGTCGAATCGGTTTCAAGAAAATCGAGCGAAAAAGAGTCGGAGACCAATCCTGTGATCATGAAGATGCTCGAAGAACTAACAAAGCGAATTGAATCGGGGGAAAAGAAGATCGAGGCAAACGACAAGAAGGTGTAACTTACAACTCCATGGTCGATCAAATCTCGGGGGCACTACCAATATTGAAAGGATTAGATTCTAAAAAGTTCGTACAAAAACCTTTCCCCCCGAGCGCGGCTCCAAAGACAATCCCCAAGAAGTTCTGCATGCTCGATATTCCTAAGTATAATGGAACGAAGGATCCGAATGAGCATGTCACCTCTTACATGTGTGTTATCAAAGGGAATGATCTAGAAGATGACAAGATCGAATCTGTCTTGCTAAAGAAATTCGGGGAGACCCTGTCAAAGAGCTATGATATGGTACCATAATTTACCACCAATTCTATTGACTCATTTGCTATGCTTGCAGATTTTTTCATAAAATCACATGCCAGGGCCATCAAGGTCGAAATCAGGAAGTCAGATCTTTTCAAGTAAGGCTAAGGACAACGAAATGCTCAGGGATTTTGTGTCTCGATTCCAAATGGAATGGATGGACTTACCACCAGTCGCTGATGATTGGGTTGTTCAAGCTTTTACTCAAGGACTCAATGTTCAAAGCTCAGTGGCTTCACAATAGTTGAAGCAGAATTTGATAGAATACCTCGCTGTTACTTGGGCCAATGTGCATAATCGGTATCAATCAAAGATCAGGGTTGAGGACGATCAACTTGGGGCTCCTTTTGGGTCCATTTATCCTATCAGACCCGTCGATAGAATCAAGAGGGATATTGATCGAGAACCGAGGTTGAATAGAGATCGATATCAGCAGTATAATAGAGATCTTAGGAGCAACAGATCTGGCCGAACTTCTGCACGAAATGAAAGGAGAAGTGATCGAGGTCAAAGCTCTCGAGGGCTCATGATCAAGAAAGGCTTCGATAGATCTATCGGACCCAAAGAGGTACCACGATTATGATAGTATAAATTTAATGTTGATGCGACTTCCATCGTATCGGCTATCAGACGCATCAAAGATACCAAATAGCCTCGACCTTTACAAACCGATCCAACACAAAAGGATCCCAACCAAATATGCAAATATCATGGCACACATGGCCACAAAATAGAGGATTGTTGACAATTGAGAGAAGAAGTAGCCCGGTTATTCACAGCGGGCACCTTCAAGAATTTCTGAGTGACCGAGCTAAAAATCATTTCAAAAATAGGGATTCTAATAAACAAAATGAACAAAATGAGCCCCAACATATCATTCATATGATTATCGAAGGGGCTGATGTTCCTCAAGGTCCGATGATAAAGTGCACCAAAGTATCAATCACAAGAGAAAATCGGACTCGAGATTACATACCAGAAGAAACTTTATCTTTCAACGACGAGGATGCAGAAGGAATCATACAATCCCATAATGATGCACTGGTAATTTCTGTACTCATGAATAAAACTCGAGTTAAACGTGTGCTAATTGATCAAGGTAGCTCGGCCAACATCATTTGATCGAGGGTCATAGAGCAACTCGGCCTGCAAGACCAAATCGTACCTGCGGCCCGAGTACTAAACGGGTTCAACATGGTTTGTGAAACTACTATGGAAGAAATAACGCTGCCGGTAAACATAGCCAGTACCACTCAGGAGACCAAGTTTTATGTAATCGAAGGGGACATGAGATACAACGCCTGTTCGAAAGGCCATGGGTCCACAATGTGAGGGTCGTGCCCACGACCCTTCACCAGGTATTAAAATTTCCAACACCAGAAGGTATAAAGATGGTTTACGGGGAGCAGCCCGCCGCAAAGGAGATATTTGTTGTTGATGAAGTAATTCAGATATCAACACTCTCATCGACAAAGGACTCAAGATCGAAGGCAAACACAAGAAGTCAAATAGCAATCACCGATGCCAACCTTGACCCAATCGGACAAGCAACGGATTGACGAAGACGACAATTACAGGGTTCATCGATCTTTTATAACTCCCGATGATTCCGACGCTACTAAATTAACGGTCGAAGAGCTAGAGCGGGTCATGCTGATCGAACATCTGCCCGATCGAACATCTGCCCGATCGAAAGGTATACATGGGCACGAGGTTAACTCCCAAACTCAGGAAAAAGCTCATTCAATTTCTTATAGCTAATATGGATTGCTTTGCTTGGTCCCATCTCGATATGAAAGAGATCCCGCCGGAGATCACTACTCACAAGCTGAGCTTGGACCCGAAGTTCCATCTGGTAAAGCAGAAAAGGAGACCCCAGTCTGAAACCAAATATGTCATCATCAAGGACGAGGTAACTAAGCTCTTTAAAATAGGGTCCATCCGGGAGGTCAAATACCCGAAATAGTTAGCAAACGTAGTAGTAGTCTCTAAAAAGGGGAACAAACTAAGAATGTGTGTAGATTATACAGATTTAAATAAGGCATGTCCCAAAGATTCTTTCCCTTTGCCTAACATCGATCGCATGATTGATGCCATTGCCAGCCACGAGATCAACCAAATACAGATGACCCCGGATGACCAAGAAACACTACTAGAAATCCGGAAAAAAGCAACCAAAATTTGGCGACCAAAATTGGTCTGTCAACAAAAGCGACCAAAGTTGGTCGCTAAATTGGAGAAAATAAGTAAATAATTATTCTAAAATACATTAGCGACCAAGGTTGGTCGCTTTTTGGTCGATAATTTCGTCAAAATATTGACCGGACTGGTAAGACTTGCTTGGTCAAAGAAATACTGAGATTAGCTACCAATGTTGGTCTCTAAAGGGGGACCCACTTATAAAATTTTAATAATTATAATATTATTTAAAAAATTATAAAATATAAATAAATATAATTTAAAATTAGCGACCACAGTTGGTCGCTAATCAAAGGATAAGCAGATAGAGACCAACTTTGGTCGCTAATCTGGGACCCAGTTATAAAATTTTAATAATTATATTATTATTTAAAAAAATTATAAAATATAAATAAATATAATTCAAAATTAGCGACCAAAGTTGGTCGCTTACTAAAATAGAGACCAACTATGGTTGCTAATTTGAGACCCAGTTCGAATGTTTAACAATTATATTATTATTTTAAATATTATATAAAATATAAATAAATCTGATTTAAATTTAGCGACCAACTTTGGTCGCTAAATATAATTTCTGGAAAAGTAGCGACCAAAGTTGGTCTCTTTTCAGGTCAACATTGGTCAAAATTAAAAATCACTTTTGTATTTACTATCTAAATAATATAAATGTAAGTCGTTAACACTTTTTGTAATACAAGGGATGAATACACTAAAATATACTCTAACATGCTATATATGCAGTTAAATAGTACAACGAAGTGTGCGTGTGTGTATATATATATATAAAAGAACATGAAGCGCTCGGAACACAGGGCCACATTCTTTTAGGTATTGATACACTTGTAAATTGATTCATCGACTTATAACCTACTCAAATGCATGTATGTATGTATATATATATATATAACCTACTAATATGCATGTATATATATTAAAAACAAAACGTCTCGACTTATATCAATTAATATGTTATAATTGATTCATCGACTTATAACCTAGTGATGAATGAATGTAATTCATTAACTCTGTTACAATACAAATAATGAATACAGTATCATGTACTATAACATGCTATATATGTAGTTAAAGTAGCACGAAGTATTTGTGTTATATATATACACACACTAACATATACTATAACAAGTTATATATACGTTATAGTATTACAATGAAGTGTCTCTCTGTGTGTGTCTATATATATATATATATATATATATATGTATGTATGTAAGAACATGAAGCGCTCGGAACACAGGGCCGGGTTCTTTTGGGTATTGATACACTTGTAAATTGATTCATGGACTTATAACCTACTTAGATGCATGTATATATATTAAAAACAAAACGTCTCGACTTATATCAATTAATATGTTATAATTGATTCATCGACTTATAACCTAGTGATGAATGAATGTAATTCATTAACTCTGTTACAATAAGTCGATGAATCAATTATAACATATTAATTGATATAAGTCGAGACGTTTTATTTTTAATCAATACTCTCTCTCTCTCTCTCTATATATATATATATATATATTATATATCAAGGTATATTCGATATATATAGTATAATATAGTATATAGTATATATACATATATTAATTGATAAACTAATATTATATCGAATATATATATATATATATATATATATATATATATATATATATATATACTATATACTATATACTATATACTATATTATACTATATATATCGAATATACCTTGTATACTATGCATTTAGTATATATAATACACTATACTATATATATATAGTATATAATACACTATACTATACACTTAGTATATATAATACACTTAGTATATATAATACACTCTCTCTCTTTCTCTCTCTCTCTCTCTCTCTCTCTCTCTCTCTCTATATATATATATATATATATATATATATATATATATATATATATATACTATATTATACTATATATATTGAATATACCTTTTATACTATGCACTTAGTATATATAATACACTAAACTATATATATAATATAGTGTATTATATAATACACTATACACTTAGTATATATAATACACTATATACATATAGTATAGTGTATTATATAATACAATATACTATACACTTAGTATATATATACTATACTATACTATACTATACTATACTATCTCTCTCTCTCTCTCTCTCTCTCTCATATATATATATATATATATATATATATATATATAAATTAGTGTATATATATAGGTATATATATATAGAGAGAGCTTATATATATATATATATATATATAAGTGTATATATATAGAGCTTATATATATATAAGCTATATATACCTATATATATACACTTATATATATATATATATGTACTATACTACATATGTACATAATTTTAAATTGAATTAAAATCCTAAATTTTAATATTCAATATTTAATATCGAATATATATTTAAAAAAACAAAATAGAAAAAAAAAGTAAATTCATTTTTTAGAAATAGCGACCAACTTTGGTCGCTATTTTAGTCAAACAGTCAAAACTTAATTAGCTACCAAAATAGTGACCAAAGTTGGTCGCTATTTCTAATTCCAGAGTCAAAATCGGGTTTCCCCTCCCATTCTCTTATTTTCTTCAAAAAATTTCCCCAAACTCTCTCTTTTCTCTCTCACACTCAAACCTCCCCTCTCCGTCTCCCAGCAACAGCAGCGCCACCGACGGCAGCAGCTCCATCGTCGGCGACCCTCCAGTTCCCAGGTAGGTTTCCTCTCCTTCCTTTGTTGTTTTTTTTGAAATATACTGATTTTGTTTAATTCCTCCTAGTTTGATTTGTAAAAATTAATTGTTCTTAGCTAAATTAAATCTATGATAATTGCTAGTAGCTAAAATATTTAGTTTTACCTACTAATTTGGGGATAACATTAGCAATACCTAAATAAGAGTATTTGTCTATTTAGTATTAGGGTTTTGGTTTGAATTACATTAGATTTATGAACTTAAGGTAGAAATTATGAACGTTTAGTTCTTGTATTAATTTATATTGAGTTCAATTGTGAAATATTGTTCATATTTGTTGGGTTTTCTGTCTTAATATTATTCTTTATTTGAGATAACAATGAAATATATAGGACTAAAATTAATTTGACTAAATTCATGCTTTAAACTATGAATTATACATTTATAAGATAAAAAAACATCGAGGGCTGCTATAGATTCTAATCCAATGGAGAAAGAAAAAGAATTAAAGGGAGGAGTTTATTAATGTATAAATTATGAACTTAAGGTCATATTGGACTTTTAGTTAACTATAAAAAGATTAGGATATGAATTAACTAAATTAATTTGTTCTTGTTTTATTTGTATAGATGGAACATCGTACTTGGATGTATAATAGGAATTATCCTAATCGGCAGGGATTGCGGGAGGATTTTGTAGAAGGGGTGGATGACTTTATTAGACATGCAATGTCACTTCCATCATACCTAAGTGAAGGAGTAATTAGGTGCCCTTGTGTTAGGTGCAACTGTATGAAGTTTGGAAAACCGGCGGAAGTTAAGCATCATCTTTATATTAAGGGGTTTATAGCAAATTACTTTGTGTGGACTAGTCATGGAGAGATCGATGGTAGCCATGAGATATTTCATAGCATGGTTGTGGGTGAAAGTAGTATGTCGGTGGAGAATTGATTCTAGAATTCATGATATGGTTGCGGATGCTTTTGGGATGCACTTAGGGGGTGAGCCCAATGAAAATGTTGAACAAACTCCTAATGATGACGCAAAACATTTTTATGAATAGTTAGAGGCAGCGAGTCGTCCACTACATAATGGAAGTCCGCACTCTAAGCTGTCTGTTGCAGTTAAATTACTAAGTATCAAATCTGACTGGAATATTTCTCAAGCAGCCATTAACTCTTTCATTGACCTTATGAGTGAACTAGTTGACTCCAATATCAAATTACCTGCTGATTTCTATAAGGCAAAGAAATTAGTTTCTAAGTTAGGACTTTCGTCAATGAGAATTGATTGTTGTGAAGATGGTTTCATGTTATATTATAAAGATGATGCAAATTTAAGCAGTTGTAAATTTTGCGAAAAGCCTCGTTTCATGAGGCTTTCCGACGGGAATATGGTTGCTATCAAGGTGATGCATTATTTACCTCTTATACCTAGGTTAAAGAGGTTATATACGTCGATGAGTTCTGCTCCTTATATGAGATGACACTTTGAAAATAGAATACCACCTGGTGTTATGTGTCATCCTTCAGATGGAGAAGCTTGGAAGCACTTTGATAGGGCATATCCAGATTTTGCTAGTGAACCAAGGAACATTCTGTTAGGTCTGTGTGCGGATGGCTTCACGCCTTTTTCTGTATCTGCGATACCGGACTCATGTTGGCCTGTCTTTCTTACACCTTATAATCTACCACCCGAGTTGTGCATGACTAGTCTATATATATTCTTAAATTGTATTATCCCCCATCCCCGTAATCCGAAAAGTTTGATAGTTGTATATTTGCAACCTTTGATTGATGAGCTGAAACAATTGTGGTACGACGGTGTTGAAACATATGACATATCAACCAAGCAAAATTTTAATTTGCGTGCTAATTTAATGTGGACAATTAACAATTTTCCTGTGTATGGAATGTTGTCTGGGTGGATGACTGCTGGGAAGCTAGTTTGTCCTTACTGCATGGAAAATAGTAAAGCGTTCACTTTGAAATATGGCCGAAAGCAATCATGGTTTGATTGTCATCGTCAATTCTTGCCTCCTGATCATGAGTTTGGAAGGATTAAAATGCATTCAAAAAGAATAAAATGGAATATGATTCTCCACCTCCGATACTTTCAGGTAAGGAAATTTGGGAGAGGGTCCAAAACTTCAGTAAAGTTACTGAAGCTCCACCTTATAGATTCCCCGGATATGGTGTTACTCATAATTGGACGAAACATAGTATATTTTGGGAGTTGCCTTATTGGAAGGATAATCTTCTCCGTCACAACCTTGATGTCATGCATATTGAGAAGAATTATTTTGACAATTTGTTCAATAAAGTGATGGATGTTAAAGGTAAGACAAAGGATAACCCGAAGGCTAGAATGGACTTACAAAAATATTGCAGGCGGCCTGAATTATACTTGCAGACAACAAACAATGGTAAGATATTCAAGCCCAAAGCAAGTTACACATTCACTTTGGAGGAAAGACGGCAAATTTGTGACTGGGTAACAAAATTGAAGATGCCTGAGGGTTATTCGTCGAATCTTGGGGAAAACATTGATATGGAGGTAGGGAAGTTGAGCCATTTGAAAAGTCATGACTGTCATGTTTACATGGAGACCTTAGTGCCTATTGCATTTTGTGGTTTGCCTGAAAGAAACTGGAAACCCATCACAGAGATTAGTTTATTTTTCAAAGACTTGTGTTCTTCCACATTAAGGGAAGAAAACCTACTCCGCTTGGATCAAAACATTCGTGTAACTTCTAGTAAGATGGAAAAGATATTTCCATGTGGGTTTTTTGATGTGATGGAACACCTTCCAATCCACCTTGTACACGAGGCACAACTTGCAGGGCCTGTTCAATGCAGATGGATGTATCCCTTTGAGAGGTAATATTATAAGTTTGATGTAATTTTCTGTTTTATTTGAATACTTTTGGCTAACCTGAAATTATGTAGGACAATTAGCAAATGCAAACAATTTGTTAAGCAGAGGAATAGGATTGAAGGATCTATATGCGAAGCTTATCTTGCAAAGGAAACTGCTCATTTTTGTTCTTATTATTTTGAGAGTAATGTGCCATGTGCTAGGAATAGGCCCAATAGGCACACGGTCGAATATGTGAATGATCCATTATATCCGCCTATGTCCATATTCAATCAACCAGGCCGATGTTCTAAGGATGTTAGAAAGAGAAGTTTGAGTGATATGGAGTACAAGTCAACTACACTTCATGTGTTGCTAAATTGTCCCGAAGTTGTACAATTTCTCAAGTAAGTATTGATTTAGTAGTTATCAAAATATAAAATTTACTGTGATTACATCTCAATGCAATACTAAAAATATTTGATGTGTCACAGTTACTTCGTGGGTCAATTTGGCCATGATGCTGTATATACGACATTTGATACGTGGTTCAAACAATTTGTAAATTTATCCTTAAATTATTCTAACACTATGTAAGTAACCAATGTTTGGAAGTTATGCTAACTTATGAATTTTTTTAACAATATGTAGATAAATGATCCAAATAATGATGTAAATCAATTTTTGAAAGATATATCTTGGGGACCTGGGCTTCAGGTCACAACAATGTCTAAGTACGTTGTGAATGGTTATATGTTTCATATAGAGGATTGCTCTAAAAATAAAAATAGCAACAACAGTGGGGTGTGGGTTCAAGGTGGTGATGGCAACCAAGTTGGAGATATTGATTATTATGGTGTGCTCAAAGAAATAATAGAACTAGAATATACAGGTTGGCCATTTAAGAAATTGATACTCTTTAGATGCAAGTGGTTTGACCCAAATCCAACAAGAGGTACAAGAGTACACAATCAATACAACATAATTGAGGTTAATCATACGAGGGAGTATGATCGTTATGATCCTTTCATAATTGCACATAATGTTAGGCAAGTGTATTATGCTCCTTATCTATTGCGGCAGAATAAGTCCGATTGGTGGGTTGTAATCAAAACTAAGCCTGTAGGTAGGGTGAAAGTCGAGAATGTGTTAGATATTGCATATCAAAACGATATCTCCAGTGTTCACCAAATAGTGAACGAACTTTTAGAAAATGATTTGGAACATCCTGAATACATATTGGAAGAAGTTGATATAAATGAAGTAATAATTATAGAAAATGAGGAAGAAGAATCAAATGATGAAGCTCAAACTAGTGAGGAAGAAGAATTCTCTGACGAGGAACAATACGCCGATGAGCTTTAAAAGTTGGTTTCTTTAATAACTCTCGTTTATAGCTAGTTTCTTTATATGTTTCAATCTAAATATGTATTATATAATGCAGATGACAGGCAAGGGTTGAGGTAACAATGACCCTAGTGGTTCTCGGGGTGGAGAAAAGGCTAGAAAACCAAAGAGGATGGTAGAAGATAATACTCAATCTTGTACACCCTCTTTAGATGTGCGTATGCCTATGCCTATGTCTTTGCCTCCACCCCAGGGCTATTCTGAGTTGCCACAACATCACATACCCTACACCTTCATGCAGACACCAGGTCTTTCGTCACAGGGCAATAGGACTATACATCCGACATACGGTCCACCTGCCTCATGACTACGTGGATCACACCCATCAGCATCACATGGATCGCATTGATCCATGTCACATCCACATGGATCACAGCCATCAGTGTCACAGCCACTCAGGTCACAGCAATCAGTATCACAGCCACTTGCGGTCCATCCAGCTATGTCACAATCATAGGGATCACATCCATCTTCATCAGGGACTCCATATATTTCAGGCCTTCGCCTGTGAGATACTAGCTCTGACCCTCCTACACCTTCCACATATGCCTCTGATATACATGTTTCGGACGGTGATGCTGATGCTGATGAGGAGGTGCATTATGATCTATATGGCAGGATCATCATAGTCCCTGAGGGTGATGGGTAAGAATTATTTGTTATTTTTACGTTTATTGTTTTGTACAGTTTTTACTAAGATATTAATGTATTTTTTTATTAAATTGCAGGTTCATCCCGAGTAATATTATTACGAGGATAATCACCAAAGCAACCAGAAAGCTTTATGATGGCCCTTATGCGTCTTGGAGTGAATTCCCATTCTCGCTGAAGGAGCAAATTTTCAATGAATTTAAGGTATAAATGTTCTTTTAAGCAGTATAACTATTTATATTTATGATATTTCCATATAATATTTAACTTTTGAAATACAGAGCAAGTGTGTATGGGAACATCGCTATAGCGCGGACGTGGCTGCAAATTTTCATCTCAAAGCTCGCAAGCGATTGTCACATACTTTCTCCAAAGCTAGAAAGTTGAACCAGAAGCCTGACTGGTTGCTTCAGAATTTATGGAGGATTTGCAAAGGCAATGGCTTACTGCAAAGTTCTTAGTGAAGAGCGGAAAAGGGAAGAAAGCTCGTGCATCTTCAAAGGGAGGATCCTTGCACACTGGAGGTGCGATCAGCCTAGGGACAATAAAAAGAGGAATGGTACGTAATTGCTTAATTTATTTTAATTTTCAAAGTATATCTATTCTATTTATTAACTAAAATTTATGGGTTTTCAGGAAAAGAAGTTGAGCGTCCGATGAATCAAGATGAGCAATACAAGGAGACTAATATCGTGAGAAAAAGAAAGAGACGGATCAAGAAAGGTGGGTTGAGGGACGAGCCTCGACTGTACATGTAAGTTTTCACTTTTCTTTAAGTATTTTGATTTACTTTTATATAAATATTGAAATACTAATTCAATGTAGTTTTTCTTATGGGTCGCTTCACAGCTGAAGTGGAGGAATTCATATGCAGTCAGCCACTTAATGAGTCGGGAGAGCCAATCCAACCTTCAGACGATGATGCTGAAAGAATGTGGACGGAGGCTGCAGGTGGTCCAAAATGGGGGAAGGTATACGAGCTTCCTACTAAGAAATTTCATCACTATAAGTGTGGAATGCAAGGAATAGGGACTTCCTCGCAAGCCGAGCAATTTGATGGGGAGAGCCTCTCCGCTATGCGGGAGACTGTGATAAAGCTCACATCCGAGCTAGAAGCGGCCAAGAAAAGAGAAAAGCTTAGAGATGCTCAGTACATTGGCATGCAAGCTCAGTACCAGGGCATGCAAGAGCAGCTCAAATCTCTCCTAGCTTCTGGAGGTTTTTCGATTCCCCGGTCTCGTGAGTCATCACCAGAGGCTTGCCTTCCCCGTGCTTGTTCCTCCCATCCTCCAAGTGCTCGTTCCTCCCGTCCTCCCCATGATCGTTCTTCCCGTCCTCGAAAAGTAGACCCTTCTGGATACCGTCATGGTGATGAAAGTTCATCAGACGGTGATGATAATGATGTACAAAACACTCATTGATTTTTATACACTTTGAACTTGACAAATAGAATCGGTTTTCGAATGGGCTTGTAATAAGAGTTAACTTAGTTTGGTTAGCTTAATGTGGTAGTTCTATTGAACTTTAAACTTTGTTGGTTTTAATGTTGTTTTTGTGTTGTTATTGTTGTTGTTGTTGTGTTGTTGTTGTTGCCTGTAATAGGGATTTGGTATGCTGACAGGTGGTGTAGCTGCCAAAACAGGCAGTTTCTGCCAAAATAATACCCAGAAAAGCGACCAAAGTTGGTCGCTTTCTATTAAAAAATTATTTTCTGGGCAATAACAACCAAAGTCGGTCGCTAATTAACCCAGATTTCTTAAAAAGCGACCAACTTTGGTCGCTATTCCATTAAAAAAAATTGGAAATATAGCGACCAATTTTGGTTAAATTCTTGAAATTGACGACCAATTTTGGTCGCTTATTTTTAAAAAAAAATAATAAAAAATGACTAACATTGGTCTCTATTTTCCATATTTTAAAATATAATATTTGGTTTAGAGACCAAAGTTGGTCGCTATATTTTGATTAATAATAAATTAAAAAAATGTAATTTACATGTAGAGACCAATTTTGGTTGCTAAAATTATATTATTAAAATATTAAAGCGACCAAAGTTGGTCGCTTTTTTCTTTTCCCAGAATATTTGATCCTTTTACCTTAGAAACCAAAGTTGGTCACTAATTAGTGACCAACTTTGGTCCCTAATTAGCGACCAACTTTGGTCCCTAAGATAAAAGGACCAGCAATATAGCGACCAGGCCTGTTTGGACGCTTTTTGGTCGCTTTTTACCGGATTTCTAGTAGTGAAAAAACCTCGTTCATCACTAACTATGGCACATACAACTGCTATAACGTAATGTCATTCAGATTAAAAAATGCTGGTGCCACTTACCAACGACTAGTAAACCAAATGTTCGAAGAACAAATAGAAAAAACCATGGAAGTTTATATTGACGATATGTTAGTTAAGTCCTTGCGAGCAGAGGACCATTTAAAGCATTTGCAAGAAACCTTCAGTATATTGAAGAAATACGACATGAAGGTGAATCCAGAAAAGTGTGTGTTCGGGGTCATCTCCGATAAATTTTTCGAATTCATGGTATCCAACCGAGGGATCGTGATCAACCCCGACAAGATCAAAACTATCGAGGATATCACGGTAATGGATAATGTGAAGGCTATACAAAGGCTAACAGGGCGTATTGCAGCCCTCGGCGATTCATCTCGAGGTCGTCCGATAAAAGCCATCGATTTTTCTCGTTGCTGAAAAAGAAAAACAACGTCACGTGGAACCGGAATTCCAACGGGCCTTAGAAGAACTTAAGCGATACTTATCGAGCCCGCCATTGCTTCACACACCGAGGGCAGATGAATGACTATACTTATATCTAGCAGTATCGGAAATAACGGTAAGTGGAGTCCTAGTTCGGGAAGAACAACGTACGCAATTTCCAATTTATTATGTTAGCAGGACCTTAGGTGAGGCCGAAACTAGGTATCCTCACCTAGAAAAATTGGCACTCGCTTTGCTAAGTGCCTCTAGAAAACTGAAACCATATTTTTCAGTGCCGTCTTATATGTTTCAGTATCTATTTGTTGCTTATGTCATAGTCGGGTATCTTAGCGACCTTTCGTCACTTACGTCATGGCCCATCGGGACGGGATTTGGAAGTTCATATCGTTTCTCGTCATCTTCTCTCCGAGAAACGAGGGGACTATCTGTATACGGTCAAAACCGGTCTCGCCCTTTGTGTGACTAATCGAGACTGGAATATGATAGGTCAAGATTCGACCTTGTGTTATATCGAACCATGGAGCAAAGTTAGATCGTCGAACTCGTGACCCAGAGACCGATCAAGATCGAAGTCGGCCGAGATCGAGATCGAGCAAGATCGAGGAAAACTTACCGAGCCAAATAGAGGAAAGCCGAAATATCCGCAATCGGGCGAGGATCACGGCAGAAATTCCGGCACGTATCAAGAAGAGGCCGATTAATTAGCTAATCATGAGATTTCTTACCTCATATAGAACTATATCAAGAATAGGACTCCCCTACTATATAAAGGGGGTCTGATCATTTGTAGAGGGGATCATTTTTTTACGCAATACAAAGCAATATAATATCATTATCTAGCTTTCATTATCTTGTTATTCTATTAATACGTCAGTTGAAACATCTTTTGGTTCAAGGGTGACTGAACTCGAGGGCCAATGCTATTTGATTCATGTGGTTTGCATTTATTCTTTTTATCGTCAATTTCAATATCAATCTATTCTTCTTAATTTGTGTCAAATTTTATCATGTATCCTTAAAACCGCGAATAAATTCAATTGTAATCCGATTTTAGGGTAAACAAATATCTTAACTTAATAATTAATATTACTAAAAAGGGTAGATTTGTTTTTCTTTATTTGATATATTTAATTTAATTCGCATTGTAACTTTTTTTCGTTCAAAGGGACTACCTTTTTATACATTAATATGCATCAATACAAAAAGGAGTGCCAATTGAACCAAATTTATTTTCATCTGGACTCATAAGTTTCTCCAGAAATTTTCTAGCTACCAATACTTTTCATATAATTCACTTATACCATCTGGTTCAATACTTGATTTAGCCCAAATTTATAATATTCAACCATGTTATCAATTGCAATTAACCAGTTACTTCACTATACGGGGAACTATGTACAAGTACAATTATTCGTTAATCATTAAAACACTTCATGAATCAACAGTTAGCATCTCGAACCAACTTAATAAGAGAAATTAATATGTAAATACTTGTAGGAGGAGACATGCATAATACTATACCTCCACATAATCTGCGTAATTAATGGGCTCTATTTTTACAAGTGTATTCTTTCACTTTGTCATGAGTTGAAAACATTAGTCAATTATTAAAGCTTTATTAAAATGTCAACTCATGTGGCATAGCATTTGTCCAGTGACTAATGAGTCTGAATTTGGAAGCAAATATACAGTCTGTCCTAATCATTAGAAGAGAATTTCACGTAATTATAGCACAAAACGTGCAATCATCACCATTCAAATATTCAAATCTAAGAAACATGATACGACATTATGACTGTCGCAGCTCCATTAGTTCCATAGCCGTTTGTGCCATCACAACAAAACATTGAGCTTTCATAAATTGTGTCTACCATGTGTTATAGTGCCTTCAAGCAATAATAATCCATTTGCTACTCCCCGTTTCATATTAAATGAGGTAGTTTGACTCGGCACAAAGTTTAAGAAAAAAGAAAAGACTTTTGAAATTGGTGGTCTTAAAAGTTTGAGGGGTAAAAAGTTTAAGGGGCCATGACATTTGTGTGGCTATAAAAACTTTTCATTAAAGGTAAATCGGTAAAATAAAAGAGTTTAAAGTATTATTTCCAAATTTAAAAATGTGTCATTTATTTTGGAACAAACTAAAAAGGAAAGTACCTCATTTAATATGAAACGGAAGGAGTATTAATCTATCCGATATTTGTTACGTCCTGTTAACACAGATATCACATTTCTTTGTCCATCAGTACTTAAATAAATCAAAGGAATTCGCTTAATGTTTTTTGCTCTAATGAAATTTAAACATTAATATCACATGGTTCGTTCCAACCTTAATCTTACGTGATACATTTTGATAATAAAGCGTTAACTTTTCGATAAAAATACTCACCCTCAAAATTGAACAATAATTTTGTTGATTATCATATAGTATAATATATATTTTTATATTATACTATAAAAAATATATAGCCATATTACAAATATTTATATTAAAGATATACCATGTTGGGGTAAGATTTGTGAAAACTAGTATGACCAAAATATTAGTACTCCCTTCCTATTAATTTATGTGAACTTATTTCATTTTTAGTTCCTTCCCAAAAGAATGACCCCTTTCTCTATTTGAAAATAATTTATCTTTATGAAATGATTTATAGTCATACAAAATATATGCGTCTCATTTTACACCACAAATTCAAAGGTCTTCTCTCTTTTTTAAACAGCAGGATGAAAGTTTGATTGCTGAGTTGTTTTTATCAAGGTTGGACAATAACATATTGTTTTCGATCCTATCAATTATTTACGCATGGGAGAGAAATCTATATCTTTAGACTTTAATGATTAGATTATTTGACCGATTGGCTTATTGAAAATCTAGAAAAATGTGAGATTAAAGCATAAAAGCTCTATCTTAAGAATTATCTGCTGCCCTAAAAGAAACTTTACAAGTTTGCATGCAGCTTTTTTGGTATGTGAAAGTCTTTTTATTGGACTTGTTTGTAACAATGGAAGACTATCCGACAATAGGACAAACTATACGATCGGACCATCGGAATTTTCAGAAATTAGTACAATGGTCCCCTCCAACATTGAGAATTTTTCTTTTTGGCCCTTTATCTATTGACCCTAATTACTCTCTGATGAAAATATTCTTTTAGATCAGAGAGAGGACCATTTGCTTGCTCTCAGATAAGCAATATCTATGAACAAAAGCTGTCATTCAGAAATAAAAGAATATTCTTTTGCCATTTGATTTTTTATATACATATGTGGTCGACTTGACTGTTATCTTTGAGACATTTTTTCTTGAAATGCGTTTTATGGCGAGAAGCACAACAACTGAACTTTTCTTTTAAGAAACATAATCTTTAGCATGAATTTTTTTGGGTGTGTATGTCAGTGTATGTTGTGTATGTGTGTGTAAATATACATATTTATTTCTTCGTTTTTGCCAACAGGAATAATAATGATTAAGTGAAGGAATGTAATGTCTTTTCTGTTTGTCAGTGACAAAATGTATGTGTATAAATATTATTTCTCGCTTTTTCTATTGCTAAAAGGAATAATAATGATTAAATGAAAGAAGCTATGGTATTTACTGTTTGCCAGTCATTAAAACCAAAAGTTTAGGAAATTCCCTTGACTTAAAAGTCCATTGTCAAAATGAATGGGTGAAAATAATTGTTTCTGCCTCCAACTTAGTGTTAAAATCAATTTTACCTCCAATTTTAGCGATAGACATATTCTTCCCATACGATTTCCAATCCGATGAAGCAAAATGAGTTTTGAAATTCAAAACACTACTAAAGCCAGAGGTGTGAAATTTTAATTTTATATATGCGCCCTTTACAATTTTTTGTTGCTGTTTTTTTTTGTGTGTGGTTATAATACATATTCCCCCTGTTCCAATTTATGTGAACCTATTTCCTTTTTGGTCCGTTTAAAAAAGAATGACCACTTTCTAAATTTGATAACAATTTAGCTTAAACTTACAATTATACCCTTAATGAGAAGCTTTTATAACCACACAAATACTTTGGTTCCCCTTTTTACTTGTTTAGGACTACAAATTCTAAAAGTCTTCATTTTTTCTTAAACTTCATACCCAGTCAAACATGTTCACATAAATTGAAACAGAGGGAGTACTAAATTTGGCCTTTTGAAAGATGAAAGGGATATGATTTCCCAAAATCAATAGCACGTCAAGTGAATTTACTAATAGTGAAAAACCAATGACATCTCAAATTTTGTTTTAATATGAAATGCCTCCTAAATTATATAATAAATCAGTATCCATTTAAGCTCCCTTTCTACTAAATCTTCAATTGCATGCCAATATTAATTTTGGATTCATTAAGTATTATATACATATGTTGACCTTTTTTTTAAAAATCAAATTCCAATACCACTGGCTATTTGTATTAATCTCCAGAACCAAACATTTATACAGAGATGAATTTGAACTTTCATGCATCCAAATTTAAACTGAATAAAAAAGTCAACCTACTATACAGGTTTAAATAAAGCCTAAAACTGTTAGTTATTTATTAGGCTTCTACACATTAAAAGAGTTCTCAAAAGTTGTGCTTCCTCTGTTCAAATCTTAGAGAGGGGCAGTTCAAGCAGATCCAATCTATACAGGCCATAAATATAGGTTGACCATAATAAAACTTTAAATATCAATAACAATAATAACAACAATAAACCTAGGGAAATCTCACAAAGTGAGGTTTAGGGAGGGTAGAATGCACGCAGACCGCTGTTTTCGATAGAACCCGACTCAAGAAGTAAAACTAAAAAGGAAACAAAAACAACAAATAGTAAGCATAGCAAGCAAATCTGATTTAATAGCCGAAACGAAAGAAATGACATAGTAAAAGATATATACAGATACGAATAAAAAACTTTAAACACCATAAGGCTAAAAGAATAGCCTTCACTTAGTCGTAATAGTCATCAAAATAAGAAGAGAGGGCATTAGCTACACGTATACTTCCTTATAGGAGTATTTTGAGTGGTAGATTAATATTTATATTAAAGTCCAGGAGATTGGTAAAACCATTTTCCCTCTAGTTATCTATATATAAGTAATTATCTATATATAAGAAGCATGGAGTTCCACTATGTTGCATGCACAATGGATATATTACAAATAAAATACTATGAGAAGAAAATTATAAAAGTTGCAATCTATATATTAGCATTTAGTTTTATATCTACATTTTTACACTCAAATAGCATGCCACATAACATCCCAAAACATTGAGCAACACTCAGAAGCTGAAAGAAAAAGTAATTAAGGCAGAACAAAAATCTTGGAGTTAAAAGTCCCAAAATCTAAACACTAGAACACCTTTTCAAGCCTAAACCACAAGAATTTGATCTCACAAAAGAGTCCAATGTCTTTGCAACATCACTAGCACAGGGTCTTGCTGCTGCTTCACTAGCAGTGCACTGCAGTGCTACATTCATCATTTCCACCATTTTATTCTGATTATTCACTGCATCATTCTTCATTGCTGGATCCACCCATGTCTCTAAATGACACTCTGAGTAGCAATATCGTGCCCAATCGACGATACTCTCATGTAAGCCAAATTCAGTATCAGCAGGGTTTTTTCCAGTCAATAGCTCAATTAACAGAAGGCCAAATCCATATATGTCACTCTTCTCAGATATTCCTTTGTATTCTGAAATTACACCCGAAAAAAAGAAGGGAAAATTACAGTTAGAATGGGAAAGATTTTATTATGTTTTAGTCCTATTGCTATCATACGTGCATGGCATAAAGGGCCATGAAATAGGATTATGATATGATTTTGTTACATGACTAGATCTATTGTTTTCTACGTAAAGAACGAAATGATAAGATTGATAAAGCTTAGAATCATGTCTCTACATTAATACTCATGAAGCAAAGAAGAAAAACATTCATGATTGCCTCCATGAAATTTGTTTGCGTAATTTTCCTTGACCTCATAATGACTGTTATGGCCCAAAAAGTATCATAATATTAGCGACTATAATAAAGCAAAGTTAAAGCAGAACCAAGATAAAGACCAAGAACGTTGCATCTAAATGTTTAATTTTCATAGTTAGCACATTAGTTTTCAGCATAACATGACAGCTCTATCATATCGTATCGCACCCAAAAAAAAAAAAATTAAAAATATCGGATCGTACCTAAGATGGAAAAATAATTGCTATCAAAATCTTAGCTACCCTCTTCAGAATTATGTATTGTGTAGTATGTTTAAAAAAAATTCTTAAAACATACTTCTATCACTACGGCAAAACTAAAAAATAAACATGTTCTTTTATTTCTATTACTGACATAGGGATGGTTTATTTCCATTTAATCAAAAATTCTTGCTAATACAACAAGAACATACTAAGTGTAATCCCCATAATAGGATCTGGGGAGGATAGTGTTTACAAACTCTTACTAATAAATTCCAAAAAAGGAGAAGTATACAAACAGCAAACAAATAACCCATAGATATTATTCGTACGTAATGGACTTATGACAAGGGTAAAATGGTAAAATTACCTGGACCAACGTAGGTTGAAGAGCTGAAACCTTTGCAGAAAATAGTGGGAAGACTCAATCTCAGGTGAGCCTCATCTTTGCCGTCGATGATAAATTTCCGGGCAGAAATGTCACCAACAACAATACTTGGCGAACAAGAAAAATGCAAATATTTGAGAGCTCTAGCAATTCCTATAGCAACTTTTTGTCTACGTTCCCAATTCATGCCTCCAATTGCTTCGCTCAAATCTTTTCCTTCTACGTACTCATAAACCAAAATTCCACTTTTCTCCGATTTGCATGCAGCTATGAGCTTCACAACATTTGGATGTCGAACGTTCCCTAGTTCTTGAATATCTGTCCAAAAACTTTTTGGAATGTTCAAATTCACATGATTGAATTTCTTCACAAAGATTTGTGTGTTGCTTATTTCAGAAGATAAGATATCATTGAGGGTGATGGATTTTGAAGCCTTGGAATCAAAGAATTGAATATCCCAATTACCATCTTGAGTACTCTCAACTTTCTTGAGCTTTAATTCTCTTCTCCTTTGGATGAATAATACAACTAAGGCCGAGAATACAAACAAGACTAGAATTCCAAGAAGACAAGTCAAGAAAAACCACCAAATTGAGCTTTTCTTGACGGCTTTGCACGGCGACAAACCGCTTGTGATTTCGTCGCCACGGCCACCACAAAGTTGATTTCCGACCACCGCGCTTGAATTTATGGCTAAGAAAGCTCCAGTGGATGGTAAAATTCCATGGAAATGGTTGTGAGAAATATTAACTAGGACAAGTGATTCAACTTTTCCCAAATTTGGTGGGATTTCGCCTGATAATTCATTCATTGACAAATCAAGAAGGCTAAGAACTGGCATTTCTGAAAGACTCATTGGAATTTGACCTGATAGCTGATTTTGGCTAAGGTCAAGTGTCACAAGCTTTTTGCATGAAGATAACTCATCTGGGATTTCACTTGAAAGATTGTTGCTACTTAACTTCAGCTCCATTAGTTCTGAAAATTGCCCGAAACTTCGAGGAATATTACCCGAAAAACCATTTCCTGATAAATCCAGGTTTTCAAGATTCTTGGTACCAAAAGAATCAGGCAAGGTACCAAAAAACTTGTTCCTAGCCAAATTCAGCATTTGAAGTGCTGGCATTTCCCATTTCCTTCCACTAATAGATCCAAAAAAATTGTTGCCCGAGATATCAAGAAAGTAAACAAGTGGAAGCTTAGTAAATTCCAGGGACAATTCACCAGTGAGTTGGTTGTTTTGCAAACGGATCCTTTGTAAGCTTTTGCAATGGCTTAAGCTCACCGGGATTTCGCCTTGGAGGGAATTTGAGAAGAGTATGAGTTTAAAAAGATGGCCGGAATAACATATGTTTTCGGGTATTTTTCCGGTGAGGTTATTGGTGGATAGGTCAAGAATTGTGAGATTGTTGTATTTTCCAAGGTCCTTAGGAATTTCACCTGATAATTTGTTAGACCATAGTTGAAGAACTTGGAGATGAGGCATGGAAGTCAAAGCATTTGGAATTCTACCAGTGAAATTGTTGGCAAACAATTGTAGAACTTCCAAATTTTGTAATTGTGATATAAGCTCAGGAATTTCACCGGACAAGAAATTATCACTTAAATCAAGTGATACCAATTCCTTGAGATTGAATAGGGATCTTGGAATTGGGCCAGTGAGCTTGTTTATGTAGAGAAAAAGGTACTTAAGATTGGTGAGATTACCTAAAGATGAAGGGATTTCACCTGTTAGATTGTTGTACACAAGATCAAGATGATACAAAGAAGTCAATTCACCAATCTCTTTTGGAATTCCACCTGAGAAATTGTTATATCCCAAGTAAATAAGCTTCAAGTTCTTCATAAGACCTAGTTCTCGAGGAATTTCTCTGATTAATTGGTTTGAAGCAAGAGTCAAGAATTCCAAACTAGAAATATTTGAAATAGACTTTGGTATGCTCCCAATCAAGACATTTCCACCAAAATCGAGAACTTTAAGACTCGAAAATAGTCCAATATTTTCGGGGATTTTCCCTGAAATCATGTTGTTTGATAGATCCAATGTCTCAAGAAGTGGGATTCTTGAGCCTTGAGGAAGTGGACCTGTGAAGTTATTGTTGCTAAGATTGAGAAATCTAAGTGCCAAACAAGATGAGAAATTTCTTGGAATTTCACCAGAAAGCTGATTATTGGAGAGATCAATTGATTCAACATGTGGCAAGTTGAAAATACTCTCAGATATTTTTCCAGATAAATTCTTGCCCGAGAGCTCAATTTTCGTAACATGGGACAACTCATCACAAATAACACCATTCCAATGGCAAAAAGATTGAGATGGAATCCAATTATGGAGAGACCCTAACGGATCCTTCATCCATACTTTCATCGATAAAAGTAGCTCGAGCTCAGAACATCTGCCCTGCTGCATGTAAAATAGCATGAACACGAACACGAACATAATCAACTTATCGCGTGGTTTTGATCCTCTCTTGGCCATTTTTTTCTCTAGCTGAAAGCTCTATATCATCAGTTGCATGGAAAAAGGGAAGTGGCTGCCTGAACTTTTAAAGATGGACTAATAAAGCTTGAACCAACTTTCTGCTAAGAGGAATGATCCTTCATTTTCTGTCACCAACATGAAAAAATTCTCTGTTAATATAACAAAACATTGGGATCTGGTGGTTTACAGAAGAAAAAGTTTCTTTAAAAAAAAGTGGACTAAAAGCTAAAATAATCTCAGCTTTCTATGTGGAATCTTTTGATATATACATCTGACATTACATATAACTATAAAAAATACTCCTATTTATATCATCATTATGAAAACATACCAGGGAGCACTAAAAATTTGTGTAATGAAGAACCCCAGGATTTATTATATCTTCCAGACAAATAAGAAGTAGATCCTGAAAAAAGACATGGTTGAAATTGGATCAAAAAGCATATATAATGGATATATGTTGCAAAGAGTAATTACAAAAAGTGAATAAAAACAATGAAAGATGAGCAATAAAATATGAATTTAATATAAGGTGATGAAGAGTAATTACCAAAAGTGAACTATAAATTAATATATGAAGGTTTGCTTGGCTCTTCTTTTTTTTTTTTTTGAGCTTGAATGCATAGAAGTAGAGTTTTAGTATCGAGGGTTTGAAAAGAAGATAGTTGGATAGGGTTTGGGAGTGAGAATTTGAGAGTATAAATAGAAGGAATGATGGGAAAATGAAAAAGGGCAGAGAATTGTCGAATAATTGCGAGAGTGCCCCTTGACCTGTATTTGAAGTTTTGAACACGAATGGATTGGAAGTGAAAAAGGAAGAAAGGGAAGGAACATATGTTGGAGAAAAGCTTAAGCTTTTGTCGGATTTTACCAAAATGCTCTTTTGACTGCCTTTGGGGATTGTCAAAAAAAGGATTCCTCTAACCGTTGAAAAAGTTTATTGGCCATGTGAGTTTTTTTTTCTTTTTCATCCTTTAAATTACATTCGATAATTATGATAAACAAAACCTAGCAAATGACAATCCCAACAAGTTTTGGAAATTTTCAACTGTCATCTTTCAGATTTTGAGATTTTAAACAGTGAGCTGGATTACTTTTTAATGTGCTAAATTCTAGTTCATCCAGATTAAGTGTACCCTAAATAACATTAGTATGGTAGTTTACTCCAGCTTTCAATATTACTCCTTCCGGTCCACAATAAGTGACCAATTCATTTTTTTATTTTGGTCCAAAATAAGTGTTTATTTATATAATCAAAAAAGAATTTAATTTATTTTTACAAAATTACCCTTATGTATATATCTCAAAAAAGTTTTCTTACTCCTCACATTACATATTTAATTAAGGGTAGTTTAGTCATACTAGGTATTTTTGTATAGAATTTAGTATTTTCTTAATTGTCACGCCAAAAGCAAATTGGTCACTTATTGTGGACCAGAGGGAGTACAACTATACCATATACTTATAAGATAGAGTACTATCGCTCCCAAACGCACACGCAAGTATACATGTGGTCATACAAGTAATACTCCTCGCTCCAAGATGTTCCTCGTGTGTATTTTTTCTTCAAAGTGTCGTCTCCCCTCTCAAAATAAGATTAGTCTTGCTTTTATAGGCGTTGGGTAGGTCTTCGGCCGAAATAACCTTGTCCCGAGCAAAGTTGGAGATGTTTCCCGTCACCAGCGCCTAGGTAGTGTTGGGCGCTACCTGTGGCGCAATTTTCAGAAAGTTTATTTTCCCAACACCAGGTAGCGCCCCACGCTGCCTGTGGTGCCACAATGACTAATTTTCAACCTTTTGCTTCTTTTCAGCTCTAATCTCGTACATTTCACCCCCTAATGCCTCCAGATGATTCTTACATATAAAAATACCTCGAATAAGCATAAATCAATACATTTCACATCCGAAATTTACGAAATACGAGTAAAATATGAGGCGATATACATATAAATATATATACTTTAAGTCAAATATCAAGTACTATTTAACCCTTAATTTTAATTTGTTAAAGAGAAGCAGCCTGGGAAATCGTTTTTTTCATTAAATCGGATAATTAATCCTTTGTTCCCATTTACTTGTCATGTATATTAAAAATAAGTGTTCCCTTATATTTGTATCCTAAAACATTAAAGTACTAATTGTTCTAAAATTAGATAAATATTAAAGAATTAATAAGGGGTAGATTAGTCAAATTACACTTTTAATAATTTTTTATTTTAAGGGTGTAACGATCCGATTGATCATTTTGAGTATCTGCACTTTGTTCTGTGGTTTGAGGCCCCAAATGTCTCTGCTTGATGTATTATGACTTGCGTAAATCGTTGGTATTGGTTTTTAAGTTATCCGGAATCGATTTGGAAGAAGGAACTTCAAGATTTAAGCTCTAAGTTGGAAGAGTTGACGAAGTTTGACTTTTTAGTATTGGACCTCGGAATGGAATTTCGTCGATTTTGTTAGCTTTGTTGGGTGATTTTGGACTTAGTAGCGCGTGTGGATTATAATTTGGAGTTCCGTAGTCGAATTAGTCTTGGAATGGCGAAAGTTGGATTTTTGAGAAGTTTGAACGAGAGTGAACTTTTTGATATCAGGGTTGGATTCTGATTTCGGATATTGGAGTAGGTCTGTAATGTCAAATGTGACTTGTGTGCAAATTTTAAGGTCAATTGGACGTTTTTCGGCATCGGTTGTAGAAGTTGAAGTTTCAAAGTTCATTGATTTTGACTTGATGTGAGATTCGTCGTTTTGAGGTTGTCATACATGATTTGAAGCCTTGAGTAGGTTTGTCTCGTCATATAGAACTTGTCTACAGAATTTGGCGCCATTTGGAGTTGATTTGATATGGTTCGGACGCTTGGTTGCGATTTTAGAAATTCTTGAAGTTTATTTTGATCTGCATGCGTTTTGGCGTCCGATTCGTGCTTTTGGAGGTTATTTTGATGATTTGATTGCACGGGCAAGTTTGGGTTGTGTTTCTGGACGTGGGTGCATGGTTGGTTGGAGATTCGGGGCATCGGGTGAGTTTCGGATTGGTTTCGGAATGATTTTTCATGATTTTGAGTGTTGGTACTGGTGTCATCGCATTTCCGATGTTTTTGTCGCAAATGCGACTATCGCAATTGTGAAGCAGCCTCGCATTTGCGAAGCTGAGCTGCTGGCAGGGACTCGCATTTGTGAAGCCTGTTGACTTCGCATTTGCGGACTCAGTATCACATTTGTGATAAAGGCCTAGACTGAGATAGTTCGCTTTTGCGACCAACTGGTCGCTTCTGCGAAGGACCTATGTTCACATTTGCGACCTTTTTGCTCGCATTTGCGAAGGCAACGGAGAATTTCAAAACTTCACTTTTGTGATGAGTTGTTCGCATTTGCGGGATTTGCATTTATGAATCCCATGTCGCAAATGCGACATCTGCAGCATGCATATAACTGAGAATTCCGAGACTTAGCTTCGTTTTGTTATATTTTGAACCGTAACTTCGATAGGAGGCGATTTTGTGAAGGGATTTTCATACCAAATTATTGGGTAAGTATCTCTAATTAATTCTCCATTATATTTCATGATTATATATAAGATTTAACATCAAATTCATTAGAATCTAGGAAAAATTTTGGGGATTTTGTCAAAACCTTGAAAAATAAAAATTTGGGATATGAGAGTTGACTAGGACTCAGATTTGGAAATAAACTACGTATATGGACTCGTGAGGCTATGGGTAATCAAGACCTACCCTTGGACCCGGGTTTTGACCGGGCGGGCTCGGGGGTTGACTTTTTAGAAATTGTATAAAAATCATAGTTTTATTAATTGAAAATATTTTCTCTTGTATTGTGTGATGTATTTAAGTCGTATTTGACTAGACTGAGCTAAGGGGAGGTGAATTTGTAAAGAAAAAAATTAAATTGAGTATTGAGTTATCCGAATTGAGGTAAGTGTCTTGCTTAACTTTGGTGAGGGAATTTTTCCTACTATTTGACATTGATTGCTACATAGAGGGCGATACATATATGAGGTGACGAGCATATATGCATGTGCCATGTTTAATCATGCTCAGTGGTAAATTATGTTATAATTGTGTTTTGTAGAACTACATGACCTTCTTGCTTCATGTTTTACCTGACTCCTAAATCACTAAAATATGGAATTGAATGTTACGAACTAAAGTGTAGTTATTTATAACTTGATTAAAATTGGACGGAATTTTGATAAACATTGATGTATCAAATTCGGACACCATTATGCTTAATCACTAATACATTACTACGGCCAGTATTCTTGAGATACTAGATTTTATGTTTCGTGCTATAGATCATTCTTAAGATTTGTTGAAATACTTGAACAATAAATCCCTTGAGGTATTATTGAACTATTGTTGGCTTGAAAGTCGTGATTGAAGTTTCATTTGGAATATTCATTTAAACACTATCCTTGACGTTATTTATGCTTCCTGCCTTGTTTGTCATTGATATACATATACTTGGTAAGGAAGAGTGTAAAGACGAAAGGTGATGCTGTGCCATTGTACATACATTATCATGTGAGGGAGAGTGTAAAATACGAATGGTGATGTCGTGCCATATTATTTGAGAGTAAAAGCACGAAGGGTGATGTCGTGCCATATTACTGAGAATAAAAGCACGAAGGGTGATGTCGTGCCGTGTTATGTGAGTGTAAAGAACGAAGGGTGATGCCATGCCATATCATTGAGAGTAAAAGCACGAAGGGTGATGTCGCACCATATTATCAGAGTGTAAAGCACGAAGGGTGATGTCGTACTATTTCATTTATATTGTTATGCTTTTATATTATCGCGAGATCATGGCATGGTGGGTGTTTCTGTGCAGGCGAGGATGAGGGACCTATATTAGGTTGTGATATCTGTTTTCCGTGTATACGTTCATGTCTTTACCTTGAGTTGTTAATGTCGTAATTATAGATCTGATGTGATTTGTTGTTGTTGTTGTTATTTCAATGATCTCTATCTCAATTGTTAATGTATTGTTCATACCTTCTATTTGCTTAACTTACAAATACCATGCCAATTTTCTGTTGTTATAATTACACTCATGTCGTATCTATTCTGTTGCACTTTAGTACAAGCCTTCTACCATGCTAGTCATTCATGCCTCTGCTTGTTAACTTGTAAAGATCATGTGTTCTTATATTATTATGCGCGTACCTAAGCCTCCACTATACTAGTTAGTTGAAGTTGATATTCCATGTCTCCTATTTGCTGTCATTATTCATATGCCTTCTGCCTAGTCTATTTATGTTGCCCACATATATATCCTCGTTCATTATTTCTACTTGCGTATTTCCTACTTTGTAATTCTTGTTATCGGTATTTCTGTCATCCGGTTGGTACTGTTATACGTATATTAGGTGAGGATGAGATAAAAATACGAAGGATATTGCCGTGTAATTGACTTGATATCTAAGTACGTTCCTCATGCTACAAAAGTTAACAAGTGATTGTCGTGGTTCATTGGTTTTCATTCTATGGGAAAGGTTGGACGAGGTATTGGAAGTAGCTAAATTGTGATATTTGTTAGCACTCAATTATTGTTTTGTATATTCGTTTCATGTATTCCTTTCTGTTATATCGTAGTATAGTTCTATTGCTGGTTTTTTGTGTAGGTTTTATCAGTTAGTATCTTTTAACTAAAAAGCCTCGTCACTTCTTCGACGAGGTTAGACAAGATACTTACTGGGTACATGGGGTCGGTTGTACTCATATTACACTTCTGCACCTTGCGTGCAGATTTTTGGAGCGGGGCTGCTGGTGATGTCGGGAGATGACTCTGAAGATGTTCGTGCATTCCGGATATACCTGCCACTTGTCCTTATTAGCTTTAGATTCTGCTAATCTGTTTATGTAACTTTCAAATAGATCGTGTATTTATTTGTATCAGCCTTCTAAATTCCAAGTCTTAGAAGCTTATGATTTGTACTACCAATTCTTGGGTTAAATTATAAATGTTCAGATAATTCTTCACTATTTTCCCTATAATCTCATTTGGATTGTATTGACTGTTAGTTGGTTTACCAGCGGATCGAGTTAGGTGCCATCACAACTAGGGATTTTTGGGTCGTGACAAAGGAATGTACAGAACTGACAACTAAGAGCATGCTTGAAAAGTCACTTAAGAATTGGATTTTGGGTGTAATTGCACTGTTTGACATTGTTTGTTTGGCCAAATAATTACGTAGTCAACATGAAACTGGGTGTAATTAAGAGAGTATAATTACACTCTCCAAATTTCAAGGGGAGATAAGAATTATTGGTAATTATACTGTGTAAATACAAGTAATGTAACTTTTCTAAATTTATTTATTTTTCTTTTTTCAACTATATTAATTACTAGTTTTTTATGATGTTTATTTTTCGATGCTCTTATTCTTATTTTTTTTAACCTTCCGACGTGTTAGTTATGGTGTGCTTCCATATAATTTTACAACTTCTCATATTTTGTTTTTTCCTTTTTTTTTTCTTTTTTTTTTCTTAGTTATTAAACACAATTTGGTATACTATCTTTGTTTGCTATTCATTAAGAAAAAATACCTTCTAAGTTATTTATATTTGATTATTTGAAAAGTCCAACAAATCATAGTTGAGACTTTTATTAATTTTTAAGTTAATATATTATTTATTTGAAAGATAGTCAAGATATTAGTTATTAATTTATAATTATTTAATAATTTTATTTTTTTAAAATATAGTTAAATACCTGATTATAAATAATACATAGTATTTCTGATATATGCATGTATTTATCACACATTAATGAGTTAGTACAAAAATTAAATTATTATTATAATTTTAATTAATTAATTTAAGTAATAATATTATTTATCTGGAAGATACTTACTAATTTTAAGATATATTTATTAATTTATAATTATTGAATGTATTTCGACAGGTTAATATGAAAAAAGTTTATTTAACTATATAATTATACTTGTCCAATCAAACATGACGATGAGAATATACTGTAACTACGTTCTAACAAACAAACAGGTTATTGTAATCACTATATTATGTACTCCCTCAGATCCACTCTAATTAATTTTTTTTTTACCTTTTTTTCGTGGTTCATAATATTTGATTTTTTCAAATATCAAGAAGGAATTAAGTACTTCTTTTTTTCAAAGTTGCCCCTGAATTAAAGAACCTAGGAATATTTGCTATATTTTTAATGAACAAATTAAGGCTAATATGGTCAATTTGATTGTTAATTAATGTTAAAAGATGAATTTCTTTATATGTGTGAAAATATCTAAAAATCAATTAAAGTGGATCGAAGAAAATATTAATTACTAGAGTATGTAACTGCTTTCCTAATAATTACACAATCAGATAATTACACAGTGGCTTTCCGAACCGCCCCTAAATGAAAATAGAGAGAGTAATTGATAAGGAACGAGTATATTCATTTTTCATATACGATATCAGGTGGTAGAATTCAGGGGGAAAAAATTACTTTTTTTAAAAATCTAATTAAGCCGTTAGGTGGCGTAGTCCTTTTATATCATCATACAAAAAAATATACAGGGGAGCAGGGGGAACATATACCAAACCCCCTTCAAGGTTTATTCACCAAAAAATCCCTCCAACCAAAAAAAAAAAATTACAAATGTTGGAGTAACTTCTTTCCTACATATACCTTGTGATCTTCCTGTTAGAGCCTTCCCCCAAACATCCTTAATGCTTTCGAAACCATGTCCCATAAATTATTAGTTCTTATTGAGATGAGATTGTATTTATCCTTCTTTGTATTCATTTTGTATTTTGTTAGGAGATAGTTAGTTAGTTGATTAGTTAATACAGTTGGCATGTCACGACCCGGATTTCCCACCCTTGTGAGTCGTGATGGCGCGTACTAATGAGAGCTAGGCAAGCCAACCCTTAACTACCTTTTTCATTAACAAATTACCTTTTTTTTTCAATTACCAACTATAATATGAAAACAGCGGAATTAAATAAATAAGCGAAAGTTAACAATTTTTATAACTCAAGACTACGTCTATTACAACTTTCAAAACCTCAATACCTAAAACCTGGTGTCATAGTGTCACAGACTGTCTAAGAGTCACTACAAACAAGGCCTGAAGAAAATACAATAAACTGTTTCTGAACGAAAGAAAATGAAACAGAGAATAGAGATAGAGGGAGACGCCAGGGCCCGCGAACGCCTGCAGGTCTACCTTGGGTCTCCGGGTGGACTGAAGGAAGCTCTCCAACTACTGTCCATAAGCTGCTCCGGGATCTGCACACAGTGCAGAGTGTAGTATCAGCAAAACCGACCCATGTGCTAGTAAGTGTCTAGCCTAACCTCGGCGAAGTAGTGACGAGGCTAGGACCAGACTACCAAATAAACCTGTGCAATTTATTTATATACAATGGAAAGGAAAATACAGAGATAACTAGTAAATGTAGGAAGGGGAAACATGTTGTGGGGGGGGGGGGAATAATAGTTCTGAATAGAAAGCATCAAGTAAGGAAAGTAACCACATAACTAGAATATCATCAAGAATCAAAACTCAACAATTTGCACGGCATCACCCTTTGTGCTTTTATTCTCGTTCTCACCAAATCAATCATATAATACCAATGTGCACGGCATCACCCTTCGTGCTTTTACTCTCGTCCTTACCAAACAATATTTTATAACAAAAGTGTGCACGGCATCACCCTTCGTGCTTTTACTCTCTTTCCTCACCATATAGTCAATGATAATCGGTACGGAATGGTACATCGTATGACACATCATCACCCTTCGTGCTTTACACTATTTCCTCACAATAGCAAATAATGCACGACATCACCCTTCGTGCTTTAACAATCTTCCTCACCCAAACAACAATCACAAACAAAAGGGCAAGGGAGTAAACAAATAATAATAGAAATTCTGGCAAGGGAAATAATTAACAAAGCAACAAACATCCCGACAAGGGAGCAATTTAATAACTCTTTCTCTTTCTTTCACTTTTACTTCTTAACTCACTTTACCACTTGAGACAACGCTCAAAGGGTTCAATCATTTCATATACTTTCACACTTTGTAATATAACTCGAGCCAATACTCCTCGAAGTTCAAAGGTCACAATTTCTTTCACAAGCTTTTCACAACATATAGAAATCATCACAAGGCATGAAAAACACAACAAAATCAGGATATTCACAATGTAAAGACTCACGGTCATGCTAGACACCAACGTAAAGATACTCGTCACCATGCCTATACGTCGTACTCAACAATTATCACATAGCAAATAAGACTCAATTCTTAATCCCTCAAGCTAAGGTTAGACCAAACACTTACCTCAAATTTCCACGGTTAATTCAATCCTCAATTACCGCTTTTCCTCTCGAATTCGGCTCCAAATCGATTGTATTTATACATAAATGACTTCATAACATCAATAAATGCTATACAATTCGAATCCAATGCCTAATTATAGCTTCCCAAGTATTCTTCCCAAAATCCCAAAAATCGGCACTAGGCCCGCTTGGTCAAAATACGAGGTTCGGACCAAAATTAAATCACCCATTCATCCACGAGCCCGAATATATAATTTGTTTTCAAATCTGAATCCAAAACGAGGTCTAAATCAAGAAAAATCAAAAAGCCCTAACTCTACCCAAATCCCTAATTTTTCTACCCTTAATCATATGTTTTAGGCCTAGAAATTCATTAGATGTTGAGGAAAATGGAAGAAAACGAGTTGGACATTACTTACCCAAGAAGTTTTGGTGAAAACGTGTTTCAAGGATCGTCTTGGAGCTTTGGAGAAGAAGAAGTTTTGTAAAATTTCGAGAAATCCCGTTTGCATTCTGTTTTTGAAACTTAAAATAACTGGGTGATTTAAAGCTGCGCGTTCGCGACAGACCTCTCGCGTTCGCGATGGGTCAGGCCTTTTGGCCTTCTCATTCGCGACAAGGGGCTCGCGATCGCGAAGCTACAACTTCTCGATCCCTCGCGTCCGCGAAGCTACAACTTCTCGATCCCTCGCGTCCGCGTACAAATGAACGCGTTCGCGATGAACAAATTGGGTGGCCCTCCCCTGAACCCTACGCGTTGGCGAATGTAGGGCCGCGTTCGCTAAGGGTTTCCCCCCTCAGCTTCGCGTTCGCATCCCAAAGCTCGCGATGAAGAAACTAGGCACGTGGGATCTTTGCCTTACGCGTTCGCGAGTGGGACCACGCGAACGCGAAGAACAAATTCCTCGTGCACTAACTGCAGAAAACCTGCAATTTTTACAAGGCTAAAACCATTCCGAAACACCTCTGAAACACTCCCGAGCCCTCGGGGCTCCTAACCAAACACATGTACTAACTCAACAACATCATACGAACTTATCCGTGAGATCAAATCACATAAATAACCTCAAAAGCAATGAATCAAACCTTAAAATCAAGAATTTTTCCAAATTTTTTATCAAGTTTCAAATTTAGGATTTCAAGTCCGAAACACGTCAAACGACGTCCAATTTTAACCAAACTTTACAGGAAGGACTTAAAACATATATAAGATTTGTACCGGGCACCGGAACTAAAATACGGGCCCGATACCATCGTTTTCTAATAAAATTTCATTTCCAATTTTCTTAAACATTTTTCAGAAAACAATTTTTACTTAAAAATTCTTCTCTCTGGCTTGGGACCTCGGAATTCGATTCCGGGCATACGTCCACTTCCCATATTTTCCTACTGACCCTCCAGGACCGTCAAATCACCGGTCAAGGTCCGTTTACCCAAAATGTTTACCGAAGTCAAATGTATTCCCTTTAGACTCAAAACTTAGCATTTTTCACAAAATTTCATATTTAAGCTTTCCGGCTACGCGCTCGGACTGTGCATGCAAATCGAGGCGATTCTAAATGAGGTTTTCAAGGCCTTGGAAGCACAGAATGAATAAGAAAACATGTGATGATCCTTTGGGTCGTCACATTCTCCACCTCTAAAACAACCATTCGTCCTCGAACGGACAGAAGAAGGAAGTACCTGAGTCGGGGAATAGATAAGGATAACGGCTCCGCATATCAGACTCAGACTCCCAGGTCGATGCTTCAGGAGGCTGACCTCTCCACTAAACACGAACAGAAGGGAAACTCTTGGATCTCAACTGACGAACCTGCCGGTCTAGAATAACTACCAGCTCCTCCTCATAGGACAAGTCCTTGTCCAACTGGACAGTGCTGAAATCTAACACGTGGGATGGATCGCCGTGATACTTTCGAAGCATGGACACATGGAACACTGGATGCATGGCTGATAAGCTCAGCGGTAATGCAAGTCTATAAGCCACCTCTCCCACTCGATCAAGAATCTCAAACTGACCAATGAACCTAGGGCTAAGCTTGCCATTCATCCCAAATCTCATCACGCCCTTCATAGGCGACACTCGGAGCAATACCCGCTTGCCAACCATAAAAGCCACATCTCGAACCTTACGATCTGCATAGCTCTTTTACCTAGATTGAGCTATATGAAGCCTATCCTGAATGATCCTGACCTTGTCCAAGACCTCCTGAACCAGATCCGTACCCAACAACCGAGCCTCTCCCGACTCAAACCATCCAACCGGAGATTGACACCGCCTACCATATAAAGCCTCACAAGGAGCCATCTGGATACTCGACTGGTAGCTGTTGTCGTAGGCAAACTCTGCTAAAGGCAAGAACTGATCCCACGAACCTCCAAAGTCAATAACACAAGCTCATAGCATATCCTCCAATATCTGAATAGTCCACTCAGACTGCCCGCCCGTTTGAGGATGAAATGTTGTACTCAACTCAACCTGGGTGCCCAACTCTCGCTGAACTGCTCTTCAGAAACGTGAAGTAAACTACATACCTCGGTTCGAAATGATAGATACCGGCACACCATGAAGGTGAACAATCTCCCGGATATAGATCTAAGCTAACCTCTCGGATGAATAGGAGACTGCCACATAAATGAAATGCGCTGACTTGATCAGCCTATCAACAATGACCCAAACTGTGTCGAACTTCTTCCGAGTCAGCGGAAGTCCAGTAACGAAGTCCATAGTGATCCGCTCCCAGTTCCACTCGGGAAGCTCAATCCTCTAAAACAATTCACCAGGCCTCTGATGCTCATACTTAACTTGATGACAATTCAAACACCGAGCCACATGTGCAACAATATCCTTCTTCATTCTACGCCACCAATAATGCTGCCGCAAATCCTGATACATCTTCGCGACGCCCGGATGGATAGAGTACCGTGAACTATGGGCCTCCTATAAAATCAACTCCCGAAGCCCATCCACATTAGGCATACAAACTCGACCCTTCAATCTCAAAACTCCATCAATATCTAAGGTAACCTGCTTGGTACCTCCACACTGCACCGTGTCTCTAAGGACAGACAAATGGGGATCATCAAACTGCCGATCACGGATACGCTCCAATAACGAAGAACGAGCGACCGTGCAAGCTAATACTCGACTAGGCTAAGAAATATCCAACCTCACAAATCGATTGGCCAAAGCCTAAACCTGTGGGCAAAACTAACACCGGTGTCGTAGTCAGAGCTGTCTTGAGCCTCTGAAATCACCTCACACTCATCCGACCATCTGAATTGGGCACCCTTCTGGGTCAACCTGGTCATCAGGGCTGCGATAGATGACAAACCCCCATGAACCGACGATAGTAGCCTGCCAATCCTAAGAAACTCCGAATCTCTGTAGCTGATGCTGGTCTAGGCCAGTTCTTGACTGCCTCAATCTTCTTCGAGTCAACCTGAATACCCTCTGCTAATATGACATGACCCAGGAATGCAACTGAACTCAACCAGAACTCACACTTCGAGAACTTCGCATATAGCTGACTATCCTTCAGAGTCTGAAAAACCACTCTGAGATGCTGCTTGTGCTCTTCCTGGCTGCGGGAATATATCAGAATATCATCAATGAAGACTATCACGAACGACTCCAAATAAGGCCTGAACACTCGGTTCATCAAATCAATAAAAGCTGCTGCGGCATTTGTCAACCTGAATGACATAACCAAGAACTCATAATGCCCGTACCGAGTGCGGAATGCTGTCTTAGGGACATCGGATGCCCTAATCCTCAACTGATGGTAGCCAGATCTCAAGTCAATCTTTGAAAATACCTTGACACCCTGAAGCTGATCGAATAAATCATCAATCCTCGGTAGTGGATACTTATTCTTGATGGTTAACTTGTTCAACTGTCGGTAACCAATGCACATTCTCATCGAACCATCCTTTTTCTTAACGAATAACACTGGCGCACCCCAAGGCGAAACACTGGGTCTAATGAAACCCTTCTCAAGAAAGTCCTGCAACTGCTCCTTCAACTCTTTCAACTCAAGCGGGGCCATATGGTATGGCGGGATAGAAATGGGCTGGGTGCCCGGGGCCAAATCAATGCAAAAGTCAATATCCCTATCGGTTGGCATACCCGACATGTATGAAGGGAAAACATCAGGAAACTCACGAACAACGGGCACAGAATCAATAGAAGGGACCTCAGCACTAGAATCACGAACATATGTCAAATAGGCCAAACACCCCTTCTTGACCATACACCGAGCCTTCACATAAGAAATAACACTACGGGTAGAATGACCAGGTGTCCCTCTCCACTCTAAACGGGGAAAATCCGGTAAGTCTAAGGTCACAGTCTTGGCATGACAGTCCAAGATAGCGTGGTAAGGTGATAACCAGTCCATCCCCAATATAACATCGAAATTGACCATGTCTAGAAGCAATAAATCCACGCGAGTTTCAAGACCCCCAATCACCACAATACAAGAATGATGGACTTGATTGACCATAATCGAATCACCCACCGGTGTAGACACATAAATAGGAATACTCAATGAATCACTAGGCATGACCAGGTACGGTGCAAAATAAGATGACACATACGAATATGTAGACCTTAGATCAAATAGCACTGAAGCATCTCTATCACAAACCAGAATGGTACCTGTAATGAATGCATCTAAAGCCTCAGCCTCGGGCCTAGCTGGAAGGGCGTAACATCGGGGTTGGGCCCTACCACCCTGAACTACCTCTCTGGGACGGCCTGCTGCTGGCTGGCCTCCACCTCTGGCGGCCTGAGCTCCACCTCTAGGACCTCTACCTCCACCTCTAACACCTCTACCCCCACCTCTAACTGGCTGGGCGGGCTGTGGAACACCTAGTGCATATACCATAGCACGAGAACCCTGATGTTGAGAGCTACCCGGTGCTCGAAGGCAAAATCTAGAAATATGACCCGGATCACCACAAGTGTAACAAGCCCTCGGCTGCTGAGACTGCTGGCCCTGTCGACCTGAAGGACCACCTCGGAAACTCTGAAGCAGCAGTGCACTAATGGGAGCTGGTGGTGCACTATAAGGCTGCTGATCAGAATAATGCGTTTGAGAACCACAACCACCTGAAGTACCATGTGAGACCTGGAGAGCTGACTGAAAGGGCCTAGGAGGATGGCCTCTACCATATGAATCTCTACCTCCAGACGAGGTACCACTAAATCTACCTGAATGACGGGGCCTCTTATCCAACCCATGACCACCTCCCTGTAACAGAACCATCTCAACTTTGTGGGCCACATTGGCCGCCTCCTGAAAGGTGATCTCACTCCCGGCCTCCTTGGCCATCTGAACATGAATCAGCTGAATAAGACCATCAATAAACCTCCTCACCCTTTCTCTCTCGGTGGGAAGTATGACAAGTGCATGGCGAGCTAGATCGATGAACCTGGTCTTATACTGGGTGACCGTCATAGAACCCTACTAAAGGCGCTCAAACTGTCTCTGATAGGCCTCTCTTTGAGTAATAGGGAGAAACTTCTCCAGGAACAACACTGTAAACTGATCCCATGTCAAAGATGGCGACCCGGCTGGCCTGGGTAAGCAATAATCCCTCCACCAAGTCTTGGCGGATCCCGACAGACGAAAGGTAGCAAAATCAACTCCATTGGTCTCAATGATCCCATGTTCTGAAGAACCTCATGACAACTATCCAGATAATCCTGGGGATCCTCAATAGATGCACCACTGAATTTAGAAGTGAAGAGCTTGGTAAACCTATCCAGCCTCCACAAATCATCGGCGGACATAGCCGCTCCATCGTCGGTCTGAGCTACTACACCTGGCTGAATTGCTCCAGCTGGCTAAACTACTGGAATCTTAATCTGGGGAGCTACCTGCTCCGAAGTGCGAGTAGCAGGAGTCTGAGCCCCTCTTCCAGATTGAGAAGTGGCTGGTGCTATAAGAAGCAAACCTGCTCGGGTGACACTCTTCATGAGGCCCACTAATCGGACCAGAGCATCCTGAAAAACTGGGGTGGCAATGAACCCCTCTGGGACCTGAGCTGGGCCCACCAGAACTGCTGGGGCCGGAACCTCCTCCTCACAATCAATCTGAGGCTCCGCCACTGGTGCAACTGCTCGGGGCTGAGCTCTGCCCTTACCTCAGCCTCTAGCATGGCCTCGGCCTTGCCCTTTGCCCCTAGTGAATGCTACTGCTGGGGGCTCGGGCTGCTGAGTGGTAGATGAGGAAGCGCGTGTTCTCGCCATCTGCGAAAGAATAGAGTAGAAATCCAATTAGCATTGAGAAATAAGTCCGCACGACAAGAAAGAAGAAATGTGAAATTTTTCCTAACTCTGTAGCCTCTGGGGATAAATACGGACGTCTCCATACCGATCCCTCAGACTCTCCTAAGCTTGTCTGTGAACTGTGAGACCTATGTAACCTAGAGCTCTGATACCAACTTGTCAAGACCCGGATTTCCTACCCTCGGGAGTCATGATGGGGCCTACTAATGAGAGTTAGGCAAGCCAACCCTTAACTACCTTTTTCATTAATAAATTACATTTTTTTTCAATTACCAGCGATAACATGAAAATAGCAGAACTAAATAAATAAGCAGAAGTTGACAATTTTTATAACTCAAGACTACGTCTATTACAACTTTCAAAACCTCAATACCCAAAACCTGGTGTCACAGTGTCACAGACTGTCTAAGAGTCACTACAAACAAGGCCTGAAGAAAATACAATAAACTGTTTCTGAACGAAAGAAAATGAAACAGGGAATAGAGATAGAGGGAGACGCCAGGGCCCGCGAACGCCTGCATGTCTACCTTGGGTCTCCGGGTGGACTGAAGGAAGCCCTCCAACTAATGTCTGTAAGCTGCTCCAGGATTTGCACACAGTGCAGAGTATAGTATCAGCACAACCGACCCCATGTGCTGGTAAGTGTTTAGCCTAACCTCGACGAAGTAGTGATGAGGCTAGGACCAGACTACCAAATAAACCTGTGCAATTTATTTATATACAACGGAAAGGAAAATACAGAGATAACAAGTAAATGTGGGAAGGGGAAACATGCTATGGGGGGAATAACGGTTCCGAATAGAAAGTATCAAGTAAGGAAAGTAACCACATAACTAGAATATCATCAAGAATTAGAACTCAACAATTTGCACGGCATCACCCTTCGTGCTTTTACTCTCATCCTCACCAAATCAATCATATAATAACAATGTGCATGACATCACCCTTCGTGCTTTTACTCTCGTCCTCACCAAAAAATATTTTATAACAAAAGTGTCCACGATATCACCCTTCATGCTTTTACTCTCTTTCCACACCATATAGTCAATGATAATCGGTACGTAATGGTACATCGTACGACATGGCATCATCCTTCGTTCTTTACTCTCTTTCCTCACCATATAGTCAATTATAATCGGTACGGAATGCTACATTGTACGGCACGACATCACCCTTCATGCTTTACACTCTTTCCTCACAATAGCAAACAATGCACAACATCACCCTTCGTGCTTTAACACTCTTCCTCACTTAAACAATAATCACAAACAAAGGGGCAAGGGAGTAAACAAATAATAATAGAAATCCCGGCAAGAGAAATTTAATAACTCTTTCTCTTTCTTTCACTTTTACTTCTTAACTCACTTTACCACTTGAGCCAATGCTCCAAAGGGTCCAATCATTTTATATAGTTTCACACTTTGTAATATAACTCGAGCCAATACTCCTCGAAGTTCAAAGGTCACAATTTCTTTCACAAGCTTTTCACAACATATAGAAATCATCACAAGGCATGAAAAACACAACAAAATTAGGATATTTACAATGTAAAGACTCATGTTCATGCTAGACACCAACGTATAGATACTCATCACCATGCCTATACGTCGTACTCAACAATTACCCCATAGCAAATAGGACTCAATTCCTAATCCATCAAGCTAAGATTAGACCAAACACTTACCTCAAACTTCCACGACTAATTCAATCCTCAATTACCGCTTTTTCTCTCGAATTCGGCTCCAAATCAATTGTATCTATACACAAATGACTTCATAACATCAATAAATACTAAACAATTCGAATCCAATGTCTAATTATAGCTTCCCAAGTATTCTACCCAAAATCCCAAAAATTGACCCCGGGCCCACTTGGTCAAAACATGAGGTTCGGACTAAAATCAAATCACCCATTCATCGATGAGCCCGAATATATAATTTATTTTCAAATCTGACCCCAAAATGAGGTCTAAATCAAGAAAAATCGAAAAGCCCTAACTCTACCCAAATCCCTAATTTTTCTACCCTTAATCATATGTTTTAGGCCTAGAAATTCATTAGATGTTGAGGAAAATGGAAGAAAACGAGTTGGACATTACTTACCCAAGAGGTTTTGGTGAAAAAGTGCTTCAAGGATCGTCTTGGAGCTTTGGAGAAGAAGAAGTTTTGTAAAATTTTGAGAAATCCCATTTGCATTCTGTTTTTAAAACTTAAAATAACTGGGCGATTTAAAGCTACGCGTTCGCGACAGACCTCTCGTGTTCGTGATGGGTCAGGCCTTTTGGCCTTCGCGTTTGCGTCAAGGGGCTCGCGATCGCGAAGCTACAGCTTCTCGAGCCCTCGCGTCCGCGTGCAAACGAATGCATTCGCGATGAACAAATTGGGTGGCCCTCCCCTGAACCCTACACGTTCGCGAATGTAGGGCCGCGTTCGCGAAGGGTTTCCCCCCTCAGCTTCGCGTTCGCGTCCCAAAGCTTGCGTTCATGATGATGAAACTGGGAACCTGTGATCTTTGCCTTACACTTTCGCGAGTGGGACCACGCGAACGCGAAGAACAAATTCCCTGTGCACTGACTGCAGAAAACCTGCAACTTTTACAAGACTAAAACCATTCCGAAACACTCCCGAGCCCTCGGGGCTCCTAACCAAACATATGTACTAACTCAACAACATCATACGAACTTATCCGTGTGATTAACTCGCCTAAATAATCTCAAAAACAATGAATCAAACCTCAAAATCAAGAATTTTTCCAAAAACTTCATCAAGTTTCAAATTTAGGATTTCAAGTCTGAAACACGTCAAACGACGTCCAATTTTAACCAAAATTTACAGGAAGGACTTAAAACATATATAAGACCTGTACCGAGCACCAGAACAAAAATACGAGCCCGATACCATCGTTTTCTAATCAAATTTCATTTCCAATTTTCTTAAACATTTTTAGAAAATAATTTTTACTTGAAAATTTATTTCTCGGGCTTAGGACCTCGAAATTCGATTCCGGGCGTACGTCCACATCCCATATTTTCCTACGGACCCTCCGGAACCGTCAAATTACAGGTCCGGGTCCATTTACCCGAAATGTTAATCGAAGTCAAATTTATTCCCTTTAGACTCAAAACTTAGCATTTTTCACAAAATTTCATATTTAAGCTTTTTGGCTACGCGCCCGGACTGTGCACCCAAATCGAGGTGACTCTAAATGAGGTTTTCAAGGCCTAGGAAGTACAGAATGGATAAGAAAACCGGCGATGACCCTTTGGGTCGTCACATGGCAGTAATTAGTGGTTAAGATGCACAGTTGTCAATCATGTGTACATATAGTGCTGTACAGTTCTCATTTTCTGTTAAGCTTCATTCTTCAAACAAAAGAGCTCTTCTTCTGCTCTCGTCTTTCTCTTCTTTTCAGAAGCTTCGAGATTCAGCCATTGGAGCTGAAGTTGAGCTTCACTGAGCTCATTCTAATTGCAGTGTTATCATGGTATCAGAGCGAGGTTAATCCTCCTAAAATCGCGAGGTTAATCCTCATCACATCTTCTCTTTCATTTACTGATTCTCTCTTCCCTTTCCCTTTTCTGTTTTTGACCTAATATGATCGATTTGCCCTAAATTTGATCAATTTTTCGATTTTGGTTAACCTACCACGTAGAGATCTAAGATTTTTGGTTCCGATCATTTTTGCCCTATCAAATTCAACTAATTCAGTACTCTAATGGCTGTCACTGATCAACAAGATGCGAATTTTGCTAATACGAGTGTCGCGATACCTCCGAGCACGGGAATTGATCCAAGTGATCCTCTGAATCTGCGCCCATCTGATAATCCTGGTGCAATGCATGTGTCTATCCCATTTGATGGGATAGGGTATAGATCCTGGAAACATAGTGTTCTTCGTAGATTATCCATAAAGAACAAATTAGGCTTTGTCAGTGGGGAATACAAACAACCAAATCCACAATCCCCAAACTATAGGCAGTGGGAACGATGTGGCAACATGGTAACTTTGTGGATTCTAAACTCTCTTTCCAAAGAGATTGCGGATAGTGTGGAATATGTGAGTGATGCTGTTGAATTATGGAAGGAGCTGGAGGATCGCGAACAAACCAATGGAGCTAGATTGTATCAAGTTCAGAAAGAAATCGATGATCTCTCTCAATGAGTCCTTGACATCATTGACTATTATACTAAGCTGATAAAGTTGTGGGAAGAATTAAATACTCTGAACAAAAGGACTCGGTGTAGTTGTGTTTGTAGTTGTGGGGCAAAGGAAAGCATGTACAAGGCTGAACAAGATAGAAGATTGATACAGTTTCTCATGGGACTCAATGAAGTGCATACTGTAGTTCGAGGAAGTATCCTTATGATAAATCTACTGCCCATAATGGCCCAAGCCTTTTCTTTACTTGTCCAGGATGAAAAGCAAAGGGAAATTAAACCAAATAATCAATTTTCAATTGAGTCCACCTCTTTGAATGTGAACAATGCAGGATCGAGTCCTTTTAGAACCAATTTCTCACCAAGCTACAATTACTCTGGAAATAATAGAGGTCGTCCTATGTGTGATTTTTGCAAGAGGCCAGGCCATACTTGGGATAAGTGTTACAAATTACATGGTTATCCGAAAAATGGACAGAACTCTGCACGATATTCTCAGAGTACTTAGAACTCCAATCAAAATTTTAGACCCAACAGAGGAAAGAGGATGGTAGAAAATGTGCAAGGAGTGCCAGTTGATGCAATGACAAGCAATCTTGATGAGTGTGATACCCAAGATGAGAATCAGAATGTAAACCTGACTAAGGAGCAATATGGACAACTTGTTAACCTGCTTCAACATTTCCAACTTGGCAATGATAGAGAGAACTCTAACAACTCAAATCCTACCAATGCTGTGAACTTTGCAGGTATTGTTGTTTGCACATCTTCTATTGATTTTGATAAACTATCTTATAGATGCTTTGAATCAAAGATTGACACATGGATACTAGATTCAGGAGCCTCAAACCACATCACCTTTAACAAATCCCTATCGTCTGACATTGTAACCTTGCTTTATACCCTTTTAGTTGTTTTACCAAATGGCTATAAAGTAAAGGTGACAGAAATTGGAAATGTAAAACTTGCACCTGAGGTCACTCGGTATAAAGTTCTCCACATTCCTTTATTTAAATTCAACCTTATTTCTGTATATTGGTTAAGTAAACACCTAAGAGGTATGACTTCTTTCATTGACAATACTTGTCTTCTGTAGGCCCCTTCACTGAAGAGGCCTCTAGAGATTGGTAAAGTCAATGATGGGTTGTACCTGCTGTGCTCTCATTGTCTAAGAAATAAAAGTCTGACTAGCAAAGTTGTTGTTTGTTCTTCTACTCATTCTTATGATGTAAATAGTCATTTCTTGAACGACCTACATCCTCATGCATCTGTAAATAGGTCACCCTTGAGACATCAATGTCCAATTGTAAATAATCCATCTCTGAATAATAAGACTCATTGTTCTGTCTCCAACTCCTGCATATTTCAAGCCAATGATGTTAACCTTCTATGGCATAACAGGCTAGGACATGTACCTTTTGTGAAAATGAGGGGAATAACTTCTATACCAGTTTCTTTATCTTCTAGACAACTTTTTAATTGTTCAATTTGCCCTATGGCTAGACAGGGTAGGCTTCCCTTTCCCCAAAGGACAAGCACTTCAAACAAAATTTTTGAACTCTTACATGTGGATCTGTGGGGCCCTTACCATGAGTGTACACATGACAAGTAAAAATACTTTATTACTATGGTTGCTGATTTTAGTAGGTCCACTTGGACTCACCTGTTAACATGTAAAAGCAATGCCCTCCAGACTATCAAAGTCTTTGTTTCCTTAGTTGAAAACTAATTTAAGACCTCCATCAAGTCCATAAGGTCTGATAATGGACTGGAATTTGTTTACACTGAAGCTGCATTGTTCTTTCAATCAAAAGGGATCATTCACCAAAAGAGTTGCCCATATACCCCCAATAGAATGGGGTAGTAGAGAGGAAACACATATACCTTCTTGAAACAGCCAGGGCCTTATTATTTCAGTCCAAATTGCCTTTGAAGTACTGGGGGGAATGTATTCTGACAGCAACCTACATCATAAATAGACTGTCTACCACCTATCTCAAAAATAAGTCTCCTTTTGAAGTATTGTACAATAGGAAACCAGATTACTCTCAATTGAGAAGCTTTGGTTGCCTATGTTTCCCAACAATACCGAAGATCTATAGAGATAAGTTTGAACCGAGGACAACACCACATGTCTTTATGGGCTATCCCTTTGGCACAAAAGGTTACAAAGTGCTGAGTTTAGCTACCAAAAGAATCCACATTTCCAGAGATGTAGTGTTTCATGAATTTGTTTTCCCCTTCACTTTCAGTTTCAAATCTTCCTCCTTTCCTTCAACTCTTCATTCACTTCCTCTCAGTACCACGGTTGATACCAACACAGAGCCATTCTCAGAAGGAACTATGAGTGATCAAAGGAATGCATGCAATACACCCAATGTTATGTCACCTTCCCCTAATGCCTCTTCTCCCTCTGATCATTTACACTTTTCACCTGCACCTGTCACTGCAGACTCATCACCAATGCAGAATACCTCCATCCCACACATCTACAATTCACCTTCAACATAGCACACACCTGGCCCAACTCCACTTTTGAAAAGGTCACTAAGAGAACATAAAACACCTGCATACCTGAAAGATTACATATATTCTGTGCATCAACCTGCCTTACATAAATAAACAGCTGCACTTCAACATTCTGACTTCTCTCTGAATGCACTATTTTCAAAACATCACTATATTTCTGCTAATACTCTAGTTCATAATAGTCAATCTTTGGTAAGTAGCATATGCAATGATAGTGAACCTTCTTCTTTAGAGGAGGCTTCCATCAATCCTGCTTAGCAAGAAGCTATGGTTCAGGAATTTGAAGCTCTTTATGCCAACAACACATGAGACCTAGTATCACTACCTCTTGGGAAGAAGGCAATTGGATGCAGGTGGGTTTACAAAGTGAAATAGAACCATTGAAAGATTTAAAGCTAGGTTTGTAGTGAAAGGCTACACATTGTTGATACCCAATTTTCTCCTGTATTTTTTATATGCAAAATACCTTTCAAATAGAATGTATATGCATATATAAGTAAACCCCAGGGCTACATTTTTTTCTTAATTTTTCAAAGATTTTTAAATCAATTTACTGCCCTATTTTATCAAGAAAAACCCAATAATTATCCCAAAATTATTATTTTTGGTGATTCATTTATTGGAGTCTCATGTTTATATTAAAATATAGCTAATGTATTTTTTACACATTTTTTTACAAATTTATTTGGTATTTTAAAGGATAGAATTGCATGATTGCAATATTAGCCTTTTTTTAGGGTTTAAATTCGTTTCATATTCATAAAATGAGATTTTATATTTTTAAATTGATAATTATGTATTATAAATCATTTTTATGCTTTTAATTTATTTCCAGAAATTAATTTATTATTTCTTTTAATTTTTAAAAGGGAAAAACTAGCTATTTAAATAATAGCCAATCCGTTTCAATTTTAGCCTAAAATCTGACCCCTAATTGGACCCCAATTTCAGCCCAATTTTAGTTAAAACCCGACCCAAGCCTAATCCTAAAACTACCCGACCCAACCCGGATCAAATCTTGGCCGTTGATCAATTTTGATCAACGGTCTAGATCCGCCCTTACCTTTCTTAACCGAACGACCCCCCCAATACCCCTCGCATTCCTCACCCGTCTCTATCTCTCCACTTCTGATTCTCTCTAGAACCTTCCCTCCCCTCTCCTCTCCGATGAGTTCTGTTCATCTCCTCCGGCCACCTTCTAACCTAAGTCTATGGTGGTCTCACCACCCACCAAGCCACCTATGGCTCCTCAGGTTTGGTTAACTGAAACTTCATGACTCGATCACGAAGATTTGGGTCCAGACCTCTGTTGATTCAAGCTTTACGGCCCTGCTCCGGCAAGTTATGTCTGTTTTAAGCCTGGTTACGACTCCTTCTGTTTAGATCCAAGCCTTTCTCACCGTTTGGGTTCCTCTAAAAACCCCAGCTTTGAGGTTTTTCTGAACTCTTTAGATCTATTCCAAATCTATGCTTTCCATAAATTTTTAAACGATTTTCTGGTTTTTCTTTCAAAAAACTACTTTTGAAACCATCTGTTTTTCCGATCTAGGGTTTTTCTAAAATATTTAGATGTTTCTCTGATTTTCTCTTTCTTTTGTGTGTTTCTTCTACTATATTTTCCTCTACTGTGATTCTCGTATGTTTCTTCTACTGTATTTTCCTCTACTGTGATTCTTGTGTGTTTCTTCTACTGTATGTTCCTCTACTGTGTTCTTGAGTGTGTCTTATTAAGTTTCCTACACTGTGTTCTAGTTAAGTTTCTTCTAATATGTCTTAATGTGTTTCTCCTACTATTCTTATCAGTTTCTCCAGTATGTGTCGTATTAGTTTCTTCTACCATGTTTTCTTTGAACTCTTCTGCTATGTTTCGTATGCTACTCTTCTGCCATGTTTCTCATAAGTTTATATTGCTGAAAGGAACATGTTAAAGGTTTCAGTTCTTTTCTGAGACCTCTGAACTTGTTCCGACTCAATTACTTGTCCTCTCATCTCAGTACTCGATTGATGGTAGAAACCCTAGAATTTGGGGTTCGTCCTAGTTTGGAAACCATTGTCTATGTGATTTGCCTGAACTGGTTTTATTTCAAAAACCCTAAACTCTTTCAGACCAGTTTTGAGTCTCTGAACTGAGTTTGAAATCCTTGTTTTTATATGATTCTGACTTTTGCTTTACCCTGGATCTTTTTGCTACTTCTCTTCTACATTGCTAACCTATGTGACAACCATGCACCTGTAGCCCATTATCTACTGATTTTGCAATGATACGACATCTTCTTTCAGCTTAACATATCTATATGCTCTTTATATGTGATGAACTTCCCTCTAAAATGGCTTTCAAATCTTGATTAGTTTCAGACTTCTTTCTTAATAGGTCTGATTGATTTCTTTCCATTGTTTGCTGATTTCCCTGTGATTCGACTTAAGTTAAAACGTTTCTCAGCTTTTTTGACTTGGTTCATTCATAGACCAATAATTACAAAATCTCTGACTCTGGATTTACTGGCTACTAATTGATTTTCTTACCTTATTTGTACAACTGTGTATTTCAAAATTCTGTCCCTTAAATAACTTTTCATGTATTTGCCCCTAATTGCATGCTTTGGACAAAAGGTTTATTGGACTTCTTCCCTTAAGTAGTTTTCCCGTTTGAATCTGAATTTCTTAATTAAAGGAAGTCTCGTGTGATTGATTCTTAATTGATAATCAGTTCCTTAACTGTTTCCTAGCCTTATTTCTGCCTAATTTTCACACTATAAATGCACGACTCTTTCACAAACACACCATCACTCATTCACAATCTTTCTGAACTCACATTCATACACAATAGTATTCTCTCTTGTTTGCACTGTGGCCTATTTACAAGACCTACTGCTTTTCTCTACTTGTTTTTTTGAAACTGGTATGTCCCGATTTAAGCTTTAGCACTACAATAATGTGTTTATTTACTACTTTTATATCCATGTCTACTTACTGTTTCTGTAATTGAATTAGCATGCTGATTTCTTTCCACCTGCTCCTATTATGAATCCCAAAACCCCTGCCCCCTATGTGTTTGAGCTATGGTTTAAGGCATGACAATATTCAAATTATTGTCCATGAACTAAACTTGATCCCTCGGGATCCTAGCCTCTAATAATTTATTCTAGTAGGCTTCTAGGTGTATCAGCACTCTCCATTACTGGGTATACCCACAGCCTGCCTAGTCTTTTCAACTTCCCTATTCCCCCTGTACCCCTATGTGTAATTATTTGTAGCTGTTTCCTTTTCCCTTTCCCCCTTTCAGAATTCTGTTTCTGCACCTGCACACTCTCTTAGTCCTTAAGTTCTGCCCCCTCTTGTGAGCCTTGCCTTGGGACATTGAGCTCTCTCAGAACTTGGAGACTTGATGGCTGGCCTTTTTGCACTGCACTTGTCATAATCTGATAATGTATTTGGGTGTGAGCATTGCCAGGAGTCCCCTTTGAGGCTCTTAGGGAACTTTGACACATCCAAATGGGAGAAAGGCTTCAGATCATGATCTCTTGGAGTTGGTTTACCTCATATTTTAGAAATGAAGCCAAAATCAGGCTCTCCTTGGTTGTACTTTTCAATTTTCTGATGTATTCTTTTACTTTTTTTTTCTGGGCTGTAATAATTTATAATAATTTCTTAGGGATGGCTAGTGAAAAAAGGAGGGGTAACTATGTATGCTAAGGGGTATATATCCTGCCTATAGGTATTTTTGAAATTCTGCATTCTCACATAGATATCCTGCCTATAGGTATTTTTGAAATTCTGCATTCTCACATAGATATCCTGCCTATAGGTATTCTGATAGATGCCATGTCTATAAGTATTTCTGAACTCTGCATGCTCTCATATAGAAATCATGCCCATAAGTACCTGAAAATCTGAATTCTGCATATGTATATAGAGAAATATGCCTATATGTCCTTCTAAATCCCGTATATCCATTCTTCATCTAGCAATCATGTTCATAGGTCTTAAACAAAAATTCAGCATCTAGATATCATGTCTATAAGGCTTCTAGATTCTTTACCATGTCTATAAAAGGTTTTAAAATCGACAACGCATAGAAAACATGTCTATAGGAATTATTAATCGAATCTGAATTGCTTCATTCACTTATAAGGCTAAAACCAGTAATAACGACATGTCATCATCTGTAGAACTTATAACCCTTTTGCTAAAAACTTGTCTTTCTTTAATAATCTAGCAATCTTTCTTAACCAGTACGCATTCAGTTTATTTCAATGCTTTCTGAATTCATTAGACACCATGTTTATAGGATCCTTGTCCAACACTTAGGCAAGCTTTAGGGTGAAAATTACAAATAGAATCTGTTTTTATTAATTACAACCAGCGGGCAGGCCTGATTCAGGTTTCTTATCTGAATTATGTAATAAATCAGTCTGCCTCAGCTTTTAAGTTCTTAATCAGACCCTAAACAGTATGTGTAAGTCATTATAACTACGTGCTTCTTTGATTGAAGGAGGTATATCTGAGACTTTTTTACTTGTTATGTGCTCCTCCCCAACTTGCTATTAATGTTTTTGTATGTCGCCTTAGAATTCTGCCTTTGAAACTACAAATAAGCCTAATATCCCTCACTTTTAGGATTAGTAGTCTTAAATACCTCTAGAACTGATAGGATTGGGACAGGTAATAGCATTCAATAAGTAAACGAGACCATTCTGCGCTTTAATACCTTAATGGGGTGGGAAAGGGTAGATATAGATATGATGATCACGCGATAACATCACGTGTATCCCCTCACTGAGGAGTGATTACCGGATATTGTGTGGGGTGATCCATATTATTAATACACCTAGGACTCCCCTTTCCCTTTGTTTCTTTGTTTCTTCTGAAGATTTCAAACTCTTTTTAAAGAAAAATCAGCTTTCTTTTAGTTCTTTCCAACTTTATTTGTTTATAAACCCTTATGTGAAAATCCCCTCTTATTTGAAGCTTTATTTGTTTACATATCATTTGAACCTAAGTTCATAACAATAGTCTGGCCGGGAACCACACTAGTGGATCCTGAGGGGTGTCTAACACCTTCCCCTTGGGATAATTTTAAGCCCTTACCCTATCTCTGGTTACTCAAATCAAACCCTCTTGGTGTCCTAATGCACCTTAATCATTAGGTGGCGACTCTTCAAATTCAAACACTATTCCCAAAAGGGAATGAGTTGTCCTCCTAAATGTCACAAACCCGATTTCGCTCGAGAAAAAGGGGGCGCGACAGCGTGGCGACTCTGTTGGGGAATTCTTAGGCTTTTATCATTTCAGACTATTATTGTGAATTTATGCTTCTTTATGCGCAATTATCTGTTTATTTCTTTCAAGCATTCAATTTTTCTTTTCGATTGCAAAACTGACTTGTCTTTTTGTTTCTTTCCCTTATTACTTTTCTTTATCGCTTTCCTTTACTACAGCTTTAAATTATGAAAAACTGTTGTATTTACTGGTTTCCTAACGTGCAAAGACGTGACAAACTGCTTTATTGTTTCATAATCATGCTCAACATCATATTCCACTCGTGCAAAATAAAATACCATAGCAACGCTTATAATGAGTGGTTGCGCTCTTCCGATATTATCACCCCTTTAAATCCGGAAAAGGCATATTTGCGGTGAAACCAGTCAATCAACGGTGTAGTCGATGGTTCCGTGCCTTTCCCCCTTGAGTTGTCCGCTCAAGGGTACCGGTCTAAAACCCTATAGAAACCTTACTCTATTTAACTGTGCATGCATCATGGTCAAACCTAGCCGAGTCATTTATGTTATCCGCATAATGACTCTTTAAGATAGCCTTGTCCAAAGTTCATTGGGTTTTTCTAAAACCCAAACGGACATCACCACGTTCTGTGCATTTGTTTGGAGAACTAAATTCTTCATGCTAATTGTTGATATTAAATAGTCGAGTTCGGTGGGGGTATGGACTTAACCCTTTTTGTTTTGCAGAAAATGAAGAATGAGGTCCCCAGCTTCGGTATGGTTAGCACGCCCTTACTTTTGCTAGACTGGTGGAGGAGTCTTCCATCAAATGACCAAATCATTGAGTGGAAAGTGAGGGCCGCCAAAGCTAGCGAAAAGTTGAAATATCTATAATACAGTCTGCTGGAATTGGAAGGAAAAGGGAGGAAGAGAGTCGCTGACTGCCAGAACGCTGAGGGAAACGAAGGAGCACCTGGCAAAGGCATTTTTACTGGTGAACCTACGCGAGCTGGAGGATTTGATCAATGAGAGCATTCAACCTGATGAAGGTCCTTCTGGGACCAAGTAGATAGGAGTTTATCTTTTTGCTTTATGAAATGTAATAAGGCCAATGGCCATTAGTGATTTTTATTTCCTGTTTGTTTAGTGTCGATTTAGGATTCGTCTATTTTTTATCAACAAAATGAGGCATTTAGCATCCTAAGTTCTCCAAATCAATTTGTCGCTAGGCCTACCTCGGGCACAAAGAGGTTCCCAAATAGGACACGATTTACATTCTTGCACTATGTGTTTAAATATCGCAACATTTTCTTATAATCCTCACTGACTTGTTACCTTTTTGTTTTTACTTTTTGTTTATTTATTCCCCTTCCCAAAGGTTAGTTCGTGTACTCTGGCAATATCATCTTATTCAACGAGATCAAGGGGCCCTCCACCCACTCCTCCTCTTAGTCTTATCAGAAACAAGAACAAAGGGAAGATGGAAGATTCGAACAAAAAGGAAAACTCAATTGAACGGGTAGAGGTCACTCATGGTACTCAGGTTTCCAAAGAAGGTGCATCCCAGCTTGAACAAAAGCTGCTGAATTTCAAGAAAAACTTGATCAGGTTCGGAATCTGGTGAATCAGTCATTTTCCTCACCACTCCCGACATTAATTTCCCGAATGCTCAGAACCCCACACCTCCACAAAATATCCCAAAGTCACGAAACCATCCCACTCCTCACCACCACTGCAACACTTGCCACACCTCCAACAATACTCCACTACTCATCCCAGAACTTTTGAACTCCACAAATGACCCCTTTCACACCCATCATAACCACCCCATCTATGTGGAGACTATGCCACACTCCCCCCAACCCATCCCAAGAGCACCCGAGTCTGATGATAAAGACTTGCTCATCAGGAATCTGGCTGAAGAACTTAAGAAATTGACAAGCAGGATCCAGGGCGTCGAAGGAAGTAAGGGGATTGAAGGGTTGAACTATGAAGATCTCTGGATACAGCCCGATGTTGAACTGCCCGAGGGGTACAAACCTCCGAAGTTCGAAACATTTGATGGTACAAGAGATCCAAGGGTCCATCCGAGAATGTACTGTGACAAGCTGGTTGAAGTAGGGAAAGATGAGAGAATTCGCATGAAGCTTTTCATGAGAAGCTTGAAAAGAGATGCTTTGTCTTGGTACATCGGCCATGATCCAAAGAAATGGTCAAATTGGGTAAGCATGGCGTCCGACTTTATGGACAGATTCAGGTTCAACACATAAAATGCACCAGATGTGTTCTACATCCAGAACCTAAAGAAGAAGACCACGAAAACATTCCGCGAGTATGCCACTCGCTGGAGATTAGAAGCTGCTAAGGTTAGGCCTGCTTTAGAGGAGGAACAAATGAACAAGTTTTTCGTCCGAGCTCAGGACCTGCAATATTATGAAAGGTTGATGATGATTGAGAGCCACAAATTTTCCGACATTATCAAGCTGGGAGAAAGGATCGAAGAAGGCATCATAAGTGGTATGGTTACGAATTTTGAAGCCTTCCAAGCTGCTAACAAGGCTTTACAGTCCGGTGGTATGTCCAAGAAAAGAGATGTAGGTGCCGTAATGGTTGCACAGAGAACCAAATTCCCTATCAAATACCAAGCCTATCCAATGCCTCCACTCACATATCAGCCTACTCCGAATTACCAAGCACCCTCACCCTCTAACCAAACTCCACCACCCACTTATCAATCACCTCCTACACGCCAAAACTTCCCTAGATCTCGACCAAATTTTGACCACAGACCTCCTAAACAGTATACAGCCATTGCTGAACCCATTGACCAGTTGTACGAGAGGCTCAAAGTTGCTGGTTATGTCACCCTTATCCCTACTATAACCCTCGAGAACGCTTCTCAGTGGGTTAATCCAAACAAATCCTGTGCATACCATTCCGGCATGAAACGACACACCATTAACGAATATCGCTCCATGAAAGACAAGATCCAGGCTCTGATTGACAACAAAATTATTGTGGCAAAGGAACCTGCTCCAAATGTCCGCAATAACCCTCTACACAGACCATAAGAGTGGAGACATTCACATGATTAAAATAGAGGATAATTGGGACCCCAATGGATTGATCGGTTTGATAATAGAAGGTGACGATCCAAAGGAGCCAATAATCACCCTTAATCCGATTAAAGTCCAGATTTAGCCTTCTGGGAACACTGAGGTAAATATGTCCATACCACTTGAGTTTGAAGCGCCATCCTCTGCAAAGACGCCAATGCCGATTGAGGTCGAATTTATGTCACCAACAAATGCACATACACCATTCGAAGTTGAAGTTTTACCACCCAAGGAACATGCTCCGTTCAGGGTGAGGATAGCCACCCCGTTCCCAGTAGGAATGTCAGCCGTGACGACATTCCACACAAAGGCTATACCATGGGACTATACAGCTGAGGCAAGGAGGAAGGCTCTTCCATACAGGCAGTGAGCAGAGTAGCATGCCTCAGTAACTGGACCATCAGAACCACCAGAGCCCAGAAAGACTCGGGGTAGCAAGACTAAACAAGTATCATGCATTATCTTTCATTTTTACTAGTTGACTCTCCTTTTGCATTTTAAAATTTTTGCAATAAGATCTTCAATGTTCAAAACAATTATGGAATTTTTCAAAGCATTTCGATTTTCCATATAAATCTTACTCCTATTATTTTCTCTCATTACTTTACTTATACAGCTTTACTATTACTTATCTTGATAAACCAATGACTGTGACATGCATTGAGACAACACAACCAATGGACACAGATTCAGAGGAAGATGAAATACCGGAAGAGATTGTTAAGGAAGTTGAGAATTTTGAGAACAGACCTAAGTCCAACCTGGACGAGACCGAGATTGTTAACCTGGGAGATGTAGAGAACGTCAAAAATACGAAAATCAATGTCCACTTATCGCCATCAGAAAAGAAGGAATACACAGAATTTCTAAGGGAATATGAAGACATATTCGCTTGGTCGTATGATGACATGACTGGTCTGAGTACATCTATTGTGGCACACAAACTGCCAACTGATCTGGCATGTCCGCCGGTAAAGCAAAAACTCAGAAAGTTCAAGCCAGATATGAGCTTGAATATCAAAGAAGAAGTCATTAAGCAGGTCAAAGCCAAGGTTCTCAGGGTAGTAGAATATCCGACGTGGTTAGCCAACATCGTGTCGGTGCCAAAGAAGAATGGGAAGGTCAGAGTCTGTGTCGACTACCGGGATCTCAACTGAGCCAGTCCGAAAGATGACTTCCCTTAGCCAAACATACACATCCTGATCGACAATTGCACCAGGCATGAGTTGCAGACATTTGTAGATTGTTTTGCTGGGTAACATCAGATCTGGATGGATGAAGAAGATGTTGAGAAAGCGACTTTCATTATGCCATGGGGGTTGTACTATTACAAGATGATGCCGTTTGGATTAAAAAATGCTAGGGCCACCTACATGAGGGCCATGACCACCATTTGATATGATACACAAGGAGATCGAAGTATATGTAGACGATGTTATCATCAAGTCCAAAAAAGCCACTGATCACATCGAAGATTTGAGGAAGTTCTTCAATAGACTGAGAAGATACAACCTAAAACTGAATCCCGCAAAATGTGTATTTGAGATTCCCACCGGAAAACTACTTGGATTCATTGTAAGTCACTGAGGAATAGAACTGGATCCATCAAAGGTCAAATCTATTCAAGAGTTGCCACCGCCAAAGAACAAGAAGGACGTGATGAGTTTCTTGGGAGACTTAACTATATCAGCCGGTTCATAGCACAATCTACAGTTATCTATAAGCCAATCTCTAAGATGTTGAAGAAGGAGGCCGCTACCAAATGGACTGATGACTTCCAAAAGGCCTTCGACAGAATCAAGGAGTACCTATCAACACCACTAGTCTTGGTCCCGCCCGAGCCAGGTAGACCTCTATTACTCTACCTCGCAGTATTGGATGGAGCGTTCGGTTGTGTTCTGGGGCAACATGATGAAACTGGAAGGAAGGAACAGGCCATCTATTACCTCAGTAAGAAGTTCACCCCGTACGAGGCCCAGTATTCTCTGTTAGAGCGCACCTGTTGTGCTTTAACTTGGGTAGCTCAGAAGCTGAGGCACTACTTTTGTGCCTATACTACATATCTCATATCAAGGATGGATCCTTTGAAGTACATCTTCCAGAAGCCCACACCCACTGGAAAGCTATCCAAGTGGCAAATATTGTTGAGTGAATTTGACATTGTCTACGTAACTCAGAGGGCAATCAAGGGGCAAGCATTAGCAGATCACCCTGCTGAAAACCCCGTGGATGGGGAATACGAATCCCTGAAAATGTATTTTCCTGACGAAGAGGTATCATTCATAGGAGAATATATTGCAGAATCCTATGTCGGTTGGAGAATGTTTTTTGACGGAGCAACAAACTTCAAGGGGTTGCATAGGAGCAGTCCTCGTATTGGAAACCGGTCAGCATTATCCGGTGTCCTCCAAACTCAAATTCCCGTGCACCAACAATATGGCTGAGTATGAATCCTACATCTTAGGTCTCAAAATGGCCATCGACATGAACATTTAAGAGTTGATAGTGATCGGAGATTCAGACTTGCTTATACATCAGGTCCGAGAAGAATGGGCGACCAAGAACTCCAAGATACTCCCTTATCTACATCATGTACAGGAATTGAGAAAGAGGTTCACAAAGACGGAATTCCAACATGTTCTCAGAATCCAGAATGAGTCGATGCATTGGCTACCCTATCATCCATGATACAACATCCAGACAAGAACTTCATTGGCCCTATTCCGGTAAAGATCCATGATCAACCAACTTATTATGCTCATGTTGAGGAAGAAGCAGATGGAAAACCTTGGTTTCATGATATTAAGGAATATTTGACGAAAGGAGAATACTCGGAGCTCACGAATCCTGCCTAGAAGCGCACATTTTGGAGGTTATCCAACAATTCTTTTCACAGCGGAGGAATCCTGTATAGGAGGACTCCTAATTTAGGATTAATAAGGTGTGCTGATGCGAAGGAAGCATCTAAACTACTAGGAGAAATCCATGCCGGGACCTGCAACCCACATATGAATGGTTTTGTCTTAGCAAAGAAGATACTCAGTGCTGGTTACTTTTGGATGACTATGGAGACGGACTGCATCCAGTATGTCTGGAAATGCCACCACTGTCAGATACATACAGACATGATAAAGGCACCTCCAAGCGAGCTTACTGCAACAAGCTCACCGTGGCCGTTCGCTGCTTGGGGAATGGATGTTATTGGATCAATCGAGCCTGCTGCCTCCAACGGGCACAGGTTATCCTAGTAGCAATTGACTATTTCACCAAATGGGTCGAAGCAATAGCTTACAAAGCAGTGACTAAGAAAGTCGTGGCAGACTTCGTCCGCGACCGTATCGTTTATTGGTTCGGGATTCCGAAATCAATCATCACTGATAATGGTTCCAATCTCAACAGCGACCTAATGAAATCCATGTGTGAAACCTTCAAGATCAAACACAAGAATTCTACAGCCTACAGACCTCAGATGAACGGAGTAATAGAAGCCACCAATAAGAATATTAAGAAGATACTAAGAAAAATGATAGAGAAGCATAAGCAGTGGCACAAAAAGCTATCATTTGCTTTATTTCGATACCGCACCACAGTCCGGACATCAACCGAGGCAATCCCCTATATGTTGGTTTATGGTACAGAAGCTGCCATTCCCATCGAGGTGGAAATTCCCTCATTAAGAATCATACAGGAAGCAAAGCTAGATGATGCAGAATGGGTAAAGAATCGTTACGAGCAGCTAGCTCTTATAGATGGAAAGAGAATGAATGCAGTTTGCCACAGTCAGCTTTATCAGAACAGGATGTCCAGAGCCTTCAATAAAAGAGTCAAGCCAGGACAGTTCGCACCAGGGCAGCTGGTGTTAAAGAAAATTTTCCAGCATCAAGATGAAGCCAAAGGGAAATTTTCTCCCAACTGGTAAGGTCCGTACATGGTTCACCGAGTTCTAACAGGAGGAGCCCTCATACTTGCGGAAATGGACGGAAAAGTGTGGCCAAAGCCGATCAATTCAGATGTAGTCAAGCTCTACTATGTGTAATCTTTATGCTTTCCCGTATGATGTAATTTGAACTACGCCTGACCTAATTCCCATTTAAGAGGGAGTATGTAGGCAGCCCTATGGATTCAGTCACAATTCAACAAAACTTCCATTTCCCCCCGCAATTGGAAACTGGGGCAAAATTTTGAGGAGGACCCTCAAAATTCCGAAGTTAATTTCAGCCAGTCACCGCCAGCAGCAGTCAGAAGTAGCATCCTAGTAAACTGGGGCACAATTTTGAGGAGGACCCTCAAAATTCTGGAGCAAGAGAAGTTGCAATGTCTTGAACCGCATGGCAGTCGTTGGTTCATCTAAAGAAAATTATTCTCGATTATGTATTTATGTTATATTTTTACTAAATCATGCATGTCTGTTACCGAAATTGCTTTGTTTAGCAATGCTACCCCAATGATACATACAATATCACCGAAATAGAGCCAAGCAAGTCAAGCAGAGCCACCAGGGATACAAACTAACCTCCCCCTTTACAAAACTCACGATTTTTCTTTGGATGCAGGCACTTGAGTTGAAAAATCATCAAATATACTATACGCTCACTCACAGAGTTCAGGAATACAACTCTATGAACCGTTGCACTTGCTCGCAACTGTAAAATCCGCACACAACAGTGTTCCCAGCAGGCACAATATTCCTAGCAATCATGATACCACAATCCGCTATCAGCTAAGAAAACTCTATTGTCGTTTGCCCTTTTTACTTCCTGCATAAGGCTACCATTCTGCCTTCTAAGGTTAAGCTCTACCTTCATCTGCATTTTCTTGCATTGCATAAGGCTACCATTCTGCCTTCCGAGCTTAAGCTCTACCTCCATCCGCATTTTCTTGCATTGCATAAAGCTACCATTCTGCCTTCCGAGGTTAAGCTCTAACTCTAGCTGCATTTTCTTGCATTGCATAAGGCTACCATTCTACCTTCCGAGGTTAAGCTCTACCTCCATCTGCATTTTCTTGCATCGCATAAGGCTACCATTCTGCCTTCTGAGGTTAAGCTCTACCTCCATCTGCATTTTCTTGCACTGCATAAGGCTACCATTCTGCCTTCCGAGGTTAAGCTCTACCTCCATTTGCATTTTCTTGCATTGTATAAGGCTACCATTCTTCCTTCTGAGGTTAAGCTCTACCTCCATCTGCATGGCTGAAAGAGCGCCACCTCTACATTTGCATGGCTGAAAGATTGCCACCTTATTTACATTTGCATAAAGATCGCCACCTTTACATTTGCATTGGCTGAAAGATCCCCACCTTATTTACATTTGCATGGCTGAAAGATCGCCACCTCTACATTTGCATGGCTGAAAGATCGCCACCTCTACATTTGCATGGCTGAAAGATCGCCACCTCTACATTTGCATGGCTGAAAGATTGCCACCTTACTTGCATTTGCATGGGTAAATGATCGCCACCCATTTCATCTCATCGGCTAAAAGATCGCCACCTACTACATCTCATGGGCTGAAAGATCGCCAAATCATCCGAAGGCGTCATTGTTCGGAAGTACCATTTTCATAGCCCGAGAACACCATATCATGACCTGAGGACCCCTTTTTAATATTTTGTATATCATTATTCAAAGGCATCATGGTTTGGAGGCATCATTCTAATAGCCCGAGAGAATCATTTCATGGCCTACGAATTCTTTATTATACACTTCATGGCCTAGGACATCATGGTCTGAGGACGCCATCCTAACCGTCCAAAGACAACATTCATGGTCCGACGGGAACTTGCATCATGTTTAAATTTACGCACAATTTATGCTTGTATTGCTTATTTGCAGGTAAACCAGCGAGCAACGGCTATCTCAGCAAGAGCAATCTCTCTCTAGTTCCCGCACCCCTACTAGACCTTAACCATTCACCCAACCTAAATATTGCGTTCGTTCTTGAAAAATCTCTATCAGCATACTCCGCCGATGGATCCTGAACTACATTTGGCCTGATTCCTATAAGACCAGGGATATGTAGGTAGCTCAGAAGTCAGGGCACGACTAGCCTTTTCAAACCATTTCGTTCGGTCAAAATTGGCCATCATATCTTTACCCGACAACTCTTTTATCCTTCCCGGGTAAAGAGGGGTAGCTTTTGATACCCAATTTTTTCCTATATTTTTTATATGCAAAATACCTTTCAAATAGCATCTATATGCATATATAAGTATACCCCAAGGCTACATTTTGTTTTCTTAATTTTTCAAAGATTTTTAAATCAATTTACTGCCCTATTTTATCATGAAAAACCCAATAATTATCCCAAAATTATCATTTTTGGTGATTCATTTATTGGAGTCTCATGTTTATATTAAAATATAGCTAATTTATCTTTTACACATTTTTTTATCAATTTATTTGGTACTTTAAAGGATAGAATTGCATAATTGCAATATTAGCCTTTTTTAGGTTTAAATTCTTTTCATATTCATAAAATGAGATTTTATATTTTTAAATTGATAATTATATATTATAAATCATTTTTATACTTTCAATTTATTTCTAGAAATTAATTTACTATTTTTTTAATTCTTAAAAGGGAAAAACTGGCTATTTAAATAATAGCCCAATCCGTTTCAATTTTAGCCTAAAATCTGACTCCTAATTGGACCCCAATTTCAGCCTAATTTCAATTAAAACTCGACCCAAGCCCAATCCTAATACTACCCGACTCAACCCGGATCAAATCTTGGCCGTTGATAAATTTTGATCAACGGTCTAGATCCGCCCTTACCTCTTTTAATCGAACGACCCCCCAATACTCCTCTCATTCCTCACTCGTCTCTATCTCTCTAATTTTGGTTCTCTCTAGAACCTTCCCCCTCCTCTCCTCTGCGATGAGTTCTGTTCATCTCCTCCGGCCACCTTCTAACCTAAATCAATGGTGGCCTCACCACCCACCAAGCCACCTATGGCTTCTCAAGTTTGGTTAACTGAAGCTTCATGACTCGACCACAAAGAATTGGGTCCAGACCTCTATTGATTCAAGTTTTACGGCCATATCCGGCCCTGCTCCGGCAAGCTATGTCTGTTTCTAGCCTGGTTACGACTCCTTCTGTTTAGATCCAAGCCTTTCTCACTGTTTGGGTTCCTCTAAAAACCCTAGCTTTGAGGTTTTTTTGATCTCTTTAGATCTGTTCTAGATCTATTCTTTCCCTAAGTTTTTAAATGATTTTTTGGATTTTCTTTCAAAAAACTACTTTCGAAACCATCTCTTTTTCCGATCTAGGGTTTTTCTAAAATATTTAGATGTTTCTCTGATTTTCTCTTTCTTTTGTGTGTTTCTTCTACTATATTTTCCTCTACTGTTATTCTTGCATGTTTTTTCTACTGTATTTTCCTCTACTGTGATTCTTGTGTGTTTCTTCTACTGTATGTTCCCCTACTGTGTTCTTGAGTGTGTCTTATTAAGTTTCCTACACTATGTTCTAGTTAAGTTTCTTTTAATATGTCTTAATGTGTTTCTCCTACTATTTTTATCAGTCTTTCCAGTATGTGTCGTATTAGTTTCTTCTACCATGTTTTCTTTGAACTCTTCTACTATGTTTTGTATGCTACTCTTCTGCCATGTTTCTCATAAGTTTCTGTTGTTGAAAGGAACATGTTAAAGGTTTCAGTTCTTTTCTGAGACCTCTGAACTTGTTCCAACTCAATTACTTGTCCTCTCATCTCTACACTCGATTGATGATAGAAACCCTAGAATTTGGGGTTCGTCCAGTTTGGAAACCATTGGCTATGTGATTTGCCTGAACTAGTTTTATTTCAAAAACCCTAAACTCTTTCAGACCAGTTTCGAGTCTCTGAACTGAGTTTTGAAATCCTTGTTTTTCATAAGATTCTGACTTTTGCTTTACCCTGGATCTTTTTGCTACTTCTCTTCTACATTGCTAACCAATATGACAACCATGTTCCTGTATCCCATTATCTACTGATTTTGCAATCATATGACATCTTCTTTCAGCTTAACATGTCTGTATGCTCTTTATATGTGATGAACTTCCCTCTAAAATGGCTTTCAAATCTTGATTAGTTTCAGACTTCCTTCTTAATAAGTCTGATTGATTTCTTTCCATTGTTTGCTGATTTCCCTGTGATTCGACTTAAGTAAAAACCTTTCTTAGCTTTTCTGACTTGGTTCATTCATAGACCAATAATTACAAAATCTCTGACTCTTGATTTACTGACTACTAATTGATTTTCTTACCTTATTTGTACAACAGTGTATTTCAAAATTTTGTCCCTTAAATAACTTTTTATGTATTTGCCCCTAATTGCATGCTTTGCACAAAAGGTTTATTGGACTTCTTCCCTTAAGTAATTTTCCCGTTTGAATATGAATTTCTAAATTAAAGGAAGTCTCGTGTAATTGATTCTTAATTGATAATCTGTTCCTTAACTGTTTCCTTACCTTATTTCTGCCTGATTTTCACACTATAAATGCACGACTCTTTCACAAATACACCATCACTCATTCACAATCTTTCTGAACTCACATTCATGCACAATAGTATTCTCTCCTGTATGCACTGTGGCCTGTTTACAAGACCTACTGCTTTTCTCTATTTGTTTCTTTGAAACTGGTATGTCCATTTAAGCTTTAGCACCACAACAATGTGTTTATTTACTGCTTTTGTATCCATGTCTACTTACTGTTTCTGTACTTGAATTAACATGCTGATTTCTTTCACCTGCTGCTATTATGAATCCCAAAACTTCTGCCCCCTATGTTTTTGAGCTATGGTTTAAGGCATGACAATATTCAAATTATTGCCCATGAACTAAACTTGATCCCTCGGGATCCTAGCCTCTAATAATGTGTTCTAGTAGGCTTCTGGGTGTATCAGCACTCTCCATTGCTGGGTATACCCACAGCCTGCCTAGTCTTTTCAACTTCCCTATTCCCCTTGTACCCCTATGTGTAATTATTTGTAGCTGTTTTTCTTTTCCCTTTCCCTCTTTCAAAATTCTATTTCTGCACTTGTACACTCTCTTAGTCCTTAAGTTCTGCCCCCCTCTTGTGAGCCTTGCCTTGGGACCTTAAGCTGCCTCTGAACTTGGACACTTGAGGGTTGGCCCTTCCGCACTGCACTTGTCCTAATCTGATAATGTATTTGGGTGTGAGCATTGCCTGGAGTCCCTTTTGAGGATCTTAGGGAACTTTGACACATCCAAATGGGAGAAAGGCTTTGGATCATGATATCTTGGAGTTGGTTTACCTCATATTTCAGAAATTAAACCAAAATCAGGCTCTCCTTGGTTGTACTTTTCAATTTTCTGATGTATTCTTTTACTTTTTTTTTCTGGGATGTAATAATTTGTAATAATTTCTTGGGGATGGCTAGTGAAAAAAGGAGGGGTAACTATGTATGCAAAGGGGTAGATATCCTGCCTATAGGTATTTCTGAAATTCTGCATTCTCACATAGATATCCTGCCTATAGGTATTTCTAAAATTCTACATTCTCACATAGATATCCTGCCTATAGGTATTCTGATAGATGCCATGTCTATAAGTATTTCTGAACTCTGCACGCTCTCATATAAAAATCATGCCCATAAGTACTTGGAAATCTGAATTCTGTATATGCATATAGAGAAATATGCTTATAGATCCTTCTAAATCCCGTATATCTATTCTTCATCTAGCAATCATGTTCATAGGTCTTAAACAAAAATTCAGCATCTAGATATCATGTCTATAAGGCTTCTGCATTCTTTACCATGTCTATAAAAGGTTTTAAAATCGACAACGCATATAAAGCATGTATATAGGAATTATTAATCAAATCTGAATCGCTTCATTCACTTATAAGGCTAAAACCAGTAATAACGACGTATCATCATCTATAGAACTTATAACCCTTTTGCTAAAAACTTGCCTTTCTTTAATAATCTGGCAACCTTTCTTAACTAGTATGCATTCAGTTTATTTCAATGCTTTCTGAATTCATGAGACACCATGTCTATAGGATCCTTGTCCAACACTTAGGTACGCTTTAGGGTGAAAATTACAAATAGAATCTGTTTTTATTAATTACAACCAGCAGGCAGGCCTGATTCGGCTTTCTTATCTGAATTATGTAATAAATCAGTCTGCCTCAGCTTTTAAGTTCTTAATCAGATCCTAAACAGTATGTGTAAGTCATGCTAACTACGTGCTTCTTTGATTGAAGGAGGTATATCTGAGCCTTTTTTACTTGTTACGCTCCTCCCCAACTTGCTATCCATGTTTTTGTATGTCGCCTTAGAATTCTGCCTTTGAAACTACGAATAAGCCTAATATCCCTCCCTTTTAGGATTAGTAGTCTTAAATACCTCTAGGACTGATAGGATTGGAACAAGTAACAGTATGTAATAAGTAAACGAGACCATTCCGCGGTTTAATACCTTAACGGGGTGGGAAAGGGTAGATATGGATATGATGACCACGCGATAACATCACGTGTAGCCCATCACTGAGGAGTGATTACCCATTGTTGTGTGGGGTGATACATATTATTAATAAACCTAGGACTCCCCTTTCCCTTTATTTCTTCTAAAGATTTCAAACTCTTTTGTAAAGAAAAATCAGCTTACTTTTAGTTCTTTCCAACTTTATTTGTTTATAAACCCTTATTTGAAAATTTCCTCTTATTTGAAGCTTTATTTGTTTACGTGTCATTTGCATCTAAGTTCATAACAATAGTCTGGCCGGGAACCACACTAGTGGATCCTGAGGGGTGCCTAACACCTTCCCATTGGGATAATTTTAAGCCCTTACCCTATCTCTGGTTACTCAAATCAAACCCTCTTGACATCCTAATGCACCTTAATCATTAGGTGGCGGCTCTTCAAATTCAAACCCAATTCCCAAAAGGGAATGAGTTGTCCTCCTAAATGTCACGAACCCGATTTCGCTCGAGGAAAAGGGGCGCGAGCGACATAATAGTTAGGAGTGGATTACACAAAGACTTTTTCTCCTGTAGTGAAGATGACTACAGTTAGGACACTTATTGCAGTTGCAGTAAAGAGTGGGTGGACCATCTTCCAATTGGATGTAAATAATGTATTTCTTCATGGTGATTTGCACTAAGAAGTGTACATGGAAGTCCCTCCAGGTCTTTTGGTGGATAGCCAAGGTTTGGCTTCTAAATTGAATAAATCTCTGTATGGGCTGAAGCAACCAAGTAGACAATGGTATGAAAAACTAACTGAGGCATTGTGTTCAAGTGGATATGAACATTCTATGAATGATTACTCCCTGTTTTCCAAGAGGAAGGGGGACTCAGTTGTTTATGTAGCAGTTTATGTGGATGATGTACTACTGACAGGGACAAACCAATCAGAAATGGATCAGTTGAAGACCTTCCTACACAACAAATTCAAAATCAAGGATCTGGGTAAGCTACATTATTTCTTGGGCTTGGAAGTTTTATACAAGATAGATGGTATTATTATTTCACAGACGAAATTTCTCCTTGACTTACTGAAGGAGTATGGCTGCTTGGAGTATAGTACTCTTGATTCACCCCTTGATCCCAATGTGAAACTAAGAGCAAAAGAGGGGGTACCCTTGACAGATCCCACTTATTACAAAAAGTTGGTTGGAAAGTTGAACTTCCTCACGAACACAAGGTTGTATATTGCTTTTAGTGTGCAACACCTCAGCCAGTTCATGCAGGACCCTAGGGAGCCCCATTTGAAAGCTGCCTTCCATTTGTTGAGATATCTCAAGGGTGATCCTACTCTGGGTGTGTTTATCTCCAATGATTTAGACTGGTCAATTAAAGCCTATTGTGACTCTGATTGGGCAGCTTGCCGAGACTCAAAGAAGTCTGTTAGTGGTTATATTGTATTGTTGGGAAGTAGTCCTATCAGCTGTAAATCCAAAAAGCAAGAGATAATTTCATTGTCCTCAGCAAAAGCTGAATACAGGTCTTTGAGAAAAGTGGTTGGGAAGTTAGTTTGGTTGAAAAGGTTACTTGATGAATTAACAGTTCCCTCTTCTACTCCTGTTATAGTGTTTTTTTGATAGTGAGTCAGCCTTACATATATCAAGGAACCCAATGTTTCATGAACGCACCAAACATATTGAGGTCGACTGCTACTTTGTTCGAAAACAACTACAAAAAGGTCTGGTTTCCTTGTATCACATTGCCACCAATGACCAGCTTGCAAACATCTTTACCAAGGCTCTCACAGGCATCAAGCATTCTATTGTTCTCAACAAGTTGGTTGTGCTTTCCCCACCTCCAACTTGAGGGGGGCATTGAGATGAGATTGTATTTATCCTTCTTTGTATTCATTTTGTATGTAAGTTAGGAGATAGTTAGTTAGTTGATTAGTTAATACAGGTGGCAGTAGTTAGTGGTTAAGATGCACAACTGTTAATCACGTTTACATATAGTGCTGTACAGTTCTCATTTTTAGTTAAGCTTCATTCTTCAAACGAAAGAGCTCTTCTTATGCTCTCATCTTTCTCCTCTTTTCAGAAGCTTCGAGATTCAGCCATTGGAGCTGAAGTTGAGCTTCACCGAGCTCATTCTAATTGCAGTGTTATCAGTTCTCATTAGCATGCAAGAAAAAAATGCTTTTCACACACGATATGATAGTACACTTTCAGGATTTAAGAACGTATTAAACTTTTCGAAAACACTACGAGTTGCCTCAATTGTGGATCGATAAATGTAGGATAGTGAAAAGGCCACAATATGTTATATAGTCTCAAGTGGTGAGGTGGAAAAATATGACGTTGGATGGTTAAAAGTAAATGTTAATGGTTGGAATAAGGAGAATCATGGAACAGGTGATGGAGGTGGCATTCTTATATCTTGATGGTAGATGGTAATGGCATTTGCGGAATTATTTAGCCAGTGTAATAATAATATGGCTGAACAAAATGCCAAGTCTAGTAGACTAATGTTATAGTGGTATCGGACTCCGTGTTAGTTGTCAATGTGGTTAACAATAAGCCGAAATTACCACGACAGATCAGTAATTTTGCTTTTGTACACACCTTTGAAAAAAGTAATATGGTTTTTGATCAATTGACAAATTTAGGAGAAAGAACAAAGATTTGTTTTTATCTTCAATGAAGCTGTTTTTCTTCCTTGACAAATTAGAGCTTCTTTAGGGTGTGTTTGGTATGAAGAAAAATATTTTCCAATTTTCTCATGTTTGGTTAGCTTAAATGTTTTGGAAATATTTTCCTTATCAACTCATTTTTCTCCAATTGGAGGAAAATATTTTCCTAAACAAGAGAAGGGAAAACATGTTCCAAAACTCCTTCTCATCCTTCCCCACCCACACCAACCCACCCCACCCCTTCTCCAAAAAAGGTTTTTTTTTTCAAATTTCAGTTTTTCCGTTACCACCCACCCTACTACCCCTCCACCCCCACCCCCCACCGCAAAAAATTATTTTTTCGCAAAAAAAATTACCTTTTTTTTTTGCAATTTCAAATTTTTATTTTTTCGTTTTTCTGCACCACCCACCACTCACCCCAACCCCCCACCTGCCCGCACATGCTACCATTTTGTTTTTACTTTTTGTTTTTATAATTTAAATTTCTATTTTTTTTCATTTTACTGCCCCCTCCCCCGCGCCCCCTACTTTTACTATGGGATTTTTTAAAATATATTTTTCAGTTTAATTTTTTTATTTATCCATTTAAAGGTTCAAAATTTACAAGTTCCAAAATTATGAGTTCAAAGGTTTATGTATTTGGAAGTTTACGGGTTTAGAAATTATAAAGTTTACAGATTCGAAATTCCGTTGTTTTGAAAGTTTAGCGGTTTGAACGTTTATAAAATTTGTGGGTTCGAAAGTGTTCAACCAAAAATTGGAATTTCAGTCAAAGCTTATTTTAGAAGAACTCGGGTTACTGATAATCAAATAGAAATAGGAATAATTGATATAAATAACAACTGAATAGAAAGCAAAGTAAAACTATATATTCCAATAGTATTTCGTGTCCTTACAAATATTCCACCCTCACCTTTTATAGCTATCTCTAAATAATACGTTTTGTTTCTCTCATAATAGAGTCTTTATGGACAATTAATAGCATTTAATGTAACGTTACTATTGGTAATCATAACTGATTCAATACAGATTCCATAACGTTTTCCGTAATTAATGCCTATTAATTACTGATAATACGTATGTATACCCTTTTGCTATTTAGGTTCATCCTTTTGATGTGACTTCTGAATATCAATAGGTTCGAGCGCCTTTCCTTTCTGTCTTCCTTCAATCTCTTCCCGTACCTGTTGAAGCTCGTGCCTCTTCAACTATCCTTTACCAATCTGTTATTCTTTTACCAGTCCACGTGTCATGACATGTCACCTAATAATTAATTCTGTACATGAACTCAATTTTTCCCAATACAGATAGTCCCCCCACTTGCATTTATTCTTCAATAGAATATTTGGGAAGTGGATCTTATTAAAGCGGGAATATTTGCCGCCATTATTTCTTCTCTGGAACTGACGCTTCATATGTCACTTCCATTTAATGTTTGTGACACGTGGCATCCCTTGTTTGATTCTGCAACTTTTCAGTGCCTTTTAGGGCTTTTTTACCGCTTCATCAATTACGAAGCAACAACTTCCATCATGACGTTTCCATCATTACACCCTTTCCTTTGAGGATTGCTTCTAAGTATAAATATAACTTTTCGTTTTTGTCTTTCTCATAATTTTTTTTAGAATATTCAGTTTTTGTTTTCTTCTTCCTCGTACTACTATGTCTTCTTCAAACCCTAACCCTCGAAGAGTCCCCATCGTTGATACCTTTCCTCTTGCTCCTATTGGAAAGAGCTCAAGAGATAATCTTGGGTTCTTCATCGAAAAGAAAAGCTGCTGCAGTTCAAGATTCTAATGAGGAGGAGGAACAGGATGGGGGTTCTTTAATAAAAAGGCCTCGGGCCAGAAGACATGTTTTTTCAGACGATGAAGCGTTTCCTCCCCGTTCTGTTCCCATCACCGAGCCCGTTGAAGCCACCATGGTGATCTCCGATGATGACACTCCCGCAACTGCTCATGACTCTGACGACCTGCTTTTTGCTCATGGGTTTGATAGTGACAATTTGGGTCTAGTTTCTGATGAAGTGCCCCTTGCCTCATTTTCCATGTTTGCTCTTGTGACATCTTCTTTACCAGTTGTAACCGTTGTTGTTGCTGCTCCGCCCAAGCTGTTTTGACTTCTTCCACAGTTCCTCCTACAATTGTCTATCATATTGAGGTTGGTTCCTCAAGTGGAAGTGGAGATATAAAGCAAGTTATCATCAAGGTCCTGCCGATGGTAACCTTTTAAGAAAATCAGGTCGGGCTGATGTGTGGTTGAAACCTCTGATTGGTCTAGCTGAGAAATCCAAGCTTGAGAATCACAACTTTTTGACTTGGATGAATGACATAGTGCAGTCATCTTTAAAGGTATCCCTTTTCATACTTTATTACACCCTTCTTCTATTAAGGTTCTTACCTCTCTTTTTCTTTTTAGATCAATTTAGTTGGCACAGAGATGATGAAGAGGGTTTCCCACATCAAGTAGTTAATGCATGATTATCAAATTGAAGTGGACAACTGAAGAGAACAATATGAAAGCCTTCAAATTGACATGAAAGTGTTACAAGAGAGCAAGTGCACCATAGAGCAACAATTGAAGGTTTTGACTTCAGAGTTAGTAGTTGAGAAGGCTTCCTCAAATCAAGCTAACAAAGACAAGAATCTCCTCGAGACATCTTTTTCTGAGCAACTTTCCAATACCAGTGAAGAAATCAGAGAATTGAAGGCTTTGCTGAATGAGAAAGAAGCTTATGCCGGTGAACTTATGCAAACACTTACTCAGACCCAAGAAGATCTTCATGAATCTTCTAATAAGGTCCATTTTTTAGAAAGTTCACATGCTCCTCTTCAAGCTTCTTATAATTCTGCGTTGGCTGAAAATGAAAAGCTCAAAAATGAGATTGATCAATGGGAGAGAGACTACGAGATTCTTGAGGACAAGACTGCTATTGAAGTGAGTTGGGCAATTTTGAACACACACCATGATACCCTTGTAGAGGTTAGCCAAGAGGGCTTTATTTTGGATGCTGAGTTAGCTAAGATAAAAGAGATTATTGAAAAGACTCAGCAAGGCCAAGACTTTCCTTCACCCATGGCTGATACTCCCGAGCACATTGAAGATGATATGGGTACGGTGAATGCTCCAACTCCTTCAAGCCAACTCGAACCTTCTGCTGTTAGTGACACTACTTTAGGTCCTTTTTCATCCCCTTAGTGAAAGTTGATGAATTGTGACTTCTTTTTATTTTTCTTTTTTGTTTAATTTGGTTTTAACCCTCGGTCCAATTTGAGGGTTTAGTCTTTTGGAATGACAAGTCCGCAGACCTTTTCGGGGTATTATTGTATAAATGACAAACAGTTTATGACTAGGTTCATACTTAGTCTAAACATTCAATATTAACAAGTTTTTGTTTTAACTTAGTTATCTTGAGCTTCTGTTTTGCTCGTTCTTGCCTTTATATTTAATGATTTGTTAGTACTTCGTGGGTTTATATTTTACCCTTTTTGCATTTATAAAATACGTTATTAACTTCATGGATGTCTAAATCAAATATGAATTTTATAAAAGAGGGCCCTTTTATATTCTACACTTAATGAAAATATGTCTCAACTTCATAATGGTGTAAATATTCAAAAAAGAAATAGGAACATACATGTTTCTTGAAATAACTTTGATAAAGTTTTCATCAGAACTTTATCAAGTTTAAGTAACATCTTACATGTATTTAAATATCTTCTATAACTTTTCGTAACTGTTTTGATTACAACAGATTTGCAAAAAAGGAAATAAAATCCAAGGGTTTTTCTAACCCATGTCTAAACATTTTCTTTAACCTAGACATCATAAGATTGTTAAATCTATATGAAGGTTTTTTTTATTGGCTTGTGTTATTAGCTCATGACTTTGCTCTGCACTTTTGATGAGTAGACTTTTGGGCTTGACTTGAATTTAACTTGCATTCAATCTTCTTTGCCTTCTTTATACATATGTCTTATGTATTATATAGTCCCCCAAGTATTTGAGCTTTGAAGTATGAAATCTCGAGCACTTGATTACTCCTTATTCGGTCCTTTTCCTTAAAAGGAAAAACATACGGGACTCGGAGGTATGATTTTAGATGAAGACTTCTTAACCCATTTGAATTTCTATTAGAATAGGTGTAACCCTAGACCGAGAATTTATACTTTTCCATGTGTCTTGCAGGTCGTGATTCATCACTTAGTACGGTTAGCTTTTTGCCTATCATCTAAAATCGTCAGTAAAATTTTAACAATTCAAAAATAAATTTTAAAACAAGGGTACCTGCCCGTGGATACTTTTTTCCTCAGAAATAGTATCTCTTCAAGTGAACAACATTCCAATGTGAAGGTAAAATCTTTCCGTCCATCATTTCCAACTCGTATGCTCCTTTCCCTGCGATACCGTGAATCTTATAAGGTCCTTCCCAAGTTGGACTTAACTTTCCTGCATTAGCTGCTCTCGTGGATTGAAAAACCTTCTTGAGTACGAAGTCCCCAATCTTGAAGTATCTTAGACGAACTTTGCGATTATAGTATCGTTCCATAACTTGTTTCTGCACTGCCATCCTTATTAATGTAGCTTCCCTTCTTTCTTCAATTAAATCTAGGTTTATTCGCATTTCTTCTTCATTAGACTCCTCAATTGCTTGTGTATATCTCGTGCTTGGCTCCCCTATCTCGACTAGGATTAATGCTTCAGCTCCATATACAAGTGAGAACGGTGTTTCTCTCGTACTTGTTTTTGCTATTGTACGGTATGCCCACAAAACACCCGGTAATACCTCTGGCCAATTGCCTTTGGATTCCTCCAATCTTTTCTTCAAGTTTTTAATAATGACTTTATTTGTTGATTCAACTTGTCTGTTGCCCACCGGATGGTAAGGTGTTGAAGTAATTCTTTTAATTTGCCAACTCTGAAAGAATTTTGTGACTTGTATGCCTATAAATTGCAGTCCGTTATCACATAAGAATTCCTTTGGTATGCCGAATCGACATATGATATTTCGCCAAATGAAATGTCTGATCTCTTTTTCTCGTACCTGTTTAAAAGCACCTGCGTCTACCCACTTAGTAAATTAAATCAGTGAGTACTAGCAAAAATCTTACCATGCCTTTTGCTTGTGGTAGTGGACCTACGATATCCATCCACCACTTCATAAAAGGCCATGGTGCAATAACCGGATGTAATAACTCTGCAGGTCTATGCATATTGTTACCGTATCTTTGGCACTTATCATATTTAGCCACAAAATCTTCCGCTTCTTCTTCCATTTTGGGTCAATAATAGCCTGCTCTAATCATGGTTTTCACTAAAGATCTTCCTCCCGCGTGATTTCTACAATGCCTCTCGTGTATTTCTCTCATCACATAATCTGTTTGAGAAGGTCCGAGGCATCTTGCTAAAGGACCATCAAACATTTTACGATGGTTCCATACAATACCGAGCAGCTTTTTTGCGAAGTACGTGAGCCTTTTTCTTATCTTCTAGGACAGTTCCATACTGCAAAAGAGTGACAATCTCGTTCCTCCAATCCCAATTTAAATTAATAAAGTTTACCTTGTTTTTGTCTTGATCGAGTACTAATGGAATAGATGTATTACAGAAGCATTTTCATCATTTGTCATTTCTGCTGCAGATGCAAGATTAGCTAAGGCGTCTGCCTCGACATTATTTTCTCTTGGTATCTGCACAACTTTTCAAGTTTGGAATTGCCTAACTAGATTATGTTCCTTTTCCAAGTACTGCTGCATTTGTGCTTCTCTAGCTGAGTAAGTCCCCAACATTTGGTTAACTACGAGCTGCGAGTCCCTTTTGATTACAACTTGTTCTATGCCAAGCTCTTGTGCCAGCACTAAACCTTCAATCACAGCTTCATACTCTGCCTCATTGTTAGTAATAGGATGACATTTTATGGCTTGTCGTATGATTTCATCCGTAGGTGGTACCAAAACAATTCCTAGTCCTTCCCCTTTTATGTTTGACGAACCATCAGTGAATAAAGTCCAAATTCTGGATTAGACCCGTTGAATATTCATAGTTCTTTTTCTGCTTCTGATTGCATCCCTTGGCTAAAATCAGCCACAAAATCTGCTAACACTTGTGACTTTATTGCAGTTCTAAATTGATATGTGATGTCATATTCACTCAATTCTGTGGCCCACTTGGCTATCCTACCTAATAACTCATGTTTGTGTAATATATTACGCAGGGAATAAGCAGTGACTACGGAGATAGGGTGGCATTGAAAATGAGGTCTTAATTTCCTAGATGCCATTATTAATGCAAGTACAAGTTTTTCTAGATGAGGATACCGTGTCTCAGCATCTAATAATGACTTGCTAACATAATAAATTGGAGACTATTTACCTTGGTCTTCACGAACCAAAACAGCACTCACCGCTACCTCTGAAACAGCAAGGTGGATAAGTAACTTTTCCCCATCTTTTGGTTTTGTGAGCAACAGTGGATTTAACAAGTATACTTTCAAGTTTTTGAGCGCCTGTTGACATTCCTTGTACCATTCGAACTGATCCTATTTTTTAAGAGCTGAAAAGAACTTAAAGCATTTTTGTGATGACTTGGAAATAAATCTTCCTAAGGCTGAAATTCTTCCCGTCAGTCTCTCTACCTCTTTTTTACTTGTAAGCATATCAGGAATTTCCTCAATAGCTTTAAACTGCGCAGGATTTACTTCAATGCCACAGTTAGAAACAAGAAATTCCAAAAACTTGCCTAATGAAACGCCAAATGCACATTTCTCGGGATTTTGCTTCATATTGAATTTACGGAGAATCTGAAATGTATCAGACAGGTGCTGTATATGATTCCCTGCTTGTTGGGATTTTACAAGCATATCATCTATGTAAACTTCCATGGTGTTCCCTAAATGTTCTTGGAACATTTTGGCCACCAATCTTTGGTACATGGCCCCAGCGTTTTTGAGGCCAAATGACATTACTTTGTAACAATAAGTCCCCCTGCCTGTTATAAACGAAGTTTTTTCCTCATCTAGGGGATCCATTTTTATTTGATTATATCCTGAATATGCATCTAAAAAACTTAACAATTCATGTCCTGCAGTAGCATCAATTAGTTGATCTATATGTGGTAACGAAAAAGAATCTTTAGAACAAGCTTTGTTTAGGTCAGTATAATCTACACAAACTCGCCATTTACCATTCTTTTTTGGTACTACTACAGTATTAGCTAACCAATTAGGATACTTTACCTCACAGATAGACCCAATTTTTAAAAGTTTTTACACCTCATCTTGAATCACCTAATTTTTGAAAGATCCCTGCTTTCTTTTCTATTGTTTGATAGGTCTATATGATGGGTCTTCATTTAACTTGTGATTCATTACTTCCGGAGGTATTCCTGTCATATTAGAATAGGACCAGGCAAAATAATCCACGTTAGTTTTCAAAAATTCAATCAACTTACCTTTCATTCTGTGGCTTAGGTTGGCTCCAATGTAGACTTTCTTTTCAGGCCATTGTAAGAATAGTTCTATAGCCTCCAATTCTTCAATTGTCATTTTGATGTTTTCATTTTCTTCTAGTTCTTGGATAGAATCGGGCCTTGAGTCTACATCTATCCGCCCATGTTCAGTTAAGGCCTGTGTTGCAGCATCCTCAATTAAATTCTGTAATTGCTATTTCTTCGCTTGAATCTGCTATGGAGTTGATGCTCCTAGATGTCTGCTGATCTCTAGGGATTTGACGTACCCCCCATTGTGAAGGGAATTTAATAACTTGATGCAGGGTAGATGGCACAACATCTATTTCGTGAATCCATGGTCTACTGAGAATCATATTATAAGCCATATCCATTTCTACCACCTGAAATTTCGTATCTTTGACAACTCCCCCTGCGAATGTTGTAAGTACTACCTCCCTTTTTGTCACGACGCTTGAATTATCAACTAGATAAAGTATGCGCCTTGGGTACTAGCTTATCTTCAGCTTGCATCTCGTTCAATACTCTTAACAAAATGATGTTTACAGAGCTACCTGGATCAATCAAAACTCGTCATGTACAAGTAGAGATATTACCAGTGCATCGTTGTGTGGAGTTAGTACGCCGTCCGCAGCTGCATCATCAAATGTAATACTTTCTTCTTCCAAAACATGTCAGACCCGCTTCCCATGCGTAACTGAGACCTTTGAAATTTTCTTGGCTGTCGTGTATGTCACACTGTTAATTTCTTCTCCCCCGCTTATAACATTGACGATTCTTTTTGGAGAAGGAGCTTTAAGGGGCTCCTGCCTGTTCTTCATGTATGCTTGTTTACCTTTTTCATTAAACAATTGGGTAAGATATCCTTGTGTTAATTAATGGTCAACTTCACCTTGCAGCAATCTACAATCTGCCATTTTATGACCATAATCATTATGAAACTCACACCAAAAATCAGGATTTTGTCTATTTGGATTTGATCTCATTTCTTTTGGCCACCACACCTTATCTCCCACGCTACTTAATACTGCTACTAATTCTGATGTGCTGACATTGAAACTATAACCGCCAAATTTAGCCTTCGAGCTTCTATCATCATCATGCATCTCTCGTGCGTTTCGCTCTTTCCCAAACCTTGACGATGAGCCCGGCTCTCTATCTCTCGATCTATGATCATACCTTGGATTGTCCTGCTTTGAACGTAAGTCTCTTCCTGCTGAACCCATGTAAGACTCGTATCTATTTTTACCGGACCTTTTCTCAGTTTCAGCACGTCTCGAACTTACCCTCTCTTCTTTTTGAGACTGGGAGATGGTATCTTTTTCTATCCTTAGCTTCGTGCTGTATCTATTATAAACATCATTCCAAGTTGTCGCTGGAAATTCGCGCAGACTTTCCTTAAGTCGTCTTGTGGCTTCTAAACTTTCTCATTCAAATTACTAGCTAAAGCCATAGCTGCTCAGTTATCAGGTACGCGTGGTAACATCATCCTTTCACGCTGGAATCTGTCCACGAATTCTCTAAGCAACTCTGAAGCTCCTTGCTTTATTTTGAAAATATCTTCCATTCTTTTTTCAACTTTTTGAGCTCCTGAATGCGCTGTGATAAATGAATCTACAAGCTCAGCAAAAGAATTTATTGTTTTTTCGGGTAAAAGAGAAAACCATGTTAATGCTCCCTTAGTGAGTGTTTTACCGATTTGTTTTGACCAACACTGATTCAATTTCTTGTTTGGTTAAATCATTGCCCTTCACGCCAGTTGTGAACGCAGTCACATGGTCACGTGGATCAGTTGTGCCATCATATTTTGGAATATCAGGCATGTTGAATTTCTTCGGAATCGGCAGAGGAGCAGCACTTGGCTTCCAGGGTTGTTATGAATATTTATCCATTTCTTATCCCTTGATTACAGGCGGTACTCTAGGTATTTGCTCTATGCGATCGCTTTGCTCCTTGAGCTGTTTCTGCAAGGTTAATACTAAATTTTATAAATCAGAATTAACTATGTTACCTGGTTCACCATCACGAGACTCGCTAGGTGTTCCACCATTGCTTGAATTAACGAGTCCAAAACGTGGATTTTCCAAAGTATTATTATTCGGAGTTGGTGTTGGTGGTGCAACCAACAACTGACTGGTAAAAGACTGGAGAGCATTATTGACTTGCTGAGCAATTAATTTCTTCAGAGCATCATCGAGTGCTTGTTCGTTCGCAACTCTGTCATTTTGATTTGCTTCAGATCCGTTTTGGTTCGTAACTCTGTTAATTGTTTCAGAGCCATCTAGAGTCCCCTCTCATGATTGTCGCTAAGAATTATGCGGAGAGGGAGGTGGGGTTCCATCATCCATATCATTCATTTGATGTTGTGGGTATTGAGGTGGTAAATTATGTTGGTTATTATCATTGACATTCAACATGGTCGTTGTTGATGAAAGAATTGACTTTTCTCTATATGAAATTGATTTGGAAAGCAGACAATTATCAGATTCTCGGTAACGGAACCAATTTATTTAACCAAAAATTGGGATTTCGGCCAAAGCTTGTTTTAGAAGAACTCGGGTTACTGATAATCAAATAGAAATAGGAATAATTGATATAAATAACAGCTGAATAGAAAGCAAAGTAAAACTATATATTCCAATAGTATTTCGTGTCCTTACAAATATTCCACCTTCACCTTTTATAGCTATCTCTAAATAATACGTTTTGTTTCTCTCATAATAGAGCCTTTATGGACAACTATAGCATTTAATGTAACGTTACTATTGGTAATCATAACTGATTCGATACAAATTCCATAATGTTTTCCGTAATTAATGCCTATTAATTACCGATAACACGTATCTATACCCTTTTGCTATTTAGGTTCATCCTTTTGATGTGACTTCTGAATATCAATAGGTTCGAGCGCCTTTCCTTTCTGTCTTCCTTGAATCTCTGTCCGTACATGTTGAAGCTCATGCCTCTTCAACTATCCTTTGCCAATCTGTCATTCTTTTACCAGTCCACGTGTCATGACATGTCACCTAATAATTAATTCTGTACATGAACTCAATTTTTCCAATACAGGAAGGTTGTTGGTTGAAGGTTTATGGCTTTATATTTATTATATCTAAATTATTTATGAATACTCTTGAGAAGTCATTTTCCTTAATTTGCGTACCAAACACCGAAAAATGAATAAGATTACTACTTGTTTTCCAAGAAAATATTTTCTTGGAAAACATTTTCCACGAAAAATATTTTCTATTATAACAAACACACCCTTAAAGTTGGATGAGGACTACCTTGTTTTGGATTAGGCCAAGAAAGAATCATTACATGTTGGTGATGACAATCTTATGTTTAACCCCAATCTATTGTACACTAGAACGGTTCATACCATTTACATCATGTAATGGAGGTTGAGGTCTATGTTCTTGATGACTCATATTTTTTTTGTTACATTTCTCCCTCTAGTTACTACACTTAATCGTGTTTCAGCTTAAATGTAAGTGTTTATACTTATTACGTAATGTTTGGTTGTGTAGGATATGATTCTGGGTGCAGAAGCATTTTTTGAAGTAAAACAGATGAATTGGAGCATTAAAATCTAAGTAGAAGCCTAAAGAATTTAAATTCATTCCGCAACAAAAGTTATATAATTTTTTACATACACTGATTGTGGTCCTGACCTACCTCCATCTCACTGGTGGACCTTTTACCCCCCAAAAAGGACCCTAAGTTGAGACCAAACATTGTCAACAAATAAATTATGCTTTATTTTATATGCAGCGATTGTGGATATGCTGAAAGTACTTAGAGATTACACAAGATACTTGCCAAATTTAATAATAAAATGATAAAGTATACGCAATATAAAGAATGCAATGTGACGGCAAACATTCATCGACACTAAGGATTTGCAGGGAAACAATATCTTTTTATAAAACAATAAGTTTATCTAATTTCTTGTTTTGTAGGTATGAATTCTCAATCATTTTTCATTGTAAGCTTTGTTCCTCTGTCTGCTCCCTAGAGAAGCAAAACATGTTTATAAAATGATTTAAGTCCTTTAACTTGAATTTGGACGCAACCCGTTGCAAATTTATGAGTTGTTATTGGTTGTAAATATTTCTAGACCAATATATAATGAAATCGTATTTATTCAAAAAAAAATGACGCAAGACATTTTGTCAAAGTATTTTTTAGTGGCACAGTTAATAAGATTGAACTTGGGGTACGAGGAAAAGAGAAATGGTAAAGTTGTTGAATGTTCCAAGCTGATCCATATTAATCATTAGAATAATAGAGAGGTCCATAATACCTTTTTACTACTCTAGTTACTTAAATATGGTTAGAATTTCTATACTAGTAAGGATTAGTAACAGTCTTGTAAAACAATTTTGATTGGACTTTGAACTCTTCCCATTGTCGATACCTTTTGTATTGTTGGTGAAAAAGAGCATACACTTAGAATATTAGACGACTGATATGGCATAATGCGTGGAACAATAATATAGCAACATGTGGTAGTCTTATTTGATATAAAAAGAAAAGGCACGGGAAGAAATACCCACGAGACAGTACCGGGCCTAACAGCTGGTAAGGAATGAAAAAAAAAAAAAGAAAGATACATGGACCGGAAGGAAATAAAGAAAGGGAATCTGAACAGATATAAGGCATTTATAGCAATAGATGTGTCAGTTATAAAAATCCAAAATAATGGGCAAATAATATCATTAATGCCGATAATTAGCCCAAATTATGGAGGGAAAACTATTACTATTGTATATTCCTATATAAGGGCACAGAATACTATTTGTAAGGACACATCTGATACAATATTGAAATATACACTTTACTTTTCTGCTTTCTCGAAATTCTTTGCTTTTACTTTACAATCAATTATTTTCTTATTTATTCTTGTTATTTTCCTTTGATACCGTTGAGAAAGTGAAGCTAAACTTGGTTATCAGTAATCCATTTTCTTCTAAAATTAGACTTTGACCAAAGATATATTTTTGGTTGCACAAATTAGCTCTGTACTGGGAATCTGATAATCTTTTCACTTTCCAAATTCACTTTTCCATCAAACAATCATGTCAACTTCCAACGACAACAACCAACAGAATCAACTGAACCAATAAGAGGGAGGAACTTCAATCCCTTCTGTCACGACCCAATTCCCGAACCCGGTCGTGATGGCGCCTCTCGTGAAGACAAGGCCAGCCAGACCAAGCCGAACACCTCTTTTAAACAATTAAATATCATAAATAGTTCTAAAGCATGATATAATATCCATAATTTGCGGAATTAACAATAACATCAGTAAGAACCATCCCGACACAGCCCAAATGGGGGTGTCACAAGTCATGAGCAACTATGAAATCCGGATACAAGTCTACGGAACACTAAATCCATACAATAGTTCTAAGAACACGAAAATTATAAGATAAGGGAGGCACGGGGCTGCGGACGCCAACAACTACCTCGTAGTCTCCGAATCACTGACTGGACTGGGAGGACCAGCACTCAGGGGCGGACTCTATGATCCCTGAATCTGCCCACATGGTGCAGGGAGTAATGTGAGTACTCCGAACTAGTGAGTAATAATTATAAATAATGGTTGAAAGTATGAAAACATGTAAGGGCACAAAGCAATTCCATATCAAGCAGTAAATCACTTAAGGAAGTAAATTAGTGAAGAAATCAAATGAAATCCCTTTTAAAACAAGTAAAATAGGTAATTCAACAGGTAAATAACAAGTAGAAATTCGCCCCTCGAGCACAGTATCAATCACTCATAACAGTATCAGCCCCTTGGGCTCACTCTCAGTACAGTATCAGCCCCTCGGGCTCACTCTCAGATCATAATGGGTACCCGCGCTCACCGTGGGTGTGCAGACTCCGTAGGGGCCCCTTACGGCCCAAGCGCTATATCAAGCCACCTCGTGGCATCATCTCTTGGCACTCGGCCTCACATCACTTGACACTCGGCCTCACATCACTCAAGCCACCTCGTGGCATATAAAGTATCTCAGGCCCTCGGTCTCATATCACTCAGCATATCCTCACATATGGCCCTCGGCCTCACTCAATCTGAAATCATCACAAGCCCCTCGGGCATTTGTAAAACAGTAGTTCTCAGCCCAAAACATCATTTAGAAACATCACATAAGTTTCAAATCTGAGTAAAAGTGGCTGAGTTAGTAAAACAGTAGATATCAACGGGACTGAGTTTAAATAATAAGTCAAAGCAGTGAGGAAATAGTGATAAAAATCCCCAAAGGGTTCAAATAGTTGGCACGGAACCCAATATGGCAATCAGCCCAAATCATAATGATAACAAATAAATTTCAGTCAAATACGCGGTAAAATCATCAATCGGGACGGACCAAGTCACAATCCCCAGTAGTAAAATACCCCACGCTCATCATCCAGTGTGTGTCTCGCCTCAATATAGCACTACGATGTGCAAATCCGGGGTTTCAAACCCTCAGGACATCATTTACAATAATTACTCACCTTGAGTCGGCTACAACTCTAGCTCGCGGCGACTTTGCCCCTCGAATCAGCCTTAACGCGCATCGAATCTATCCAAAACTAGAACGTATACGTCACAAAATGTTAAGGGAACAAAGCCCAAGCGAAAACTATCGAAAAATATCAAAAATCCCGAAATTAGCAAAATTCGAGCCCCGGGCCCACTTCTCGAAACTCAGAAATTTTCACATAATTAGATTCCTTATCTCCTCACGAGTTCATACATATCAAATTTACCAAAATCCGACCTCATATGGTCACTCAAATTCTAAACATTCACTCTCCAATTTCAAGCCCTAATTTCCCAACTCTTCCTCTAATTTCCACAAATTTTCATGATTAAATAATGATATAATCACCATAAACACAAGGTATAAATCCCAAGTAGCTTAACTATGTGGATACACTTGATCCCCTCTTGAAATCACAGCTTGGAGCTCCAAAATCGCACAAAAATGATGAACAAATGACTGAAAATCGTGAAAGGGCATTTTTATACCTTCTGCCCGGCTCTTTCGCACCTGCGATCCAGTAAGCGCATCTGCGCTTCCGCTTATGTGGAAAAACATTCGCTTCTGTGGATTTCACTTATGACCCAGGACCCGCATCTGCGGTCCAAACACGCACCTGCGGTACCGCATATGCGGTTCGCTTCTGCGAAAATCACTTGCCGGCCAAATCTCGCATCTGCGATCCTTTTCCCGCATCTGCGACTTCGCAGATGCGGTCCACATAGCCGCTTCTGCAGTCTCAGCCCATCTGACCATTTTTTGCTTCTACAATGAATCACCCGCATCTGCGGTCCCCAAACTGCAGATGCGAAAATACCAGAAACAGCAAATCTAAAGCTGCAACCAACATCTAACTTCTCCGATAACCATCTGAGATCATCCTGAGGCCCCCGGGACCTCAACCAAAAGTACGAACATAACCGAATACCTTATTCAAACTTGTTCTAATCATCAAAATACCTCAAACAACATCAAATCTACGAAATCACATCGAATTCAAGCCTAAGTTTCTAAATAAATCTTCTGAAATACGTTTTTGATCAAAAACTCAGCCAAACCACGTCCAAATGACCTGAAATTTTGCACACACATCCCAAATGATACAACGAAGCTATTGCAACTCTCGGAATTTCATTCCGACCCTTATATCAAAATCTCGCCTATCAACCGAAAATCGCCAAAATATCAATTTTTGCCAACTCAAGCCTAAACCTTCCACGGACTTCCAAAAATGCATTTCGATCATGCTCCTAAGTCATAAATCTCCTAACGGAGCTAACCAATTCATAAAAATCCCGATCTGAGATCATATACAAACAAGTCAAATTTTGGCCAAACCTTTCGAATTTTTAAGCTACAGCTGAGAACAGTTCTTTCAATTTCATTCCGATTTCCGTGAAAACCAAAACCAACGATTTACATCAGTCATAATACATCAAGTGGGGCAAGTCATGCCCAAGAACTGGCGATCAAAGTGCAAAAGCTCAAAATGACCGGTCGGTTCGTTACATCCTCCCTCACTTAAACACACGTTCGTCCTCGAACGTACCCAGAGTTGTTCTAGAAGCCAACCAATAGCTGAATAACTTTACCATGCATATACCCAGGGGTGATCCCACGTCACCCTATCTCATATAGGTCTGATAACACATTGCAACTGAAATTGCACAATCCAATCTGGCCCATAATCCATAGAACCACATTTTCACTTCTGAAACCATTGTTACGATCAAAACCTCACACCTATACTCTGAATAGACCCGAACTAGCTGTAGTAACCTATGCCTGCAACCTCAAGAGCAATCCCATGATATACCACATAACTCGAACACTTGTAGCGATAACTTCTATTTACAGCAGCTGCCCACAACAACCAAATACTGGTAGAAAACCTCTGATCAGCTAAAGTCTCATTCCAACACTGTCATATACTGCCAACGATAAAGGAAACACGCAATAAACCATAACCATTTCTTAGATCAACCATTCATGAAGCCACTTCTCCTTTGGCAAATACCATAGCATATTTTCTAGCCGAACCTCGATAGTATCCTTCCAACATGCTGAAATCGAATCCGTTCGTATTCATTAATGATCCCAATGATTTCCTCTAATCTAGCACACTACTCTGGCGACACGACACATCAATACAGGCTTAAGCCACAACTTGTGCAATACACGCACCAATAGGCAACAGTCCGAACATGCTCAAATCATGAAAACGACTCAATTGAAAGAGTTGTACCTCAAGCTCACCAGTACCATCACAACACAAGGCTGAGAATCCGTCTCACATCATAGAATAGAACATACGAATCTAACCCGCAAGGTCAGATCTCCATATAGCTTCGCTGCAACGCGCGACCCTATCCAAATACTGCTCCACACGAGACACCTCAAGTCACTATGCTCGAAGTTGACAACCACGCACAATTTGATGTCTGGAACCAAAACAAATCATTACACCCACGGTGAAACAAGTAACATATACCACGCAAACCCGATAGGACATAAATGATACTTCATTCACCGAATAATACCCAATTACTCTTCCCGCTCGACTTCCATTATGAACCCCAATAGAACCGCACCATATGTGCCCATGACCAACAAATCATAACGTCTCGCAACACAGAAAGGCAACTCATAGATCTCCCCAGATCACTAATAAGCTCAATAATGGTTGAATTAACCTATCCATTAACAATACAATTCGGGGCTAACCCAACCGACTCAAGTGAGAACACGTATCCACATTGGCCTGCCGATGAACTCCTTACCAAGGAAGCCTGAAGCTTCTCCTTCCACTACTATAACTCCTGCCGGAGGCATACGATATGATGTCGGGCACCAAATTAATACCGAAATCTACAACCTCACCTGACGGCATGCCCGGCTACAAGAAGCACATCCAAAAAGTCCCTCAACACTGGAACTGAATCAATGGTAGAAACCTCTGTACTGACACCCATCACGAAGGCCCAATTAAGAAAGTCAATCCTTCCCAGCCGTCCGCTGGGTCTTCGAAACATAACCCACTTTACTAGAACATAATCCGACGCACCTCGACACTCAAACCGTGGCATTTTCGGCATAGCCAATAGTGCCACCTTAGTGCAATAGCCCAGAATAACACAATACGGAGACAACCAGTCTGAACCCAATATCACATCCAAGATCTAATCTACCAAACAACAAAAGATCAGCTCGGGTCTCCAAATCCTGATAGTCACTAAATGGTGCCGATACACGATTTATAACCACCCATAGACTGAATATAAGAACTCCCGTCTCCAAATCCACACGGCACATGAATCACCATATCTGATCCAAACTTCGATGTCTGAATACATGCCACACCTCTAATACCCAGTCATTTCACGAGAGATACTTAAAATTCTTCTGTGCCACCAGGAAAACTCGAATATCAGCAGTCGATCCATCCAGAAAGTGCCGCGATACTATCGAAGTGCCATCAACTTAATCATATTGTCCTTTTTATGAGACGTAGGCTCTCGTCAAATCACTTCCAATTAGCAATACCATTTCCTTATTTATTTGAGGCTACCCGCTGCCTAAGAGTTTTATGAACTTGCTTTCAGAACTGAACTGTAACCTTACACGCAAATCTCGATCCTCCACGACATACCGCATATACTATACCATCCTAGGATAACATGAGAACTTCATCTCCCTTCCGAGCCACAGACATCTACATACTTAACTAGTCACGAACTTTCCATTGGTCCCATCTAGAAGAAAAATCACTATACATCCCATGCACCGCATACTCAGAGAAAATATACATCTCCAAACCGCGGTAAAAACCATCAAGAGACCTGCCAGGACTGAATCCTTCTAACTCGACCTAGCTAAGCAAGTCATCAAAACCTAAGAGCATCCTGCAAAATACCCGCAAGAACTCCTTACCTCGAACACCCGCACGGAATTAATCATATACTTACCATACTGGTCCAGTCTACTATCGAGCTACTCCATCTATCTAAGTTTCCTTCTGATTCATCTTCAACTGGATATTCCCTCTTGCTGTAGCACCACAATTCTTCAACCCAGGCTTACCACACAAGACCCAAGCATAAAAACACACAATCTAAGACCCATAAGCCAATGAATACTCTCTCAAATATTCCCAAAAACACCACATTCCAGAATACTTCACTCTGAAGAACTTCCTGTGAATCTAAATCCGTTACCTTCACTTTCCTGATACTGATACATAGAATCCCACAATTAACATAGAAATACCACAAGTCTTGACCTCTTTCAATGAGAACACGGTTTCTGATCACATACTCAACTTTAAGATGCCCAATTGTTCCCTGTAGAATCTTGAACACATTAGAACTATTCTTGAGAGTCATTCACTCTTATTCAAATTGCGATTTACCTGACCAAAAGAATCGACCAACCTATTCCTCATTAGCACTTCAGACACCGTAGAATGCAACCTCATCCCAATACAACCAAGCCACTTCCTGCTCTATGCACCGATCATCCTTTACCAACAACAACTCTAGACATTCCATGATTCTCATACCCTATGAAGCATAATATAACCTTGTCAAAATTTTCCTTTACTCGGGCTATCCCCGGTCTCCATTTCCGCAAGCCATGACTGATTCACTCGCACGCCTCAAACTGGGACCAACATAGCACCTAACCATGCAATCAACTACTCACAACAAACTCACCCACTTGGCTCGAAGCCGTAGATCAAAATACACTCAATAACTCATAACACTTATACTTTATTGATGCCACAATACCATAGTGAGATAAAACTCAAATCCTTTGTAAGCTTGTGAATACACAAATCAGCTAGTACTCTAAACCTTCGGCCAATCTCGCGCTCATTCTCGCAATAGTTAAGCCCACTCTCTTAAGCGACCCAAAATTCAAATTTCAGCACTTACATTTCACTTGTACCTGAGACCTTCTAACAATCACATAAAGGTCACACCACCCCAGAACTCTTCGCAAGAGATAACCCACCTACTTTGTCTTCAATTAACATTTCTGAATACCTTCCACCGTCATAAATTGTACGCAGTCACTTAGTCCTCCTGATTTTGAACTCCTACCGCAACATGAAATTTACTACACTCTCAACTGGAAACATGAAAAGATCTTTCACACGCCCATAACTCGGGGCTATACCTTGAATCAAGGTGGAATTCCAGCACCTAATAGTTCTTCTATCCTCCAGCAGACCTTCTTTGTCACATCCAAGTCATATAGATACATCTTGCAGTACTAACATACTCATCACATAGTTATCCAACCGTCACTCCCACTAATAGGGACACTACCGAACATATAAGTTCAAAAACACTTTCTCACACAATTAGCACCTCGGTGCTCAAGCCATAGGAAAAGATCCAGCCTCAAGTCCTCCAGACTGGCCTAATATCAACTCACAGAGATCACATCTTGCCCCTCGATCGGGGAATCACAAGCCATCAAGGCACATCTGATACTGAGCGCTCATGCGCCCATGCGAATGCGTGGAAGGAATTTCAAGAGTTACTATTCAAGTTGAATCAATGACGCACGATAAGAATTCAAGAATGTGAAGTTTTCCTAAAGGTTCTGCAGCCTCTCGAGGATAAATATAGACGTCTCCATACTGATCCGCGGGACTCTACTAAACCTGCTCATGACTCGTGAGACCTATGTAACCTAGGCTCTGATACCAACTTGTCACGACCCAATTCCCGAACCCGGACATGATGACACATCTCGTGAAGAAAAGGCTAGCCAGACCAAACCGAACACCTCTTTTAAACAATTAAACATCATAAATAGTTCTAAAGCATGATATAATATCCATGATTTGCGGAATTAACAATAACATCAGTAAGAACTATCCCGACACAATCCAAATCTGGGTGTCACAAGTCATGAGAAACTAAGAAATCCGGATACAAGTCTACTGAACACTAAATCCGATACAATAGTTCTAAGAACACGAAAATGATAAGATAAGGGAGGTACGGGGCTGCAGACGCCAACAACTACCTCGTAGTCTCCCAATCACTGCCTAGACTAGGAGGATCAGCACTCAGGAGCGGACTCTGCGATGCCTGAATCTGCACACATGGTGTAGAGAGTAATATGAGTACTCCGAACTAGTGAGTAATAATTATAAATAATGGCTGAAAGTATGAAAACACATAAGGGCACAAAGCAATTCCATATCAAGCAGTAAAATCACTTAAGGTAGTAAATCAGTGAACAAATCAAATGAAATCCCTTTTAAAACATGTAAAACAGGTAATTCAACAGGTAAATAACAATTAGAAATCCGCCCCTCGGGCACAGTATCAATCACTCAGAACAGTATCAGCCCCTCGGGCTCACTCTCAGTACAGTATCAGCCCCTCGGACTCACTCTTAGATTGTAATGGGTACCCGTGCTCACTGTGGGTGTGCAGACTCCGGAGGGGACCCTTACAGACCAAGCGCTATATCAAGCCACCTTGTGGCATCATCTCTCGACACTTGGCCTCACATCACTCGGCACTCTACCTCACATCACCCGGCACTCGGCCTCACATCACTCAAGCCACCTCGTGGCATATAAAGTATCTCAGGACCTCGGCCTCATATCACTCAACATATCCTCACATATGGCCCTCGACCTCACTCAGTCCGAAAATCATCACAAGCCCCTCAGGCATTAGTAAAACAGTAGTTCTCAGCCCAAAACATCATTTAGAAATATCACATAAGTTTCAAATTTGAGTAAAAATGGCTGAGTTGGTAAAGCAGTAGATATCAACAGGACTTAGTTCAAATAATAAGTCAAAGCAGTGAGGAAATAGTGATAAAAATCCTCGAAGGGTTCAAATAGTTGGCACAAAGCCCAAATATGGCAATCAACCCAAATCATGATGATAACAAATAAATTTCAATCAAATACGCGGTAAAATCATCAATCGGGATGGGCCGAGTCACAATACCCAGTAGTAAAAGACCCCACGCTCATCATCCAGCGCGTGTCTTGCCTCAATATAGCACTACGATGTGCAAATCCGGGATTTCAAACCCTCAGGACATCATTTACAATCATTACTCACCTCGAGTCGGCTACAACTCTAGCTCGCTACGCCTTTGCCCCTCGAATCGGCCTCCACGCGCGTCGAATCTATCCAAAACTAGAACGAATACGTCACAATATGCTAAGGGAACAAAGCCCAAGCGAAAACTATCGAAAAACATCAAAAATCCCGAAATTAGCAAAACCTAAGCCCCGGGACCACTTCTCGAAACTCAGAAATTTTTGCATCATTAGATTCCTTATCTCCTCACGAGTTCATACATATCAAATTTACCAAAATCCGACCTCATATGGTCACTCAAATTCTAAAATTTCACTCTCCAATTTCATGCCCTAATTTCCCAACTTTTCCTCTAATTTCCACAAATTTTCATGATCAAACAATGATATAATCACCATAAGCATAAGGTATAAAGCCCAAGTAGCTTACCTCTATGGATACACTTGATCCCCTCTTGAAATCACAGATTGGAGCTCCAAAATCGCACAAAAACGATGAGCAAATGACTGAAAATCGCGAAAGGGCATTTTTATACCTTCTGCCCAGCTCTTTCGCACCTGCGATCCAGTAAGAGCATCTGCGCTTCCACGGAAAAACATCTTCTTCTATGGATTTCGTTTATGACCCAGGACCCGCATCTGCGGTCCAAACACGCACCTGCGGTACCGCATATGCGGTTCTTCCTCCGCTTCTGCGGAAATCACTTGTCGGCCAAATCTCGCATCTGCGATCCTTTCCCCGCATCTGCGGCTTCGCAGATGCGGTCCACATAGCTACTTTTGCGGTATTAGCCCATCTGACCCTTTTTGCTTCTGCGATGAATCACCCGCATCTGCGGTCCCCAAACCGCAAATGCGAAAATACTAGAAGCAGCAAATCTGAAGCTGCAACCAACATCTAACTTCTCCAATAACCATCCGAGATCATCCCGAGGCCCCCGGGACCTCAACCAAAAGTAAGAACATAACCCAATACCTTATTCAAACTTGTTCTAATCATCAAATACCTCAAACAACATCAAATCTACCAAATCACATCGAATTCAAGCCTAAGTTTCTAAAAAAATCTTCCGAAATACGCTTTTGAGCAAAAACCCAACCAAACCACGTCCAAATGACCTGAAATTTCGCACACACATCCCAAATGACACAACAAAGCTACTGCAACTCTCGGAATTCCATTCTGACCCTTATATCAAAATCTAGTTTATCAACCGGAAATCGCCAAAATATCAATTTTTGACAACTCAAGCCTAAACCTTCCACGGACTTCCAAAAATGTATTTCGATCACTCTCCTAAGTCATAAATCACCTAACGGAGCTAACCAATTCATAAAAATCCCGATCTGAGATCATATACAAACAAGTCAAATCTTGGTCAAACCTTTCAAAATATTAAGTTATAGCTGAGAACAGTTTTTTCAATTTCATTCCGATTTCTGTGAAAACCAAAACCAATGATTTACATCAGTCATAATATATCAAGCGGGGCAAGTCATGCCCGAGAACTGGCGATCAAAGTGCAAAAGCTCAAAACGACCGGTCGGGTCATTACACCTTCACCTCAAAAGTTTCCTCGACATCCCGGGAAGGGGCACCTCAAAGATCAACATCACACACGAATGATAAACAAGGGGACGAGTAAACTGCCGAGGACGCATTAAAACAACTAATTGCGGAACACGTTAACAATGCTCTTTAAGCTTTTGTCAGTGGATTGCCAACTACAACTCCACCTCCAACCAACACTGCAACCATAGAAAATCCACTCTCGGGACTTTCTAATTCGGGAAGTGGAGGAGCTCCCAGCGAATCTCGCAATGGAAGGTTAGGTACACCAAATAATTCTAATTTACAAAGTTTAGTACTAACTTTGCAGAAGCAGCTCAAGGATCAGAACGATTGCATAGAACAAATACCTGGTGTGACCCGTGATTAAAGGAGTGGATATTGACAAATATTCACAACAGCCTTGAAAGCCAAGTGCAGCTACCTTACTGATTCCAAAGAAGTTTAAAATGCCCGATATTCCGAAGCATGATAGAACAACCGATCCATGAGATCATGTAACTGCATTTACAACTAGCATGAAAGGAAATGATTTAACTAAGCAAGAAATTGAGCCGGTGCTGGTCAAAAATTTTGGCGAAACACTCACGAAAGGACCACTAATATGGTATTCTATTTTACTAGAAAATTCTATTGATTCTTTTGCTGAGCTTGCAGATTCATTTATAAAAGCACATTTGGGAGCTCAAAAAGTTAAGAACGGGATGGAAGACATCTTCAAAATAAAACAAGGAGATATGAAGCTACTCAGGGAATTTGTGGATAGATTTTAGCGTGAAAGAATGATGTTACCACCGGTACCTAAATTGGGCGGCCATGGCGTTTCCAAGTAACTTAAATGAAAAAGGCTCAGAAGCTAAGAGGAAACTTAGGGAAAGCTTACAAGAATTCCCTTCTACAACTTGGAATGATGTTTAAAACAAATAGAGTATAAATATGCGGATAGAGGAAGACACTATCTCTCGGTCACGGGGTGATGAAAGAACAAGTTCGAGGCGACCAGAAACCAAAAAAAGGTCCGGTAAGAATAGGTACAAATATTACATGGGACCAGCAGGACGGGATTCACGCTCTAAACAAGAAAATCCAAGGTATGGTTCTAGATCAAGAGACAGAGACGCGGGTTCATCATCCAAGTTCAGGAAAGAGCGTGATGAGCGGGACAACAATGTTAATATAAAATCAAAGATTGGTGATTATAGCTTCTATATTAGCACTTCTGAGTTGGTAGCTATTTTAAAAAGTATGGGAGATAAGGTGCGGTGGCCAAACGAAATGAGATCGAACCCTAGCAGGAGATATCCAGATTTTTGGTGCGAATTTCATAATGACCACGGTCATAAACAACTGATTACAAATTGCTACAAGGTGAAATATAGCATTTGTTAAAACACAGTTATTTAAATAATTTGTTAGTGAGAAGGGTAAGCAAATGTATATGAAGAATAGATAAGAGCCTCCAAAACCTCCATCATCAGAAAATATGGTTAATGTGATAAGCGGAGGTGAGTAGGTCAACGGTGTGACATATACGGTTGTAAAAAAGACATCAAAAGTCAATGTTACCCACGGAAAGTGAGTTCGCCAAGTTTTGGAAGAAGACAGTATATGTTTGATGATGCAGATGGCATGATGATCCCCCACAATGATGCACATGTAATATCTTTACTTGTACATGATACTAATATGAAACGAGTTTTGATTGATCTAGGTAGCTCCGTAAATATCATTCTTTTGAGAGTGGTAAACAAGATGCAAGCTGATGACAAAATGGTGCCCAAAGCACGTACCTTATCTGAATTCGACAATTCAAGCATTACAAAAAGGGAAATAGTGCTTACCACATTTGTAGAACGAGTTGTCAAAGATACTAAATTCCAAGTGATAGATACGGACATGGCATATAATATGATTCTGGGTAGGCCTTGGATTCATGATATGGATGATGATCTGTCTACTTTGCATCAAGTTATTAAATTCCCTTCATAATGGGGATTAGACAAATTTGTCGAGATCAGTAGGCTTATAGAAGTATCAATTCAGTGGAGGATTCGAGCATAGCGAACGATGGTGCATATGAAAAATAGCAATTACTGAATTCAGTTGAGGACAAAGCAACATAAACCTCAACTGAAGATGGACAAATAGACGTAGATTCAAGGACTGAAGTCATTCAAGAGCCAAAAGAGAATGAAAATATAAAAACAACAATAGAAGAACCCGAGGCTATCACACTTTCCGAGCAGTGGCCAGATAGAAAAGTTTATATTGGAATGAAGTTAAGCCCAGAAATGAAAGGTAAACTTGTCAAGTTTAACAAGCTAACACAGATTGCTTTTCTTGGTCCCATTCAGATATGACAGGTATACCACCGGAGGTGATGACTCACAAGCTAAATGAAGATCCATCATATCCACATGTCAAATAGAAGAAAAGGAAGCAAGGATCCTTCAAAAATCAGGTGATTCAGGATGAGGTACAAAAACTTTTAAAAATTGGGTCCATAGGAGAGGTAAAATATCCTAATTGGCTATCTAATATTGTAGTAGTACCAAAATATAATTGGAAATGGCGAGCTTGTGTAGATTATACTAACTTAAATAAAGCTTGTCCTAAAGACTCATTTCGTTTACCGCATATAGATCAACTAATTGATTCTACTGTAGGACATGAGTTGTTGAGTTTTTTAGATGCCTATTCAGGATATAATCAGATAAAGATTGATCCTTTAGATGAGGAAAAAACTTCCTTTATCACAGACAGGGGAACTTACTGTTATAAAGTCATGCCTTTCAGACTAAAGAATGCTGGAGCCACGTATCAAAGATTGGTAACAAAAATGATTCAAGAACACCTGGAAAAAACTATGGAAGTCTACATTGATGACATGCTAGTCAAGTCAGCACAGGCGTGGGACCATATAAAACATTTATTAGATACTTTTGAGATTCTTCGCAAATTCAATATGAAGTTAAATCCCGAAAAATGTGCCTTTGGTGTGGCTTTAAGTAAGTTTTTAGGTTTTCTTGTTTCAAACTGAGGTATAGAAGTAAACGTTGCACAAATCAAAGCCATTGAAGAAATACTAGACATACTCACGAGCAAAAAAGAGGTACAGAGGCTGACAGGCAGGATATCAGCTTTGGGAAGATTTATTTCTAGATCTTCGGAGAAAAGTTTTAAGTTCTTTTTAGTGTTGAAAAAGAAAAATCAATTTGAGTGGATTGATGAATGTCAACAAGCACTCAAGAATCTAAAAGCATACTTGTCAAACCCACCGTTAGTGTCTAAACCGAAGGATGGAGAAAAGCTACCCATCTATCTCACCGCATCAGAAATGGCGGTAAGTGCAGTACTGGTACGTGAAGACAAAGGTAAACAATCTCCAATCTATTATGTTAGCAAATCTTTATTGGATGTTGAAACTCGATATCCTCATTTAGAAAAACTTGCCTTAGAATTAAATATGGCATTGAGAAAGTTGAGGCCTTATTTTCAATGTCACCCCATCTCTGTAGTGACCGCTTATCCCTTAATAATATACTGCATAAGCAAGAACTGTCAGGTAGGTTAGCCAAATAGGCTATAGAACTCAGCGAATATGATATCATGTACCAACCTAGAACTGCGATAAAATCACAGGTTTTGGCAGATTTTATGGCGGACTTCAGCCCAGGGATAGTTCTTGAAGTAGAAAAGGAACTACAGGTATTCATCAGATCTAATCCAGGTACTTGGACCTTATTTACTGATGGCGCTTCGAATGTTAAAGGAGCGGGTTTAGGCATTATTCTAATCTCATCTTCAGGAGAAACCATAAGGCAGACAATAAAGTGCCATCCCATTACTAATAATGGAGCAGAATATGAAGATGTAATTGCAGGTCTAAAATTGGTACGAGAACTCGGAATAGAGCAGATTATAATCAAAAGTGACTCACAGCTTGTAGTTAATCAAATGCAGGGGACTTATACAGCTAAAGAGGCGCGGATGCAGCAATATTTGGAAAAGGCACGAGAATTACAGACAATTCCAATCGTGGAAAATCGTGCAAATACCAAGGAGGAAAGTGTGGAAGCAGACGTGTTGGCTAATCTCGCATCTGTTGCAGAAGTAACAAATGAAGAAAATGCTACCGTAATACATTTGTTTCATTCTACACTCGATCAGCATAAAAATGAGGTAAATTTCAATAATTTAACTTGGGATTGGAGAAAAGAGTTCGTTAATTTCTTGCAGTACGGGATTTTAGCTGATGATAAGAAAAAGGCTCAGTCACTTCGACAAAAATTTGCCCATTATTGTTTGATTCTTGTCAACCTGTATCGAAAGATGTTCGGAGGTCCTTTAGCAAGATGTCACGGACCTTCTCAAACAGAATATATGGTGAGAGAGGTACATGAGGGACACTATGGAAATCATGCAGTAGAAAGATCCTTGGTAAAACTTCTAATTAGAGCAGGATATTATTGGCCAAAAATGGAAGAAGATGCGGAAAGTTTTGTGGCCAAGTATGACAAATGCCAACGATATGGAAACAACATGCATTGCCCAGCAGAGCTATTACATCCGGTTATTTCACCATGGCCTTTTATGAAATAAGGTATAGATACCGTGGGTTCGCTACCACAAGCCAAATGAAAGGTACGATTTTTATTAGTGTTAACAAATTATTTTACCAAGTGGGTAGAAGCAGGTGCCTTCAAACAGGTGCGAGAGAAAGAAGTCAGAGACTTTATTTTGCAAAACATCATATGCCGGTTCGGAGTTCCAAAAGAAATCGTATGTGATAATGACCCGCAATTCATAGGTTTGAAAATCATAGAATTCTTTCAGAGTTGGCAGATTAAAAGGATAACTTCAACACCTTACCATCCCGTGGCTAATGGACAAGCTGAATTGGCAAATAAAGTTATTATTAACAACCTAAAGAAAAGATTAGAGGAGTCAAAAGATAAGTGGCCAGAAGTGTTACCATGAGTCTTATGGGCTTATCGAACGATAACAAAAATAGGTACGGAGAAGACTCCATTCTCACTTGTGTATAGTGCTAAAGTCTTAATTCCAGTTGAAATAGGTGAACCAAGTACAAGATATATCCAAGCAACAGAAGAATCAAATGAGGAAGAAATGCGAATAAATCTAGATTTTCTTGAAGAAAGAAGAGAAGCAGCTCTAATAAAGATGGCAGTGCATAAACAAATTATTAAGCGATACTACAATCGAAAAGCTCATCTTAGATACTTCAAGATTGGGGTCTTCGTCCTCAAAAAGTTTTTTCAATCGACAAAAATGCCAAATGTAGGAAAGTTGAGTCCAAATTGGGAAGGACCCTACTGGATTCGAGGCATTGCTGGAAAGGGTGCGTATGAGTTAGAAATAATGAAAGGCAAAAGTACTTCCATAAAATTGGAATGTTTCTCATTTAAAGAAGTATTACTTCTAAACAAAAGAAGAACCCCGATCAGGTATCATTCAAGTATGGTTTAGTTTTGTTCTTTTTTTATTTTACTAACCATTTTATATTATGGGCAAAAAGCTAACCCTTGCCAAATGATGATATTAGACCCAAAAGACACGAGAAATACTGTATTATTCCCCGTCTAGGTTACAACCCTTCTGATAGAGAAAAGGGGTTAAGCAGTCATCATCTAATTATATACTTCCGAGTCTCGTTTGTAATTTCCTTTTCAGGAAATGGACTAAAAGAAGAAATGATACAGTGCTCGAAATTTCATACTTCAAAGATCTAACACTGGGGGGACTATACATATATGAAGAGGCAAAAGGCAAGAAGACAAAAAGTGTCAGGACTTCAAGAAGACAAAGTCGAAATTCAAGCTTGAATCAGCCTAAGAGCCAAAAAGCCCTTCCAAAATCTTTGAAGAAAATCGGAAAAGAAACGCAAATGGATTCAAGATGTACACCAAATTCTAATGAGTTTTTAGTCAAGGGATTATAAACCCAGTTTTTATTTGAACCTAATGTAAGTAGAACAGTTATGAAAGAGTTGTAAATGTTGTATTATATAAACAAAGAATGATGTACAAAGTTCGAAAGTTCAAAGAATAAAACTTCCTCAAATTATTTCTTTTTTATACTTCTTTCATATATTTACCCCTATATGAAGATGAGACGTCATCTTCATTAGTGTCATTTATAAAATGGCCCTCTTTTATTATAATTTTGTGTCTGTCAGAATCATGAAATATTGAAGCATTTTTAATGCAAAATTAAATAACAAAGGGTGAAACAAAAATTCAAACATTAAAATAGGCGGAAAATAAAGCCGAAATTTATATATCAAACTTTGCAAACATAAGGCAAACATTTTCCTTCAAACCCCGAAACAAGACAGGGGTAAACCAACCACTATTCCAAAAGAAAAAAAGAAGAGAAATTTCTCAACAAGTTCTAAGCAAAACCATCAAAAAACAAGAAAAACTAGGAGGCATCATCCATTGGAATATCATCAACGGGAGTATCATTGGCAGAGGTAGGTAGATCAGCTTGGGATGAAGAAGCTTGAATAGCAGCTTCACCAGGAACAAGTACATCACCCTCGGGAATTCCATCTTCAGGTAAAGGAAAGTCTTGACTTTGCTGAGTTTGTTTGATTGCCTCTTTAGCTTTAGCAATCTCAGCGTTGAGATCAAAACCCTCCTGACTGGCTTCCATTAAAGTCTTGAGGCGAGTATTCAGAAAAGCTCTACTCACTTCAAGTGACATCTTATCCTTGAGAGCCTCATAATCTCTCTCCCACTGATCGATTTCAGTCATCAACTCCTCCTTTTCCATTTTAGAAGCGTCAAAAGCTGCCTTCAAAGGAGTTACGGAACTTTCCATGAACTTAACCCTGTCAGAAGAGGCACGGAGGTCTTCTTGAGTTTGAGTTAAAGTTTGAACCAACTCTCCGGAATAAGCCTCTTTATGGTTAAGAAGTTCCCTCAAACCTTATCTCCTCAGTTGCCTTTGAAAGTTGCTCAGCAAAAGAAGACTCAAGGATATCCTTGTCTTTACCAACTTGGCTTGAAGAAGATTTTTCAATTGCCAATTCAGCAACAATCACATGCATTTGTTGCTCTAAGGCATCCTTCTCCTCTACCAACCCTTCCTTCTCCAGTTGAAGACCATCAAACTGCTCTTTCCAATTGTCAGCTTCGGTATGGTAATCAGCAATTTGTTGGTCAGCATGGACAATTCTTTTCATGAGTTCAGTGCCTATCAATCTAATCTATAAAGGAAGAAAAGAAGTTATTAGTAGAATGAAAAGGGAAAAAAGAAGTAGTAAAGTCAAAACTCGAACCTTCAAAGATGAATGAACAATATCATTCATCCAAGTCAAAGAACTGTGACTCTCTAACTTTGCCTTCTCCATGGGGCCTAACAAAGGCTTCAACCACACGTCGGCTTGGCTCGACTTATTCAATAAGTTCCCACATTGAGAAACTTCAACAACAATTCTCTATCACTTTTTTGCTACTGGAAAGATCAATTTCCATGTGAGAAGTGGTAGCAGCGAAAATAACAGATGAAGTAAAAATAGTCGTGGCGGGGAGAGGGAGCATCAGTAGAAACTTCAGGCAATGGGACTTAAGGATAATCGAGAAACGACGGTGGAAAAAAGGCAATGGGCAACTCCTCAAAAACAGGCTCAAAGGCATCTTCACTTTCAAAATCAAGGACAAACAGTTGTTCAGCAGAAGTAGGGGGGATCGTTCACTTCTTTATCAGAAATCAGTAATGGAGCATTTTATGGTTCATCTAAAGGCCTGGGAGGAATCGATCTTGAAGGAGGGGTATTTTCATTATCGGAAATAACACGTCTCCTGATTCGGGGTCTACGAACTAGAGAACCTTCCTCTGGTTCTTCTTCACCCTCTGAGCCATGGGCTCCATCAACCTTCCTCTTTGAAGAGGAACTCAGAATTCCTTCTTGAGTAAAACTTACCGTAAGTCTTGTAGATGAAATAGAAGCAGGACTAACACCACGAATGAGAAATCCTAAAAAAAGAAAGGAGTCATGGTAAGAAACTCTTAAGTTAGCAAAAAAGAAAAAAAGAAGACTAAGCAGGAAAAAGTACCGTGTGTTTTAACTTTTCACCCTAATATCTGAGAGAGATACTTCCAAGATCTTCTCTCCATAGGGGCAACAGATAGCAACTTTCCTACCCAAGCACGAAAGTTGGAGATTTCCTCAAAAACTTCCATAGTTGCTGAACAAGTAGGGGTGAGAATACATGAGAATCAATTTTAGGAAAGGTAAAAGGTGGAATAGAAATACTTACGTGCAAAATTCCACTTTCCCGAAAAATGCATGTTTTCTTCATCCACCAAAGCACTAGTGGGAGCAACAATGAAACGAGAATACCAGCCTCGATCTCTATCATACTTAGGGCTAACTAATACTCTCTTACTTTTGGCCACAAGGGAAAAAACTCCTTCACGAAATAATTTGGGAGAGTAAAGATGGTGTAGTTGATGAAAAGTAAAAGTCATAGAAGCCAAGTTTGATAAATAACGGAGGCATGCAATAGCTCTCCAAATAGTAGGACCAATCTATCCTAAACACACATTGAAGTAATGGCAGAACTCAATGATTACTGGGTCAATAGGAGGTTTAAACCCTAGTAAAAGTGTATGTATAAACGAAGGAATAGCCAGTTTGGTATGAAGTTATTCTTTGGCTGGAACCAGGGACTAAAATTGGAAAGTCGAGTTTCCAATTACATTCTCTTCGAACTAGAGCGAGTAGACCAGTGGTAATCAGAGTTGAGTAACTATCAACATGATCAAGGGAAGCAGCCATGGAAGAAACATGACTCTTCATGGATTCACTATCAGTCACAAAAAATAGTTCTTGAGGAACAATTTCATCAATGGTGGGTTCACGTAGAGCTTCAGTTGAATCATTTTCTTTATAAGAAGATCTTGGGGGTTGCAGAAGCCCTAGGTCTAGAAGAAGATGGATTGGCAGCACTACTTTGAGAAGGGGAACCACGGTTAGAAATAGAACCGAGGCTGCACAATCTACCACATCTTCTACTTTTAGTAGGTAACATTGGAGGAAGCAAATTCATTGATAATGATGACTTTGCGAGGAGTAAGGGAAGCCATGATTAACCAAAGAAACACAAGGAAAAGATACAGAAAGAAGTAAGACAAGAATATAGAGAAGGAAAGACTTTAGAAAATTGAAAAAAGGGGTGAAATATTTATAAGAAGACACGACTATTGAGGTCATTATGAAGCACCATAATGGAACCGTCACTTTTTGATTGATGTGGTTGCAGGAAAACCCTAAAAGACGCTGCAAAATAGAAGGACCAGTTGATAAAAGCCACATGGCATGATCATTACATGAAAAGTGATGAACGTCACATAGGTTCAGAAAAGGGTATATTATATTCGAAAACAGCGGTAGAGAATTTCCGCCATAAAAAACTTTCCACTTCCCCAAATATTCAATAGAGAATATTCAAAAAAGTGGGGGGACTATCTGTATTGGTGGTGAAAAAGAGCTACACGTGGAATATTAGACTACTGACATGGCATAACGCATGGAATAATAATATAGCAACACGTGGTAGTCTTATTTAATAGAAAAAGAAAAAGGCACGGGAAGAAATATCCACGAGACAGTACCGGGCCTAACAGCAAGCAAGGAATGAATAAAAAGCAAAAATAAGGAAAGATACATGGACCGGAAGGAAATAAAGAAGGGGACTCTGAACAGATATAAGGCATTTATAGCAATAGATGTGTCAGTTATAAAAATCCAAAATAACGGGCAATCAATATCATTAATGCCCATAATTAGCCCAAATTATGGAAAAATCGTTACTATTGTATATTCCTATATAAGGGCACAAAATACTATTTGTAAGGACACATCTGATACAATATTGAAATATACATTTTACTTTTCTGCTTTCTTAAAATTCTCTGCTTTGACTTTGCAATCAATTTCCTTATTTATTCTTGTTATTCTCCTTTGATACCGTTGAGAAAGTGAAGCTAAACTTGATTTTTAGTAACTCGTTTTCTTCTAAAATTAGACTTTGACCAAAAGATATATTCTTGGTTAAGCACCTTGTCAAGACCCTAAACTCAGACCCGATCGTGATGGCGCCTATCGTGAAAGAAGGTTAACCGACACAATACCCAATTCATTTTAACAGATATAATAATTCAATTTAAATCATTAACATGATTGAATCCCAAAAGAACAGTGAAATGGAACATTTGCGGAAATAAACACAGCCCAACATCGGGGTGTCACCAGTCATGAGCATCTAACATAAGTCTAAGAGTACGGAAAAGACTAAATAGTCTACTACAATTCATTACAAAAGAAGATAAATATAGGAAGGAGAAGCACTAGGCTGCGAATGCCTAGCAGCTACCTAGTGATCTCCGCACGGTCTGCTGGAAGTAATCAACCCTCGCTAGCAGGGCCCAAAGCTCCTGAATCTACACACATGGTGCAGGGAGTAATGTGAATACACCAACTCAGTGAGTAATAAAAATAAATGAAGGCTGAGCGATAAAAAAATACGTAAAACACAGCAAAGTGCTACAAAGAGACAGGGAAAAACCTTTGCAAAGCGAAAAAACAATGAAATCTCATAAAAACACCTTAGTTCAGAATAAACTTCTTTAAAACATCTTTTAACAGTTAAACAAGTGAATGAAAAGCAGCGAGAAAAGGTAAACACATAAAATCAACCTCTCGGGCTTAATATCAACAAAATCAGCCCCTCGCGCAATAACGCGGAACAATATCAGTCCCTTGGGCTATATCACATATCACACTAAGTACCCGCGCTCACTAGGGGTATACAGACTCCGGGAGAGGCCCCTTATGGCCCAAGCGCAATATCAAGCCATCTTGTGGCATAATCAATAGGCTCTCGGCCTCATATCAAGCCACCTTGTGGCGTACAACTCAGTCCCTCGGCCTCATAATCATAAATCAGCTCAATACCGCTACAGTGCTCAGCTCGATCCCATAATAACCTCACAACACAGGCCCTCGGCCCTACTCAGTCAGAAATCTCTAAAAGCCACTCAGGCACAGTAAAACATGATGCTCAGCTCAAAATATCATTTAAGATGTCAAAACAGAGTAAACATGGTTGAGTTATAAAAAGAGTAGAATATAGCATGACTGAGTACAAGTATAAAGTCAAAACAGTGAGGAATAGTAGTAAATCCCCTAAGGGTCCCAAACAGTTGGCACGAGGCCCAAATATGGCATTCAGCCCAAAACATGATGATAGCAAATAGTTTTTAATCAAATACACAGTAAAACAGTCATTCGAGACGGACTAAGTCACAATCCCCAATAAGGTACGACTCCACGCTCGTCATCTAGCGTGTGCTTCACCTCAATATAGCATAATGATGTGAAATCCGGGGTTTCATAACCTCGGGACAACATTTACAATCATTACTCACCTTTATCCGGTCCAAACTCTAGCCCACGATGCCCTTACCTCTTGAATCGGCCTCCGGATGCTCCAAATCTAACCAAAATCAGTGCAAAACCATCAATATATGCTAAGGGACCAAATCCCACTCGAAAGAATCAAATTACAACACAAATCCTGAAATTGGCCAAACCCGACCCCCAGGCCCACATATCGGAATCCGATAAAAATTACATCAATAGACTCTTTATCACTCCCCGAGTTCATTCATATCAAAAGAACCAAAATCCAACCACAAACGACCCCTCAAATTCCATATTCTAGGTATCCAATTACAAGCTCTAGTTCTTCAATATTTAGGCTTAAATTCTATAAATTCTATGATTAATTAGGTAGAAATCACATTAGAATTGAGTATTAAGTCCACAAATCTTACCTCCAAGTGTTCCCCCTTGATTCCCTCTTCAATCCCCTTCAAAAAGCTTCAAAATCGCCCAGAAATGGAGGAACTTAGACCCAAAATCGCGGAAATGGGTCTTTTAAACATTCTTCCCAACACTTAAAATCTTTTCTTCGCGAATGCGGTCAACGCCTCGTGTTCCCGAAACACAAACTCATGCTGACCATTTTTCCCTTTATCGCGATCGCGACTACCCATACGCGAACACGAAGTCTTGGCTTCCCAACTCATTGCGAATGCGACTCTCTATCCGCGAATGCGAAGAACAAATCGACCTGGACCTAGCTGCTCCTCTTTTCTCTATGCGAACGCGGCTAAACCCTCGCAAACGCGATGACCACGAGCCTCAGCCCTTCGTGAATGCGGGACCACCTTCGCGAACTCAAAGGCCAATTCCACTGCCTCACGTACTTACCCTTCGCGATCACGGGTCATCCATCGCGAACGCGAAGGTCAAAAACCTGCAACAACAAAATCAGTTTTTCTGCAATTTCCTTCAACATAAAATGATCCGTTTAACCATTCGAAACTCACCCGAGGCCCTTGGGAACTCAACCAAACATGCCAACATATCCCATAACATCATTCAAACTTTTTCCAACCTTCGGAGTGCTAAAAACAATATCAAAACACCAAATTTGCATCGGATTCAAGCCTAAGGATTCCAAAATCTACCAAATTCCGCTTTCGAGCAAAAAGTCAATCAAACCACGTTCGAATGACCTAAAATTTTGCACACACATCCCAAAAGACACAACAGACCTACAACAACTCTCGAAATTCCATTTCGGCCCTTATATCAAAATCTCACCTACCAACCAGAGAATGCCAAAATTCTAATTTCTCCAATTCAAGCCTAAATCTAATCCGCACCTCCAAAACACATTTTGATCACGCTCCTAAGTTCCAAATCACCTCCCGAAACTATACGAACCATCAAAACTCGCATCCGAGCCCTTTATCACATAAGTCAATATTTGGTTGACTTTTACAACTTAAGCTTCCTCAAAAGAGACTAAGTGTCTCAAAACTTACCAAAACCTTTCCGAACCCGAGCCAAAAAACCCGATAACATAAAATATAGCTGAACAAGGCAATAAGAAGCAGAAATGGGAAAAACAGAGTGGTAACTCATGAAACGACTGGCCGGGTCGTTACATCCTCCCTCTCTTAAACAAACGTTCGTCCTCGAACGAGTCAAGAAACATACCTGAAGCCTCAAATAGGTGAGGATATTAGCTCCGTATCTCCCGCTCGGTCTCCCAGGTAGCCTCCTCCATGGGCCGACCTCTCCACTACACCTTCACTGAAACTATATCCTTTGACCTCAACTTTCGAACCTGACGCTCCAAAATTGCCACTGGCTCCACATTATAAGTCAAATCATCATCTAACTGAACCGTGCTGAAATCCAAGACATGAGACGTATCCCAAATATACATCCAAAGCATAGAAACATGAAATACCGGATGCACACTCGACAAGCTGGATGGCAAAACAAGCTCATAAGCCCCTCCCCAATCCTTCGAAGCACCTTAAAAGTCCCAATGAACCGAGGACTCAATTTACCCTTCTTCCCAAATCTCATAACACCCTTCATGGGATCAACCTAAATACCTCGCTGGACACCACGTGCCCCAAGAAAGCCATTAAACTGAGCCAAAACTCACACTTGGAGAACTTTGCATAAAGCTTCTCCTCCCTCAATCTCTGCAACACAACTCTCAAATGCTCCGCGTGCTCCTCCTGACTACGCGAATACACCAGAATATCATCAATGAAAACTATGACAAACGAGTCGGAATAGGGCCGAAACATGTTGTTCATCAAATACATGAACGTTGTTGGGGCATTGGTCAGCTTAAAAGACATCACCGAGAACTCATAATGACCAAATCGAGTCCTAAAAGCCATCTTAAGAATATTCGAGTCCCTGATCTTCAACTGGTGATAACCTGAACGGAGATCAATCTTGGAAAACATTCTCGCTCCCTGAAGCAGGTCAAACAAATCATCAATACAAGGCAAATGATACTTGTTCTTGATTGTAACTTTGTTCAACTACCTGTAATCAATGCACATCCTCATCGTGCCATCCTTCTTCTTCATAAATAGAACCAGCACACCCCAAGACGACACACTAGGCCGAATAAACCCCTTATCAAGGAGCTCTTGAAACTGCTTCTTCAACTCCGTTGGTGCCATACGATACGGTGGAATAGAAATAGGCTGAGTGCCTGGCACCAGATCAATACCAAAATCAATATCCCTGTCCGGTGACATGCCCGGCAGGTCTGTAGGAAACACATCGGGAAACTCCCTCACAATAGGAACAGAATCAATACTAGGAGTCTTTGCACCGACATCCCTCACAAAGGCTAAATATGAAAGACAACCCTTCCCAACCATACGTTGAGCATTCAAGAATGAAATTACCCTACTGGGAACATAATCAGTCGAACCTCGCCACTCAATCTGTGGCACACCTGGCATAGCCAACGTCAATGTCTTAGCATGACAGTCCAAAATAGCACGACATGGAGATAGCCAATCCATGTCCAATATAACATCGAAGTTTACCATACATAACAACAACAGATCCACTCAGGTCTCCAGATCCCCAATAGTCACCACACATGACCGGTATACACGGTCTACAACAACAGTATTGCCCACCAGAGTAGATACACGGACAGATGAAACAAGATACTCACGGGGCGTTTCCAAATAATGAGCAAAGTATGATGACACATAAGAATAAGTGGAACCGAGATCAAATAATATAGAGGCATCTCTTTGACAGACTGAGACAATACCTGTGATCACGACGTCTAAAGCAATAGCATTGGGTCTAGCTAGGAGTGCATAGAAATGGGCTTGACCGCCTCCTGATCAACCTCCCCCTCTAAAGCGACCCCTAGTTGCCTGATCTCCACCCCTAGCTGGCTACGCGTGTAGTGGTGAAGTAACTAGCGCTGAAGCCGATGGCTGACTCATCTGCTGAGATAAACCCCTAAGACGACGAAGACACTACCTCTACATATAACCCAACTCTCTACACTCATAGCAACTCCCGGGTGCTGGAGACGGGGACTGAAGGGAACCCCTAGCACCAGAATGACTAGCAGATGCACCTGGCATAGAAGAGCCCTGAACTAATGGAGCCCGAGACGAACTCTGAGATGGAAGGGCACTGAGTGATGACTGGACCTGATGAGAACTGTGAGAACCATGACCCAATGATGCCCCATGATACCCTGGGCGATTGGCTGAGCATGCCTGAATGGACGACCTCTGCGGTGCTGAAACTAACCTCTAGAAGGAGCACCACCATAACTACCAGATCCCCGAAGCCTCTTGGCCTCCCTCTCATCTCGCTCCTGGCGACGAACTGACTCAATCTCATGAGCAATGTCTACAACCTCCTCAAAAGTAGAACCCGACACCCTCTCCCTGGTTATGAGAATACGAAGCTGATAAGTGAGGCCATCAACGAACCTCCTGATCCTCTCTCTCTTTGTCGGAACCAACAAAACAGCATGACGAGCTAACTCTGAGAACCTCATCTCATACTGTGTCAAAGTCAAATTTCCCTGACGCAACCACTCAAATTGCCTGTGCAGCTCCTCTCTGTGAGACTATGGCACATACTTCTCCAAAAAGAGAATGGAGAACTGCTGCTAGGTAAGGGGTGCTGCACCAATAGGCCTACACCTCTCATAAGCCTCCCACCAAGTGAAGGCAACTCCAAAAAACTGAAAAGTAGTGAAACCGACCCCACTGGTCTCCAGAATACCCGATGTACGAAGAATCCTCTAACACTTGTCCAAGAAACCCTGGGCATCCTCGCCCTCTGCACCACTGAAAGTAGGAGGCTGAAGTCTACCAAACCTCTCCAACCTGCGTTGCTCGTCCTCTGTTATGGCAGTAGCTACATAGTCCTGAGCAGCTGCAACCGGCTGGGCTGGGTGTGCCCCCGGTGTCTGAAGTCCCTGCACGACCTGCTCAGGTGTGCGAGCGGCAGGGGTCTGAGTGCCTCTCTCGGCTTAAGAAGTAGTTGCGGCTGTAGTAACTGATACCGCCTGAGCTAGGCCAGTGCATACTTATAGAATCTGAGCCAGGGCCTCCTGAAGACCCAGAATCACAATGGGCACAGTTGGTGCCTAAGCTAGTGTTGTTGGAGCATTTACAACTGGGAGTTGATCCTGAATTGGGGCAGCTGGTAAATCTGCATGTGCTGCCCGAGTTGATGTGCGGGCTACACCTCTGCCCCTACCATGGCCTCGACCGCATCCTCAGCATTTAGCGGCCACAACTGGTGGTACTGGTGGTCATCCATCCTGACCGATCGCTCGTGTCCTTACCATCTGTGAGAGAATAGAATAACAGAAGTTTAGTACTCAGATCAATAGATTCGCACGACAAGAATTTCAAGAATATGAAGTTTTTCCTAATGGTTCAGCAGCCTCTCGAGGATAAATACAAATGTCTCCTTACCGATCCACGAGACTCTACTAAACCTGCTCATGACTCGTGAGACCTATGTAACCTAGGCTCTAATACCAACTTGTCACGACCCTGAACCCAGACCCGATCGTGATGGCGCCTATCGTGAAACAAGGCCAACCGACAAAACACCCAATTCATTTTAACAGATATAATAATTCAATTTAAGTCATTAACATGATTGAATCCCAAAAGAACAGTGAAATAGAACATTTGCTAAAATAAACACAGCCCGACATCGGGGTGTCACCAGTCATGAACATCTAACATAAGTCTAAGTACAAAAAAGACTAAATATTCTACAATAATTCAGTACAAAAGAAGATAAATATAGAAAGGAGAAGCACTGGACTGCGAACGCCGAGCAGCTACCTAGTGATCTCCGCACGGTCTACTGGAAGCAATCAACCCTCGCTAGCAGGGCCCGAAGCTCCTGAATCTGTGCACATGGTGCAGGGAGTAATGTGAGTATTCCAACTCAGCAATTAATAAAAATAAATGAAGGCTGAGCAATAAGAAAACACGTAAAACACAGCAAAGTGCTACAAAGAGACAGTGAAAAACCTTTGCAATGCGACAAAACAATGAAGTCTCATAAAAATACCTTAGTTCAGAATAAGCTTCTTTAAAACATCTTTTAACAGTTAAACAAGTGAATGAAAAGTAGCGAGAAAAGGTAAACACATAAAATCAACCCCTCGGGCACAATATCAACAGAATCAGCCCCTCGGGCAATAACACATAACAACATCAGCCCCTCGGGCTATATCATATATCACACTGGATACATAGGAGGGGCCCCTTACGGCCCAAGCGCAATATCAATCCATCTTGTGGCATAATCAATAGGCTCTCAGCCTCATATCAAGCCACCTTGTGGCGTACAACTCAGGCCCTCAGCCTCATAATTATGAAACAGCTCAATACCGCTACGACGCACAGCCCGATCCCATAATAACCTCACAACATAGGCCCTCGACCTTACTCAGTCAGAAATCTCTAAAAGCCACTCGGGCATAGTAAAATATGATGCTCAGCTCAAAATATCATTTAAGATGTCAAAACAAAGTAAACATGGCTGAGTTATAAAAGCAGTCGAATATAGCATGGCTGAGTATAAGTATAAAGTCAAAAAAATGAGGAATAGTAGTAAAAATCCCCTAAGGGTCCCAAACAGTTGGCACAAGGCCCAAATATGGCATTCAACCCAAAACATGATGATTGCAAACAGTTTTTAATCAAATATGCAATAAAACATTCATTCGGGATGGACTAAGTCACAATCCCCAACAGTCTACGACTTCACGCTTATCATCTAGCGTGTGCGTCACCTCAGTATAGCACAACGATGTGAAATTCAGGGTTCATACCCTCACGACAATATTTACAATCATTACTCACCTCAATCCGGTCCAAACTCTAGCCCGTGATGCCCTTACCTCTCAAATCGGCCTCCGAATGCTCCAAATCTAACCAAAATCAGTGCAAAACCATCAATATATGCTAAGGGAACAAAGCCCACTCGAAAGAAATAAAATTACAACACAATCCTGAAATTGGCCAAACCCGACCCGCGGGCCCACGTCTCGGAATCCGATAAAAATTACATCAATAGACTCCTTATCACTTCCCGAGTTCATTCATATCAAAAGCACCAAAATCCAACCATAAATAACCCTTCAAATCCCAAATTTTAGGTCTCCAATTACAAGCCCTAGTTCTTCAATATTTAGGCTTAAATTCTACAAATTTCATGATTAATCAGGTAGAAACCACATTAGAATTGAGTATTAAGTCCAAAAATCTTACCTCCAAGTTTTCCCCCTTGATTCCCTCTTCAATCCCCTTCAAAAAAGCTTCAAAATTGCCCAAAATGGAGGAACTTAGACCCAAAATCGCGAAAATGGGTCTTTTAAACATTCTGCCCAGCACTTAAAATCTCTTCTTCGCGAACGCGGTCAACGCCTCGCGTTCGCGAAGCACAAACTCATGTTGACCATTTTTCTCTTCATCGGATCGCGACTCCCCGTATGCGAACGCGAAGGCTTGGCTTCCCAACACATCGCGAACGCAACTCTCCATCCGCGAACGCGAAGAACAAATCGACTTGGACCCAGCTGCTCACCTTTCCTCTACGCGAACGTGGCTAAACCCTCGTGAACGCGATGACCACAAGCCTCAGCCCTTAGGTGAAGGCCAATTCCACTACCTCACGTCCTAACCCTTCGTGATCGCATGACATCCATCGCGAACGCGATGGTCAAAAACCTGCAACATTAACATCAGTTTTTTCTGCAATTTCCTTCAACATGAAATGATTCGTTTAACCACCTAAAACTCACCCGAGGCCCTCGGGACCTCAACCAAACATACCAACATATCCCATAGCATCATTCAAACTTGTTTCAACCTTCGGAACGCTCAAAACAACATCAAAACACCAAATTTGCATCGGATTCAAGCCTAAGAATTTTAAAATCTACCAAATTCCGCTTTCGATCAAAAAGTCTATCGAACCACGTCCGAATGACCTGAAATTTGTACACACATCCCAAATGACACAAGGACCTACTGCAACTGCCGGAATTCCATTCCGACCCCTATATCTAAATGTCACCTACCAACTGGAAAACAACCAAAATTCTAATTTTGTCAATTCAAGCCTAAAGCTACTCTGCACCTCCAAAACACATTCCGATCACGCTCCTAAGTCCCAAATCACCTCCTGAAGCTCTCCAAACAATAGGAACTCACATCTGAGCCGTTTATCACGTAAGTCAACATCCGATTGACTTTTCCAACTTAAGCTTCCTCAAAAGAGACTAAGCGTCTCAAACCTTACCAAAACCTTTCCGAACCCGAGCCAACCAACCTGATAGCATAAAATACAGCTAAACAAGGCAATAAGAAGTAGAAATGGGGAAAACGGAGCGGTAAGTCATGAAACGACCGGCCGGGTCATTACACACCTTTAACACTCTTTTCAGCCTCATCAACCCAATCCTGCCTCAAACCAGAGCAAATTTATCGTTTGGAATTAATAAGTTCAAAGTGAATGTGATTTATTAATATATTTATATTTTAGAAACTAGCTTATATATGTAGTTTGAATAATTCGATACGAAAGTAGCAAGCTCAATTAAACCTCATTACATTCGCCTAGCAACAAATCACCTTACTCTCACCTTGGGGGGAAGTGGTGTACTAGGGGCGAATTTATAAGTGAAATTATGGGGTTATATATGGGGTACATAAAATTAAATATTTTATGTAAATATTTTTTAAAATTGGATAAATATTAATTATTGATAGCATTGTTCTAAAAAGGTTGAATGATACACTTGATTGAAGGTTAAGTTAATTACCAAGAGTAATAGGGATCAATTCCCACCTAATACTTTCTTTCCTCCTTTTTTAGTAGTGCAACCATGTACTAGAAATTTTAAATCCACCTATGTGACATACAAGGTATGGATTCGACGGAATCCAATAGCTTTTTGCTGGAATCATGTATATATATTAAAAATGTACTAAATATATATAAATATTAAAATTCGAACCCAAGGGAGAGTAAGAATTAAAGGAACATGAAGAAAGAGAAATAGAGAGAAGGAGTTACACAGGGTGAGGGAAAAAGGAAGGAGAAGAACAGTGGGTTCTCAAAAATAGAGATACATACATACAAATAGAGAAAGTTAGAAGAACAAAGAATGTGGGGTTAAAGGGGAAAAAGTGGAATGTCTTTTACACAAAAACACACTGATTGAGGCTCGTGCGTGCCTCTCTCCCTCTCACACACACAATATAGGAATTTAGGAGGACCCTCCACTCTTCTCATATCCCTTTCTCGAAGGAATTTACAGTGTGTGGTCTCTGTCAACTAAACAGCACTCTGCATTCACCATGCTTAATTTCTTAGTTTCGTCCATTCTCTTGGGCTTTTCGCCTCACCCATCTGTTTTACTCTCGATTAACACATCGACTAATCTACTGAGTATTTGTTATCTTCTATCAATGGGTATTTGATAATTTTGTTCACGAATAGGAAGACGGATGAACAAAAATACTGTAACATTTTCCGTCGTCACATGTTTTTGATAATTCTATCAATCAAAGCGCAAACAAATGATAAAAAAATTATTTAACATTTTTTGTCTTACAAAATATTTAATTAAAATAATTTTCATCCACTTCATTAGCCGGTAGGCCATACATGCGGTTCGATGCATAAAGAAGCAACTCTTCTAATATCCTTTGCTAGTCCTGTTTTGACAACCCTTTTCCTTTCTATCATGCATAGAAGTATTTTCACTAAAATATGCTGAGTTTGAACGGACCCAACATAGTACGTATTATTGGTGCGCTGTTATGTTTATGCGTGTAAGTGGTGCACTCGTGCCCTTGTTTGATTATTCCACTACACAACTTCAAAACATTAGTAATCTAAAGATTAGCGTAATCCTATCAAGAAGCTAGGAACCAAAAGAAAGAAAAAGGGTAATAATGTAACTAGCTAGAAATTGAACTCAACGGGATCAATTGAGCAAGTTGTAACGGCGAACGATATTTGGATTGCAATCTTCCACTAGTTTAAACAAATGAAATATCGCATTTTTCGTCCCTACTAAGATCTAAACCCTAACTAATCTCCTATGGTTCTCACTTAAACTTTCTTTTATGATGTCCTTTACAAGATACATTCACATCTCTCCAGCTTATCAACAAGCTTATTTACTAGGTTAGGTTGAGTTAAAAAAAGTTCTTGTGGTGGTGCACTACTTATCCTCCTGTCATGCACTATTACTACTCTTCTTTTCAAGCTAATCTATCTTGGAAACCCATGCTGTGATCGATGGTGGAACACTTTCCACTTAGTTTGTTAAAGTACCTTTTTTAAGGTTAATCAATCCAATTAATTATCGTCATCTTCTTGTTGCAAAAAAAAAAAAAGAATATCACAAAAAAAAAACACAGTTAATTAAATATGTGGCACTATCAATTGGTGATTCGGTTCAAGCCAATTATTCGTTTTGGTCTTAATTAGTTCAATCCAATTAATTAAATATGTGGCACTATCAATGGCTGATTCAGTTCATCCCCTTTTGTCGATACATGAAAAAGTTTATTTATGCCATTATTATGCTCCAAAAGAGAACACTAGCAACTAAGAACTAAGTGGTTTAGTCGTAATCAAGGACTAATTAATTAAGCACTTTTAGTTCCAAGCATGCAAAAACAATCTTTCTCTTAGTCTAATTGTCCTCTTAAACTTTCAATTAATTGTATTGATGTATGCATGACGTTAAGCCGACCCATTTCCCTTGAATTAGGGTCTCCTTTTAAGGAAAAGAAAAAGGAAAATATAGGGCCTCATGTTCTTACAGTGGTCCATTTTGGTCACTAACATAATTAACAAGCTTTTAATAAGATTTTAGAGAAATATTCATTTAGTGGGGGAGGATATGAACAAACTACTTTATGTTTTATACGCAAATTCATTTACTTTTATAAATGTCGGGCGTTAACAACGGCCCACTTAAGAGTTTCCAAGATTTGGTTATAGGTCCATTATCAGCCGGAGGCTTATTTGAGTCTCTTCGCAAGTTAGGGGCAAGACTGCGTACTTACTATCCCCTCCGAACCTTATTTGTAGGATTATACTGTGTTTGTCGTTGTTGTTATTGGTTATAGGTCCATTAATAAATCAAATTCAGTAGGAATATTACGTTTATACGCGATTTCATTTACTTTTTCATTAACATTGTAGTAAATTTTATGCATATACACATTTCTTCCATATCATCTGTAATATTAGGTATATAACACAATCTTGCCTAGTTCACTTAGTTAAATACTGGCATTATATACGTTGGCTAATGTAGAATTTTACACAAGTGTTGTCAATTTATTGTAACAATTTGACTTGTGTAGACATGTTTGGATCTGGAAACGATGGGATTCTAAAACATTTTTATGTTTTATACTTCAATACCAAACAAGAGGGATGGTCATTTGTGCGGTGTTCAATTTTCGCGTGCACTGCTTTGTACAAGTACTTGATTCTTCTATGTGTCCTTAGCTTACTGCTGCAGAATGAATAATGCCGTACATAAAAAAGACAAGTATTTTTACGTGAAAAATTCGGCTCAAAAGGTGAAAAAACCATGACCTACTTCACAGTAGAATTTTTCCCAGACTTTCACTACAACTTTGAGCCAAAACAACAATGTTTACAACCTCTTGTAAACCTAAGGATTATCTCTAGCCCTTGTAGCAATCGGCCACAGACTGTTGCGACAGCTTCAAGCTAACTCTAACTTGAACAAAATAACTCGGGTACCTATTACAATTTGCTTCCAAGAAAGCTGAAGGAAGAAATTCAAAAATAGCCAGATTTACAAGTAATCATTCAAAAATAGCCACAATTTCAAAAGTAATCGAATTTTAGTCACTTTTCATGTAAAGATAAATTTGAACGAAAACATTGTTCAAAGTTCGGAAAATACTCATATATATTATACGGGAGTTCCAGCATAAGTATACTGGAACTCCAGTATATTATAATGGAGTTCCACCATAAGTATACTGGAAATCTAGCATATTATAATGGAGTTCCAGCATAAGTATACTAGAACTCCAGCATAATATACTGGAGTTCCAGTTTAATATACCAATCCAGCATAATATGTTGGAAGTTCATACACATGTGCTCCAATCTCCAGTATATTATGCTGGAACTTTCTGTGTGTTGGAGTTCCAACATAATATGCTGGAAGTTCATACATAGGTGCACCAATCTCCAGTATATTATGCTAGACCGGTCCCTATTGCAGCAAAATAGTGGCTATTTTTCAATGACTTTGCAAACATTGGTTATTTTTGAATGACCAGTCCGAAAATTGGCTAGCCCATGCTATTTAGTAGGGATTTTAAGTTGTGCCTTTCAGCTTTGTAAAGTAGCACAGGCTAGCCAGTTTTCGGACGGGTCATTCAAAAATAGCCAGCGTTTGCAAAATCATTAAAAAATTGCCACTATTTGTTGCAACAGGGATCGGTCCAGCATAATATACTGGAGATCGGTGCACCTGTGTATGAACTTCTCCAACACACAGAAAGTTCCAGCATAATATACTAGAGATTGGAGCACCTGTGTCTGAACTTTCAGCATATTATGCTGGACCGGTATATTATACTGAAACTCTAGTATATTATACTGGAGTTCCAGTATACTTATGTTGGAACTCCATTATAATATGCTGGAGTTCCAGTATACTTATGCTGGAACTCCATTATAATATACAAGAGTTCCAGTATACTAATGCTAGAACTATTATGCTGGAGTATCCGGATTTTGAACAATGTTTTCGTTCAGATTTATCTTTACATGAAAAATGGCTAAATTTCAATTACTTTTGAAACTGTGGCTATTTTTGAATGACCACTTTTAAATCTTGCTATTTTTGAACTGGTTCTTCTATTTGGTTCATGTAGCTCCAGGTTCGCACACTTGAAACACACGGGAATTGCTTGCAAAATGCTTTGCTATTTTGCTCTCAACTCATGCTTAACTTCAGCGTTTGTGCGTCCCCTGTTAAAGATAACACCACTAAAATATATAGAGTTAGTAGAATTAGTATTAACTAGAGTTATATTACGTTACTCTTCCTTGGTGGAAGAGTTCTAGTTAACCTCAATCTTTAACTCTTTCCTATATAGGATAGAATTCTTCAAGTAAGGAGTCCTGCTCCTTATCAATTATACAATCTTTTTGTTCAGGAAATATCAGATATAACTGTTTATACTTATCCCTTGCATATGCATGCCTTTTGCTTGAATCTGATCGTGCCATGTGTACACTGTTCATGGACCTAGTTCATGCATGTGTTCCTTTGTCAATCATCAAATCTAAAACCACTTAGGCCAACACATTTTCTATCCCAAGTTAATGTTTACTTCTATTATTTTGCGAACTGGCCTATAATATAAATACATATTATTTTTCCTGAAGTATTATTTGTCTATATTTATTTAATTAAATTTCTTAACAAGTGTTGAATGACATCATTTAATTCACCTTTTGGGGTAAGTATTTTACCTTTAATGTCATACCTATTACTTCCATATTGTCTGAACTGATCTTAGTTTTTCGGCAATAAGATAGCTTTATTATGTTTCCATGCTCTCCGTAATTCTTTCAGTAAGCTTAGTTGGTCACTTTCGAAGTCTACCTAATTCTAATTGTTCATTTCTAATTGAAAATTAAATTTTAGTCTACCCAAGTAGAAATAAATATATATGCTATGCAGTAAAATATCATAACATAACAAATAGCTCATACATTCAATCGATAGCCGATTTCATATGATATTTAGCAACTATCTCAATGAATTTAATTTTATTTCCCGCTTAACAAGTTGTAGTTAAGAGTCCTCCTTAGGTTCCTTTGAATTGCCTTCGACCATGTCACAAGTGCTTTACATCGTATAATTAAATTCACGTTTACATATTATTAGGAAGCAGATAAAAATACTATAGTAAAACAAATTCCAAGTTGGTGGTTTCTTAATTTGTGAAAATTGTGAAGAACTTTACCTTTACAGTACTTCGGGTGTGGATGGGATTGTGAGCAGCAGCGGAGCTAGAAGATTACCTATGAGTTTGACCAAATCCAGTAGATCATTTAGTCGAAACTATGTATTTATATCTTAAAAAATATTAAATTTGTACAAATATTAAATTCAAATTCCGATTATAAATACTTGAGGTCACCACCTCAAAATTTAGAAATCATAAAACTTAAAATTCTGACTCTGATTATGGTGGTGGGAAGGTAGACGACATTGGAAAGACTACCAGCACGCATGCACTAAGCACGCCTACTGTATCTTTTTAGTGTTTTAGTCAATGTGAACTTCGAAAAGTCCCTTTTTATCTAAACAAATCTTTGTCCATATTTGTACTCTGAATTAGCTGCTTATTCTTCTTTGATTTTTCTTTCTGCTTCTTCTTTGATAAAGAGGACTGTTGACTCCTATGCTGTGAGCTCCATTTGAATGCTAGCTGGGAGACTACCTTAGACAAAAGATTCGATGATGGAATACAGGCTTAAAGCTTCCAAGTAAAATGAATTTTCCACTGATTGACAATTATTTGTTGGAGGCCTAATAATGATTGATGAATGGAAGAAAATATTGAAATTATATATGTTTTTCATCGGTTTCACTTCATATATCACGGTCTTTAGTTGGGCAGAGAGTTTTAAGAGAGAAAATTTCACAAATGTATGGTTAAGTTTATAAACTGGTCAAAATGACTTATAAGCACCTCTGGGCTTATTTACATATTTGGTAGAATAAATAGTACGGGCTAGCTAGTCAGTTTTCGGACAGATAATTGAAAAATAGCCAGCATTTACAAAGTCATTGAAAAATAGCAACTATTTTGCTGCAACATGGAAAGTTCCAGCATAATATACTGGAGATTGGTGCACCTGTATTGTCACGACCCGAAAACCACCAACCATGATGACACCTAACTCAACCCGCTAAGTAAGCTAACTAACAAAAAAACCATTCAAATGGGATTAAAAGAGAAATAGAGAAGAATTTTCTGAATATGTACAAATTGACCCAAGAACTGGTAGTATGAACCATGAATTTCTAAGACTTGGAATTTACAAGCTAGTACAAATAATTACACGATCCGTTTGAAATTTACATAACAGATTTGCAAAAACATAAGCTACCAAGGACAAGTGGCAGCTATTTCCGGAACGCAAGAACATCTTCAGAGTTAGCACCCGATATCACCAGCAACTCAGCTCCAAAAATCTGCACGCAATGTGCAGAAGTGTAGTATCAGTACAACCGACCCCATGTACTTGTAAGTATCTTGTCTAACCTCGTCGAAGTAGTGACGAGTCTTTTTAGTGAAAAGATACTTACACATAAAACCTGTACCATAAATCAGGAATAGAACTATACCACGATATAACAGAGAAGAATACATGACATGAATATGCAAACAATAACCGAAGACTAGCAGTAATCACAATTTAGCATCTTACAATACCTCAACCAATACTTTCTTTAGAATGAAATCGATACACCACGACAATCACTTTATAACTTCCATAGCATGAGGAATGTACTCAGATATCAAGTCAATTACACGGTAACACCCTTCGTGCTTTTATCTTATCCTCACCCAATATATGTATAACAAAACCAACCAGATAACAGAAATATCGATAATAGGAATTACAAAGTAGGAAATATGCAAGTAGCAATAATGAACGAGGATATATATGTGGGCAACAGTAAATGACTAGGCGAAAAACATGTGAGTAATGACAGCAATTGAAAAACAAGGAGTATCAACTTCAATTAATTAGCATGATGGAGGCCAAAGTACAGATATAACAAATAAGAAGGAAACACATGATTTTTACAAGTTAACAAGTAGAGGCATAAATGAATAACATAGGAAAAAGGGCTTGTACTAAAATGCAACAGAATATACACGACATGGAGGTAATTATAACAGCGGAAATAGTCATGTGTTTGAAAATTAAACATGTAGAAGATATGGACAACACAACAACGATTGAAATAGAGAGCAAGGATAGGACAATAACAACAAGTCACACGAGGTCTATAAATATGACAATAACCGCTCAAGATAAAGACATGAACATAAACACGAAAAACTAATATTACAATATAATGCATGTCCCTCATTGTTAGTTTGTATGAGTCCACCAAACAGTAGAGTACTTGGTCCTCTATGAGGTTAAATTGAGAATGCTAATAAAACTGTAAGTAAAGAAGACAAGGGATTTTTACGTGGAAAAATCCCACACAAGGGGATCAAAAAACCACGACCTACACTTGTAGGGTTTAACTTCACTAACTTGCAATCTCACTATTACAAGCCACTTTGTAATAACCCTATTACAAAGACTTTAACTAACTTGTGATGCTTTCACCACAAGCCACTTTGTGACTCTTCTAGTTACAAAGACTTTAAACTTATGATTAATCCTAGTCACAACATAAACTCGGAAGTTTACGGATTTTTGATTTTCCTAAGACAAAGCTTCTAAGAAAGCAGAATAGGAGATACAATAAATAACAAATAAAAAGATTATAACTCAACGATGGATATACATAAACTCATTATGAAACTGATCCTTAGTGGAGTTGTGTTCTTGTTCTTGACACACCAGTGACTTCAATGCCGGATGAACATTGTTATGCTTGAGAGAATATCACTGAATGAACAAGTGAAGTGTTGTGTCTTGCACCAGGTTGTTATATCACAAAAGACATCACAATGGATAGTGATGTCAATTCTTGGTACACGCTTCTTTCCAATGAGAAGTGACTGCTGCACTGTCTGCTGCACTGTCACTTTTGTGCAGTTGCATTCTAGCTGTATAGTTGACTTTTACTTCTGTCAGAGAACACTAAGGGACTAGGTCCCAGTTGTGTTCCTCTTTTGTAACAGTTGCAAGATGGCCACTTTCTGCCGTTACGTTCCAACTGTACAATTGACTTGTACTTCTGTCAGAGAACCTTAAGGGACCAGGTCCCTGTTGTGTTCCTCTTTATAATGGTTGCGGACAGTAACTGACTTGTACTTCTGTTGGAAAACACTAAGGGACCGGTCACTAGGTCCCTATTGTGTTCCTCCTTGTGGTTGTTCATTCATTTGCTGGAGATTAGACTGGACATTATTCATTTGAAATATATACCATGTTGGTCAGGTTCTCTATCTAGTTCTTCACAATAAGTTTGTTAGATCATTAAAATATAAGAAGCATAAGGCAAAGACATTGAAAACCCATCAATTTCTCCCTTTTTGATGATGACAGACTTAGACATTGATAGTATTTGTTTAGAGCAGAAATAACTAGATAAGATACCAGAAACTACACAAGTTCCCCCTAACTATTTGCTTTTGATTCCTCTTGAATCTCAGGATACAAGTTCCCCTGACCGTTTGCTTTTGATTCCCCCTTAATCTCAGACCTCTTAAATCTCTTATGACTTTTCCCCCTTTTGGCATCATTAAAAAGAACACAAGTAGGTAATTAGCATAAAGAAGTCTAACACATCTAACTCATGCCACATATGTGCACACAACATGACAGAAAAGAGAAGCCAGAGGAACACAACATTGTACAGGCGAAAAGAGGAGCTGTTTCATTAATGTTAACAATGGATTGATCAAGACAGAAGCAGTAATGGTGAATTCCAACATGCCATCACAAAATAATGGAAAACGAAACGAAAACAACAGCCACAAAATATTAGAGTAAAAATAGCTGGCCACTGAGAGGATCCTAGGGGACACTAGAAGAAGGAGGCTTGGAAGAAGAGGCAGCAATGGTTTTGAGAACCAGGTCCAGTCGAGCATTTGCAGACAGTTGTTCTTCAAGAAATTGTGCTCGAATATCATTTTCCTTTGTTAGTCGGGCAACTTCTTCATTAATAGAATCAGGTCCTTTAACTACTTGACTGAGCTGAGTTTCCGGTATGGCATTTTGAGTCCTCAACCTTCTGATCTCTTCATAAGCTACATTTTGAGCGTTGATCAGCTGAGAAATGGTCGAGATGCTTACACTAACTCTTTCTACACATTCACATTCTTCTAAAGTGATTTTAGAGAAGATTTGCTTATGTGTTCCCACTCTGGGATTCCCAAAGGGGACCTTGTAGAATCTGAACACCTGAGTGAGGAGAAAACCATATGGTAGCCCATGATTCCCACCTTTAAAGTTTTCCACCTTTTGCATATGATCTATCATGATTGCTGGCAGATTGATTGGGACAAACTCATCAAGCGCTTCCATTAAGACCATATCCGATTTTGTAGTAATAGACCGCCTCTCATAATGAGGTAAGAGCACCTTATTGACCAGTTCAAAGAGAAGCTAATACTCAAGTAGTAATACCTTCTTATGAATATGTTCCCCCTACTGAATAGCTTGCTCTTTCATGATGGCTCTCTTAAAGTTGACACCATAGACACCCTTGACTGAGGACATCCCTTCACATGGAATTCTTAGAACCTTTCCCAATGCTGAAATGTCGAGTACAATGTCTACTCCATTTACTAGCGCACAAATGTGATCCCCTTCAACAGTGAAGAGAAATGCATAAAAAGTTTGTACCGTATCTTCGTACACCAGAGGCATGCTCCCTTGAAACAAGTGCTCCCATTGTTGAAATTCCACTATCTCCAGAATTTGTCTCATATTGGCCATCTCTGAAATTGCTGAGTCAAATGTACGACCCCACAAGACTTTCTGGGTTCTTAATCTCTGCTGCCAAAGACCACTATCATTGGGCATGGTCCTCAGAGCACCAGGTTCTCTAACGGTTTCTCGTTTTCGTTTGCTAGATCCTTCAACGGACTTTCCTTTCCAGCTTACTAGCCCCATAGTATCATCTTCAGACATGGTTTGCTCAACTGGTCTCTTTTTAGACTTATTGTTGCCCTTCATAGATGCACCATTTTGTTTCTCAATAGTTTCATTAGAAGCTTTATCCAAAGACTTTTGAGCTTTTATAGATTTTTTCACTAAGGAACCAGGTTCCTTTGGAGCATTTTTGTCAATCCCACTTACTGGAATACTCTTGTTAGCAACAAATTCCCCTTGATTCCTCGATCTCTTTTTCCTTGTCTTGACACTCCTCCTACTTTTCTACAATGTAGACTTAAAACCCTATTATTATTGTGAACTGATAGTGGGTGACTTGGAGGAGGATTCTAAGAGCTTAGGATGATCAGAAGGTGCAAACGTGGGTTTGCCTGGAAGAGAATCAGGTTCTTCAGCAGATTTTTCTGAGAATGTCTCATGAGCCAAAGACTCGAGGAGTACTATGGTTCTTACATCGCCTAGGAATGGTGTTTCTTTCCCCTGATACTCAGACAAGAGATATGCTCCTTCATTCATCAGACTCTCAACAGCGATAGCCATGATGTTATACGCTGCTTCCTTTTCTGGTGACTCTATGAGAGTCACTAAGTCCAAAATGGAAGAGTTCAGATACTGATCATGATCATCCTCAGAGACCTATGACACTTGAGAGGTGAAACCCCCTGAGTGTTCTTTGGTGAGATCAGAAGAGTGATGAGACATAGAGTTCTTAATACATGGGAGAAAAACAGGGTTTATCAAAAAAGGAAAGATTATAGGAAAAGAGGAGGAACCAGGTATGGATACAGTAGTATTGAAAGGAGTGAAATAGTGAATCTCTGGGGATAATTTTAAGGGTGATAGGGAAGTGGGAGTGGTGTTAATGGTGGAATAAGGAAGCGATCGTTCAATAGCCATTATAGGAGAATTTGGAGGACAAGTAGAGTGTGAGAGAGAGATAAAGAGAGGATCACAACTATACAGAAGAGATGAAGGTTCATGACTTGTTGTGAGGGAGAAGCAAAGTTTTATTGGAAAAAGAACTAATGATGATAGGAGAGAGCAATGAGTTCTGAATAGTTTTATAAATGGCGGTAGGTTTGTGGGAAAACGTTATCGTGCCAAGAGGATGAAGGGATTTGAAAGACAAGACATGTCATGCAGACTTTGAAAAGTCGGATAATGTGGTAGTTGAGTTAATTATGTTACCATTTTGAGACGGCATGTAAAGAAAAACACATTACTACTAACATGTGGTATAGGAACCTGATGCCCGAACATTTTTAAAAAAATGTTTTAGCATCTCTTCTTTTGCAGTTCATAACTATACCTTTAGATTCTATGATCGTCATGCGTATTTACCTGCAACGGTATCGATGTGAGTTAGGCTTGGTCAGAACACACTTTAGCTAATTTTACCTGAAGGTGCCTTGCATACCCAATTGATGGAGAATCAGGTTCACCATTAGACTCTCATGACCCCATCTTCACTTTGTTTCTTCTAGAATATTCTCTACTCAAGGATTTGGTGAAGATATCTGGAATTTGGTCTTCTGTTCTGCAAGACTCTCCACAGATCAATCCTTTCTCCATATTGACTCTCAGAAGATAATGCCACCTCTTAATGTGCTTGGTCCTCTTGTTTTGAATTCTTTAGTTGTTGACGAGGCAATTGCGTTTTGCTTTCTTGTCCCCCAAGGGGTGAGACATGAACATGGCAAGTGAAACGTTCCAAAAGTGCTTTTTCTGTCCATAAAAAACTTTCACAGTTAACATCATCATACCCAACAGGATTAAAATTGTCATCTGAGGGGTAATACATAACCAGGTCCTGAATTCTTTTAAGATATCTTAAACTTCTTTTGGCGGCCCTCAAGTAGGATTGCTAAGGACTTGACTTTGGATTCTATTATGGAGTGGAGATATAGAAAGGGACTAAGAAGTTTTTTTTGAATTTTTAATACTTGTCTAACTCTAGAGAAAAGGGAGTGACTAGGTTATCAGATAGATGAGAGCTTTTGTGTTTCTAGTTTGGGACTGAGGCTTGTTTGGTAGGGGAACTTGGGAGGGTAATTTGATTTCCCTACACTCTTTATTCTGTTATTTGTGGAGAGCTATGAATTGCATTTCCACTCTTTCTTCAGCTTCAGTGGGAGTAAGTGAAGTACTAGGTTCCTTGTGAGAAGTGGAAGATGATATTGCATTGTCTTTCGCCTATCTCCTTCATCTTACTCATCATATCAACCTCCCTATTTGAAACCTCAGATATTTCCCAGGGACCAGAGATGGTTCATTATATTGATCATCACTATTTCTTCCTTGGTTAGAGGAAGGTGTCTTATTGAATACCCCATGAGCACTTCCTTCCACTTAGTGTACCCTTTGTTGTAGATTTTGTGGCCTTTGCTTTATGGAGAGTATCCTAGAAGGATTCCTTTATCGCCTTTGAATTAAACTTCCCAAGTTGGTCCTTCCCGTTGTCGAGAACATGGCATTTTCAATCAAGAAGGTTCTCAAATGAGTGGTCTTTAGTTTTCTTCCATTTGGCAGTTCATAGTGGGTTTTGATTCAGGAGGAACCTGATCATACACCTGTTCACCAAGTAGAAAGCAGTATTTACTACTTTTGCCCAGAAACTCTTGGCGATTCCATTGTCGATGAGCATTGTCCATGCCATGTCTTCCAGTTCTGTTCTTTCTTTTAGCAATACCATTTTGTTGTGGAGTCCTTGATGCTGAGAAGTTGTGTGTGATTCCATTTTTGTTACAAGCTCATCAAATTTGGTGTTGTCACATTCTGTCCCATGGTCAGATCTGCTGCATACTACCTTCAATTTTATCTTCACCTGGATCTTCTTGACAAAGGCCCTACACATTTCGAAAGTCTCATCTTTTGTTCTAAGAATAGTGTCCAGGTAAATCTTGTATTTGATAGGCCACAAACCAGGTCCTTCTCAATCATCTTATATCACCATATTGTAATGATTCAAAGTCAGCAACGTAGATGTTCTTGTTTCTTTTGGCCACTAAGACCATTTTGCCAGTCATCAAATTGGTAATTGTGCACTCTTTTGACAAGAACTCTATTTTGTTCCCTTTAACGCGAATTTGAAAGACACTCAGGAGATTGTACTTTAGGCCATCCACATAGTACACGTTCTTAATTGAGTCACATAGAGATTTTCCAACTTTTCCAGCACTGAGAATGTAACCTTTCCTTTTTCAATGGATATATTCTTTTCCTGCAGGATTTTTAGTGAGAAGAAATCTATGGTGCTTCCAGTGTCCTTGGTTCATTGCAGTCTGCTTCCTCTTACCGATCCCTGCACATGCAATTATAGGTTAGATTTAGGAATCCAAACTAGTTTGGGTCCCTTGTTATGATAAAAGGGATAAATAAGGGCCTTTCTAGTCTATGCAGGTAATATTCGTTTCTTGCGACTGGTATTTGGTCCCTTGTTAGTAGTCACTTTGTTAGTAAACACTTTATTTTTCTGAACAGATTGAACCCTGGTCTGGCAAATTTTTTTGAAGTGCCCATTGTTCCCACAGCGGGTACACAACAAGTTATCAGGAACAGTGATGTACTTGCTGTGAGGGTTGTAAGGAGTTTTCTCCCATTTGGAACTCGATTCCCTGCCTGTTTCCACTATTATTCAAATACATGGCAGTGACAACATCTGAGGACCAGGTCCACTTGAGAGATTTCTCAAGATCAATTTTTACTTTCTCCAATTCAGCTTGAAGTTGCCGATTTTTCTCAAGTTCATCACATAGACTAGTTTTCACATCATTTAATTCATGTTCGAGCTTGATGTGTGTCTCACTAGCTACTTCCTTCCCTTTCCCAAGACTCACAGTCCTATGTTCTTTATTAAGTCCCTTAATGGTTTCTTCTAGGTCAGTGATTATCATTACAAAATCATCCATCTCTTGCTCAGTAGCTGAAATTCTTCCTTCTAGAGTGTGTTTCTCATTGTTGAGACCTTCTATTGTTTCCTTCAAGTCAACCACCACAACCATCAGGTCATCTCTCTCATTTTCTACACTAGTTATCTTTTCATTTAGAGCTTCCTTTTCTTTTTCCAAGATTAGCTATGGTCTCATTTAGGTCCACTACACAGACCACCAGATCATCTTTAGATTGTTCAGCTTCTCCCAGTTCTAAGGTCAGGATCTCCTTATCATTATCAAGGTTATAATAAGCATCAATTAAAACATTGGCTAATGACCTTCACTTCTTAGAAGAGTAGGATTTCAGATTTCTCTGAACATCTCTGAAATTTACCTCATCATCTTCATCCTCATCAGACTGAGCTATCAGCGCGAACAATGAGTCATACTTTATTGCTTCAGTTTCCACTGCCATCATGGAACTATTTTCTGCATTGGTTTCCCTTTCTGATTCACCGGAAGAGTCTTCCCGAGCAGCAAGAGCTTGCTTCACAATATTGTCAGCTGCACTTTTTCAGTTGAATCGTTTGTCTGGAACCAGGTTCCTTTTTGCTGCTTTATTAGGATTTTGTTTGTATTGCTTCTGTTTTGCGAGTGGGCAATCTTTGATGAAGTGCCCTGGCTTTCCGCACCTATGAAAGAGATCATTGTTCCTTGCTTTACTTGAACTGTCCCTCTTCGGTATACCACTATTTCTTCAAACCATCTATTGAAATCTTTTAGTAAGATAGGCCATGTCACTATCTTCATCACTTGAGTCACTACTTTCAGCTTTGAATACCAGGTTCTTTTCCTTCTTCGACTCTCTCCTTTCACTGTCTTTCTTTCTTTTCATCTCGTATGTCTTCAGATTACCAATCAACTCATCCATGGTTAGAGTTTGTAGATCTCTAGCTTTAATGAAGGCATTTAACTTACTTTCCCAAGAACTAGGTAGAACACTGAGGATTTTCCTTACAAGCTTGTTTCTGGGAATAACATCTCTAAGTGAATGCAACTCATTTATGATGGAGGTGAATCTGGTGTGCATATCTTGTATAGACTCATCATTCTTCATCCTAAAGAGCTCATACTCTGTGGTGAGCATGTCAATCTTGGACTGTTTAACCTGAGTAGTTCCTTCATGTGCGGTTTGAAACGCTTCCTATATTTCTTTGGCAGTATCACTAGCTGAGACTCTATTGTACTCATCGGGTCCTATGCCACACGCCAAGATTTTCTTGTCACGATAGTTCTTTTCTACGGCTTTTCTGTCAATGCCGTTGTACTCTTTTCTGTCTTTCGGCACCATTGGTCCAGTTTCTTCAAGCTTCTTCATAGGAACATGTGGACCATCACAGATGGTGTCCCATAGTTCTAAGTCTTTGGCCATTAAAATCATGCATACGAGTCTTCCACCAGCCGTAGTATTGACCATTGAATCTAGGAGGTCTGTAGGTTGATTGTCCTTCCTCAAAATTGGGTGGAGCAGCCATTGAGATCCTTTCTAGGTGTTAGCCTTTTAGAAAGAACCCGCTCTGATACCAATTATTAGTTTGTATGAGTCCACCAAACAGTAGAGTACATGGTCCTCTATGAGGTTAAGCTGAGAATGCTAATAAAACTGTAAGTAAAGAAGACAAGGGATTTTTACGTAGAAAAATCCCACACAAGGGGATCAAAAAACCACGACCTACATTTGTAGGCTTTAACTGAAATCTCACTATTACAAGCCACTTTGTAATAACCCTATTACAAAGACTTCAACTAACTTGTGATGCTCTTACCACAAGCCTCTTTGTGACTCTTCTAGTTAGAAAGACTTTAAACTTATGACTAATCCTAGTCACAATGTAAACTCGGAAGTTTACGGATTTTTGGTTTTCCTAAGACAAAGCTTCTAAGAAAGCAGAATATGAGATAAAATGAAGAACAAATAACAAGATTACAACTCAACTATGGATATACATAAACTCATTATGAAACTGATCCTTAGTGGAGTTGTCTTCTTGTTCTTGACACACCAGTGACTTCAATGCCGGATGAACACTGTTATGCTTGAGAGAATATCACTGAATGCACAAGTGAAGTGTTGTGCCTTGCACCAGGTTGTTATATAACAAAAGACATCACAATGGATAGTGATGTCAATTCTTGGTACATGTTTCTTCCCAATAAAAAGTGACTGTTGCACTATCTACTGCACAATTACTTTTTTGCAGTTGCATTCCAGCTGTATAGTTGACTTGTACTTCTGTCAGAGAACACTAAGGGACCAGGTCCCAGTTGTGTTCCTGTGAGCACGTGATTTTTGCTTCACACGACAATCGCTCCAAAAAGAAATAAAAAATATATAATTGGCCCTGCTGTACAATTTCGGATTTCTGTGTGACACCTTGTTGATTTATTTATGACTTTGGCCCATTTTTATTTATTTACTTTATTAAAATAAAATTCAAAAAAAATAAATATGTGTCCTGCATAATTCAAACCGTATTCCGGTCGTTAAATAGAAAATCGTGATTAGGCATTTTCGTCCGTGATTTTATTTGGTTTGACCTTACCTGTTTTGAAATATTTTAGTATGTGTGCAAATAATTGTATTTGAGTGTGTATTTAATTTTAATTTGATTTTTTGGTTTAGTTTGGTTTTAAAATAAATAAGAAAAAGAAATAAAAAATAATAAAAAAAAAAAGAAAAAAAAGGAAAAGAAAGACCCCTTCCGGACTTGGGCCAATTTGTTAAAATTGGCCCAACAAACTCAGCCCAAACGGAATGCCCAAGACCCAGGCCTGCCCAGCCCAGGTCACCTGATGCCCAGGACGTCCAAACGACGTCGTTTGAGCCGTGCCTGATCTGGGCCGTTGATCTCATAGTGATCAACGGCCAAGATCAATCCCCATAACCCATCAACAAACCCGACCCGTTTACACCCGGACCAAACCCAAACCCTCAACATTTGAAACGACACCGTTTCACTTAAGACCATCAGATCCAAACCGTAGATCTAGATTGATCTAACGGTTGAGATCGACCCACCCACTAACTATATAAGCCCAAATCCTTACCCTACCCCCCCTATCCAATACCCCGGCCTCGTCGTCTTCACCCAAACCCATCCCCTTCAAACCCTAGCCGCCCCTGCACACTTTCACCAGAAACCCGGCGGCCTGAACGCCGGTGACCTTCCCCTTAACACCCTAGAACCCCCTTGCCATCCTGAACATGGATCTGCTAACCATGTAGTTCGAATCATCCCCTAGGTCCTCGAATCTTCATTTGAAGATTCGAGTTAAAACTCGGCTTACACCAACCAACCCCAGCTTCACACCAGACACTCCCCAGACCCCCCTCGTGACCAAACCATACTTGGTTTGGTCCGAATCTAACCAGGGAAACATGAATCCCGGATC